>NC_061097.1:13974751-14207251 GCF_015104395.2 Macrobrachium nipponense | reverse complement strand
GGAGGAACAGCTCACAACTTGTCTAAGTGAGATTGAGGGAAAGGATGCAAAAATACAGGCTTTGTTGTCTAAAGAAAATGAAATGGAAAAGTTCCTGAAGAAAGAAAAAGATGAAAAGCTTGAGCTGACAAAGGATTATGAAGAAATGGTCGAGGACTTGTATGCTTCCTGCAAAGATTTGTCGGCGAAAGAAGTTGCACTAAAGGAAGACAAAGAATATTTGGCAGAAAAACTAGGAGAGACCCTAAATACAGTGGAGGAATTGGAAAAGCTCCTAAAGAAAGAGAGAGAAGAAAAGCTTGAGCTGACAAAGGATTATGAAGAAATGGTCGAGGACTTGTATGCTTCCTGCAAAGATTAGTTGGCGAAAGAAGTTGCACTAAAGGAAGACAAAGAATATTTGGCAGAAAAACTAGGAGAGACCCTAAATACAGTGGAGGAATTGGAAAAGCTCCTAAAGAAAGAGAGAGAAGAAAAGCTTGAGCTGACAAATGATTATAAAGAAATGGTCGAGGACTTGTTTGTTTCCTGCAAAGATTTGTCAGCGAAAGAAGGTGCACTAAAGGAAGACAAAGAATATTTGGCAGAAAAACTAGGAGAGACCCTAAATACAGTGGAGGAATTGGAAAAGCTCCTAAAGAAAGAGAGAGAAGAAAAGCTTGAGCTGACAAATGATTATGAAGAAATGGTAGAGGACTTGTTTGTTTCCTGCAAAGATTTGTTGGCGAAAGAAGTTGCACTAAAGGAAGACAAAGAATATTTGGCAGAAAAACTAGGAGAGACCCTAAATACAGTGGAGGAATTGGAAAAGCTCCTAAAGAAAGAGAGAGAAGAAAAGCTTGAGCTGACAAATGATTATGAAGAAATGGTAGAGGACTTGTTTGTTTCCTGCAAAGATTTGTCAGCGAAAGAAGTTGCACTAAAGGAAGACAAAGAATATCTGGCAGAAAAACTAGGAGAGAGCCTGAATACAGTGGAGGAATTGGAAAAGCTCCTAAAGAAAGAGAGAGAAGAAAAGCTTGAGCTGAAAAATGATTATGAAGAAATGGTCGAGGACTTGTATGCTTCCTGCAAAGATTTGTCGGCGAAAGAAGTTGCACTAAAGGAAGAAAAGGAGCTATTGGAAAAAGAACTCAAGGACTTGCTGGTGAAAGAAGGAAAACTGGAAAAGAGTAAAGAGTCCTTGGAAGATAAATTATAAGAGGCCCTCTGTTGCAGCCACCGAATGGAGAAGTTGTGGGAAGAGGAACAAGAGTTGAAACTAACAATGGAAGTTAAATGGCGACAAGCAATGAAGGAAAAGGAGGAAGAACTGAATATGTGGATTAAAAAATGTGAGAAATCTGATGTGAAAGAAAGATTGAGAGAGAGAACTGATAAACAGAACCTAGAGAAGCTGCAAGAGCTCACAGAAAAATGTGAAGAGTTACAAAAGAAATGTCAGCAGCAGAGGAGATAAGGCAAAGGAGGAACTAAGCAAGCAGAATGAAATTTGGCGAAGAAAGCAGGCAGAAGCTCTGAGGAAGCAAGATAAATTCTTGTTGATGAGGCTTTTCAACGGAATTACTCACAGAAATAACCTGTTAGAAAATACAGGAAAGGAAGAGGGTGAAAGAAATGAACAAGAAAATGGAAGTCACCAGGAGTACTGCTGTGACCAGGATGAGAAAAGAGGATACTTAAAAAATCAGTGGTCAGCCGTAAATAATACTGTGGAGGACATTTTAAAAGGACAAAGTAGTGCTGAAAAGAGCTATAGCAGCATGGCTGGGACATCTGCCCCTAAGGATGGAAGCTGTTGGTCACCAAGAGATGTGGAAGATTAATCTCCTATGGCCGAAGAATAGACAAGGATCCTGCTTTTGATGCAGCACTCGGATGGAGAGGTGCTCTTAATCCAGTGGCGGCCTGGACTTTGTGGTCCAGGTGACTATAGTGGCACACAGGCACCTGACAGTGCTGGGTGTTCCATGACTGGCTGCTGACCTTGCAGGCCAAACCAAGGCACAGCAGCAAAAAACATGCTACACAGGGTAGGCACACAGTTCCCACTGGGTTCCCCCACCCAGTGGCCTGTGTCCCCCCCCTACTTAGTGAAGCATGCTTCCTGCTGCCTTACCTCAGTCTGACCTGCAAGATCAGCAGCCAGTCACAGAATGCCCTCACTATCACTTGTCTGTCCATCACCTATACTACGTGGCGATTGCCGATCTTGCTGTTTGAACCAAGGTGCAGCAGGAGATGCAGGCTACACAGTGCTGGGTGTTCCATGACAGGCTGCTGACCTTGCAGGCCAAACCATGGTGCAACAGTAGAGAGCATGCTACACAAGGTAGGTACACATTTCCCACTGGGTTCCCCCACCCGGTGGCCTGGTGCCCCCCCCCCCCCCCCCCCCCCCCCCCCCCTACCTTTTGAAGCATGCTTCCTGCTGCCTTCCCTTGGTCTAACCTGCGAGATCAGCAGCCAGTCACAGAACACCCTCTCTATTACTTGTCTGTGAATCTCCGGTGCCACATGTTCCACATGGTGCATGCTGACCTTGCCAACTTAGCCAAAGTGGAACACCGGAGTGCAGGACACAAGGGTCCCACTGTGGTCTGTACTTCACAGCCTCACTCTGGTTTAGCCACCCAGGTCACCAGCCAATCACACAGCACCCTCCTCATGAGTCTCCTTTGCATCATTGGTGCCACCTATAACATGTACTGGTTGCTGACTTTTCCAGCTGAACCAAGGTGGAGCAGTGGAGTGCAGGCCACAAAGGGTCTCACCCCCTTTGTGGCCTGTACTTCACAGCCCCACTTTGGTTTAGCCAACCAGGTCACCAGCCAATCACACAGCACCCTCCTTGTGAGTTGCCATGGCATCATTGGTCCCACCTATACCATGTGCTGGTTGCTGACTTTTCCAGCTGAACCAAGGTGGAGCAGTGGAGTGCAGACCACAAAGGGTCTCACCCCCTTTGTGGCCTGTACTTCAAAGCCCCACTTTGGTTTAGCCAGCCAGGTCACCAGCCAATCACACAGCACCCTCCTTGTGAGTTGCCTTTGCATCATTGGTGCCACCTATAACATGTACTGGTTGCTGACTTTTCCAGCTGAACCAAGGTGGAGCAGTGGAGTGCAGGCCACAAAGGGTCTCACCCCCTTTGTGGCCTGTATTTCACAGCCCCACTTTGGTTTAGCCAGCCAGGTCACCAGCCAATCACACAGCGCCCTCCTTGTGAGTTGCCTTTGCATCATTGGTGCTACGTAACCATGTGCTGGTTGCTGACTTTTCCAGCTGAACCAAGGTGGAGCAGTGGAGTGCAGCCACAAAAGGTCCCACCCCCTTTGTGGCTTCTACTTCACAGCCCCACTTTGGTTTAGCCAGCCAGGTCACCAGCCAATCACACAGCACCCTCCTTGTGAGTTTCCTTTGTATCATTGGTGCCACCTATACCATGTGCTGGTTGCTGACTTTTCCAGCTGAACCAAGGTGGAGCAGGGGAGTGCAGGCCACAAAGGGTCCCACCCCCTTTGAGGCCTGTACTTCACAGCCCCACTTTGGTTTAGCCAGCCAGGTCACCAGCCAGTCACACAGCACACTCCTCGTAAGTTGCCTTTACGTCATTGGTGCCATCTATAACATGTGCTGGTTGCTGACTTTTCCAGCTGAACCAAGGTGGAGCAGTGGAGTGCAGGCCACAAAGGGTCCTACCCCCTCTGTGGCCTGTACTTCACAGCCTCGCAGTATTCTATACAGAGACGAACCAGAAATGCCTGATGATAGAGAAGTGATTGGAAGATGTAACAATAAAATTAGTGGAATGAAGTTTCGTGAAGTTATGAAAGGCTGAGAATGTGAAAGGCAGAGAGAAAGAGAGAGAGAGAGAGAGAAAAAATGCTTGAGAGAGGAATGGATAGAGAATGGAGTTATGTAATTTCATGAAAGAGGGCAAATTTCATGAAGTTTTGAAATGTGAATAATCATAACCGATGCATTTCAGAGAATGTCATGGAAATGATACGGCTAAGAATGAAATTTATACTGATTGGAGGAAGAATCGTGATAAATGTTCAAGAATGAAAAAAATTAGAGTTTAAAAAGAGGAAAAAGTCGATAATTGGTAAAGAATAAAAATTGGCGCCGTAAAGGGAAAAATGTCTTTATAATACGATCTGATTAAAAAAATACAAAAATGAAACAGACTAAAAGATGATGGATTAATAAGACAAAGCACTCGGCAGACGCACGATAGTATATCTTTCTATTTTCATATGACACATCGTTGATGATATTCAAAGAGACATGACGAACATAAACGAAAAAAACCGTCAATTATAATTTGCAATTTCATGAGAATAATTCTGTACAAAACGTAACAAACAAATTTCAATATGAAAGTGGCACAAAATTAACATTATTCACAAAATTATTCAGGAAACACAAACTTACACGTCTGCAGTTACCAGGCGAAATTAAAACCACAGTAAATTAGACGAAAGTACTCTCTCATTACAACAGATTTCTCTCGTGAGGTGGCTTACTGAACAAGAGAGAGAGAGAGAGAGAGAGAGAGAGAGAGAGAGAGAGAGAGAGAAACCTTCCCTTACCTTACAGACCTTACATCTTGTTCGGGTTGCCCCAGGTCCCTCAGTGTGAGGCACCTCTAATGTCTACCAGAGAGTTGCTAGCACATCTTCCGGTATATTTTGCATCTTCCAGTCTTGGATGGTCTGGGATGCAGCTTAGATATTTGTCGAGCTTATTCTTAAACACATCTATGCTCACTCCTGATATATTCCTCAGATGAGCTGGCAACGCATTGAATAGACGCTGCATTATCGATGCTGGTGCATAGTGGATTAATGTTCTGTGTGCTTTCCTTATTTTTCCTGGTATAGTTTTGGGCACTATTAATCTACCTCTCCTTGCTCTTTCTGATATTTTTAGCTCCATGATGTTTTCTGCAAGTCCTTCTATCTGTTTCCATGTAGCGTTCTCTTCTCCTTTCTAGACTATATAATTTTAAGGATTGTAGTCTTTCCCAGTAGTCAAGGTCCTTAACTTCTATTCTAGCTGTAAAGGACCTTTGTACACTCTATTTGTGCAATATCCTTTTGATAGTGTGGATACCATATCATATTGCAATATTCAAGTGGACTACAAACATATTTTATAAAGCATAATCATGTGTTCAGCTTTTCTTGTTTTGAAGTGCCATAACAACATTCCCATTTTTGCTTTACATTTTGCCAATAGAATTGCTATTTGATCATTGCATAACATGTACCTATTCATCATCACACCAAGGTCTTTAACTGCTTCCTTATTTGTGATTGTCTCATTATTAGGTCCCCTATATGCATATAGCTTTCCTTCTCTGTCTCCATAATTTATTGATTCAAATTTATCAGAGTTAAATACCATCCTATTTACCTCTGCCCAATCATATACTTTGTTAAGGTCTCTTTGTAGTGCGTTCCTATCTTCATCACAAGTAATTTCTCTACTTATTCTTGTGTCATCGGCGAAACTACTCACTATCGAGTCCTTAACCTTACTGTCTATGTCTGCAATCATAATAACAAACAGTAATGCAGCTAACACCGTACCTTGTGGCACACCGGATATTACCTTAGCTTCATCCGATTTCTCATCGTTTCCAATAACTATCTGTTTCTGTTGTTTGTAAAAACTTCTTTAACCATCTTCCTACTTTATCCACTATATTATGTTTCCTCATTTTCTTCGCTAATATATTATGGTCTACCCTGTCAAAAGCTTTTGCAAAGTCTAGATAAACCACATGTTTCATTTCCGCTTTTCATATTTTTGTCCTTAACCTTACTGTCTATGTCTGCAATCATAATAACAAACAGTAATGCAGCTAACACCGTACCTTGTGGCGCACCGGATATTACCTTAGCTTCATCCGATTTCTCATCGTTTCCAATAACTATCTGTTTTCTGTTGTGTAAAACTTCTTTTAACCCTCTTCCTACTTTATCCACTATATTATGTTTCCTCATTTTCTTCGCTAATATAGTATGGTCTACCCTGTCAAAAACTTTTGCAAAGTCTAGATAAACCACATGTTTCATTTCCGCTTTTCATATTTTTGTATATGTTCTCACGGTGGACTAACAGTTGGGTTTGTGTACTTTTTCCGGGTACGAAACCATGTTGTCCTATATTAAACAAATTATTTTTTATTAAATGTTTCATAATATTTTTCTTCATTACCCTTTCATACACTTTCATAATATGTGATGTTAAACTCACAGGCCTATAATTACTTGCCTCTAGTCTTGATCCACTTTTGAAAGTAGGGGTAATATATGCTAATTTATGCTCATCATAAATCTTGCCTGTATCTACACTTTGTCTTAATAATATTGCTAGTGGCTTTGCGATAGAATGAACTACTTTCTTTAATAAAATGGCAGGGACACCATCAGGCCCTGCAGCAGCTCCATTTTTAATTTCATTAATAGCCTGCACAATATCAACTTCATTAATATCTGTGTCAGCTAAATATTTACTATTTTCATCCCTTACTTCTATATCATTATCTTCTTTATCAATTCTAGGGGTGAATTCTCTCTTATATCGCTCTGCCAATATGTTGCATTTTTCCATTTCCCTTCAATTCTTAGAGTGCCCATTTCTATTCTTCTTTTATTCATCTTTTTCGCGTACGAGTATAATAGTTTGGGGTTTTGCTTGATATTTACTAAGGTTTTTTCTTCCAAGTCCCGTTTTTCATTTTCTTTTGATTGTATAATCTTTTGTTCTGTATTTTCTATCTTACTTTTTAGTTCTATAACTTTCCATGCATTTTTTTCTTTTGCAAGACCTTTTTTTCCACTTTCTGATTTTCCGGAACAAGATCCTTCTGTCTCTTGGTATGCATGACTGATGTTTACTTTTCTTCCTCGGTATATATTTATCCACTATTTTCTCTAATATTTTATATAATATCTCCGTATTTACCCTTATGTCATCACTTACGAAAATGTTATCCCAATCTTTGTTTAATTCTTCATTTATTTCTGACCATTATATTTTTACTGTAGAAGTTGTATTTTCCATATCCTTCCCACTTTTTCATTTCTTGCTTATCTCTGTTTTCACTTGCTTTGGAATGGACTGTTAATTCTATGACATTATGGTCTGAAATACTCGCATTATAAACTATTATTTCTTAAACATAATTCACCTCGTTCACAAATACTATGTCTAAAGTATTTTCCTTTCTTGTTGGCAGGTGATTTATTTGTTGAATGTTGTATTCTAGTAGCATATCTAATAGCTTTTCGAATTGCCTCTTATCTTCTGCACTACTATTACTCTCTTTTTTATATGTATAAATACAACCACAATCTCCTATTCGTTCTTTCCTGTCTACGAAAGGAAAGTTAAAGTCTCCAGATAGGAGAATAGTCCAGTCCTTGTGATTTCTACATATATCATCCAATTTTTCTATTATTATGTCAAACTCTTTAGTATTAGGGGGTCTATATAATTACTATGTTCATTAATTTTTCAGATTCAAATTCTACCGCTATTAGTTCACATTCTGAGTTACTATATTTCTCATATATTTTTCCTTGTTTTTTGTCTTTCCCATATATTGCGGTTCCCCCTTGATTCCTATTTTTTTCTATCTGATCTATAAGTTTGGAACCCTTTTATTTGATCGTCATTCCCAGTCTCTTGGGAATACCAGGTTTCACTTATATTCATTATATCTATTTTCTTTTCAATTTGGGTTAGTTCTTCTAAGTACTCTATTTTCCTTTTGAGTTATTCGTAACTAAACCCTGCGTATTCATCACTATGATGGTTTGCGTGTTTTCTCCTTCATTTAATATGGGTAATAATAAGGATTTTCCCATGTCTCTTTCCTGTTCTGGTATGTTGTTCTTTTCTTCATTTCCAGAAATTCTGACATTAAAAAATCCAACTTTTCCATAATATTTGATCTTCCTTCATCATAATTATTCATTTTGTGTCTGAATCTGCAATTTTCTCCATATCTGCAATATCCTCTTTCATCATAAATACAGTTCTTATCTCTTGAATTGTATCTTGGAGCTGATGCTTGGAAATATTTTGCTGACACTCCATATCGCGGTGATGGCTGGTTTTTTCCTTTCACCTGATATTCTTTGTTACTCTCTTTGTTTGTTTCTTTATTATTTTGGATTTTATTATTTGATTGATTATTTATTTGATTTTGATTCATGGCTACAGGGTGCATATATTTACATTTTTTGTCGAACTTACATCCTTTTCCTTCTTTTAGGTTTTTGCATATTTTTGGATGTAGATCTCTGCAATCATCCTCATAGCCGTCTAGGTATGCACATTTACCATATATTTCATAGTTGTGACATACCTTAGGATGTTTGTAGTAACATCTTTCTCCGAATCTGCAATTCCCTCTTTTCAAAAGGTTGCAGACTTTGTCTTTCTTGTCTATTTTTTCCTCTTTCCCGTCATTGTGTAGATCTGGGTAGAGCCTCTTCGGGATTTTCTTTTGTGTTGTCATGTCGTAATTTATTTCTTCGTATGTATGCTGCTTGATTGCCTCATATGTAGTATCAATGAATATATCTGCATCCATACTTTTATCTTGTTCTTTGTTTTCTTTTTTTTTTTTTTTGTCACTTCAGTTTTGTTTACTTCTCTTCCGTTTTCCTCTTCTTCTTCATCCTCTTCCTCTTCTTCTTCATCCTCAACTATTTGTACATTCAGTCTTGATTTAATAACATTGTCTATCCATGATAGACTTGTTGAGCAAAATATTCTGGTATCTTTTCTCATATCTTGCATTACTTCAGCACATGATGCGTCGGAATGTTGCATGCAGTACATTTTCTGATCAGGTTTTGTGGATTAACTATGCTATACCACACCTTACACAGTTTTTAAGCTTTTGGCATTCTTTTTCCTATTGCATCAATTAGGATATTCACAATAATGTTCACCTTATTCATTTTCTCTGTCGGAATATGTTGATTTATATATATTTTCTTTATGAGTCTCTTGACCACTTGGATTTCATTTGGAGAGAGAGAGAGAGAGAGAGAGCGGCACTCGTATATGTGATTATTCTTACTTTGGAAAATTAGCTATTGACAAAATAAAAAATTTTTAATGTCCTATGAAACTCACTGGAAAATAAGAATTTTAATTATACAATGAACTAATAAAAATATTAATTCCTTTACAGTTCTTTATTGAAACCTCTGTTCATTCAATGTAAAAAGTGTAGATGTGGAACTGGTGACGCTCTACAAAGTGAAAGGCCGAGAAGTAATGGTATATTTAATTTTATTTTGAAAATGAATCATTATCTCTACACTCTTGGTCAAAAGTATCATTCATGATCAGTGGCGTTTGAATTTGTGAATTGAGTCATAATGAGCTTAGTCTTTATGAGGTGGATAATCTTGACCAATTTATAGGCTGCAATGCTTTTGATATAAAGATTTTAAAGGTAAAAGTATTGTGTCTCTAAATCAACAACATGGAGTGATTGCATCACTGAAATTTACAAGCTACAGTGGCTATGAAATAAAACTTTAATAGTTGGAATGATTACATTATCGATTAAAACAGAGTGTGAATGCGCCAACGAAATTTACAAGGTAAGCTATTGTGTCATCAAAATATATAAGCTGACATCGAAATTAAGAAAATGATAACCTGGAGTGATTGTAACATGGAGATTAAGAAAATGATAACCTCGATTGACTGTAATATCGAAATTAAGAAAATTATATCCTGGAGTGATTGTGACATGGTAATTAAGGAAATTATAACCTGGAATGATTGTGACATCGAAACTGAGAAAATAACCAAAAAGGATTGTGACATCGAAATTAAGAGAATAACCTGGAATGATAGTCACATCGAAACTGAGAAAATGATAACCTGAAATGATTGTGACATCGAAATGAAGAAAATGATAACCTAATATGACATCGAAATTAACAAAATAATAAACTGGAATGATTGTGACATGGAAATTGAGAAAATGATAACCTGGAGTGTTTTGTGACATCGAAATAAAGCAAATAATATCCAGAAATTATTGTGACAATGAAATTAACAAAATATTAACCCGGAATGATTGTAACATCAAAATTGAGAAAAAGGTAACCTAGAGGGATTGTGGCATTGCAATTAAGAAAATGATAACCTGGAGTAAGGTGATCGTAATTAAGAAAATAACATAAAATGATTAAGACATCGAAATTAAGAAAATGGTAACCTAGAGTGATTGTGACATAGAAATTTAAAAAATTACCTGGAGTGGTTGTGACATCAAAATTAATAAAATGATAACCTGGAATGTTGTCATATCGATATTTAAGAAAATGGTAACCTGGAGTGATTGTAACATCGAAATTAAGAAAAAAAAACCGGAATTATTGTAACATTGCTATTAAGAAAATGATAACCAGGAGTAATTGTGACATCAAAATTAACCAAATGAATAACAAGAATGATTGTAACATCGAAACTGAGAAAATGATAACCTGAAATGATTGTGACATAGAAATTAAGAAAATGGTAACCTAGAACGATTGTGACATCGAAATTGACTAAATGCTAGCCTGGAATGATTGTAACATCGAAATTTAAAAAATGATAATCTTGAATAATTGTCACATCGAAATTGAGAAAATGATAAACTGAAATGATTGTGACACCAAAATTTTTAAAAATTACAACCTGGAATGATTGTGACATCGCAAATAAGAAAATGATAACCTGGAGTCATGGTGACATCGAAAGTAAGAAAATGATCACCTGTTCTGATTTTACATCGAAAATAAGAAAATGATAACTTGGAATAATTGATATATATTGGAAGGAGACCCTCTTTCAAACAAGTCTTATTGAACGATATTGCTGCACCAGCTGCATTTAACTTGTAAATAGTCTTCTCTATTTTTCTAATAATTGCTTTCTCTCTGCTATTACAACTGGCGAGTATTGCGCCGATATTACTCATCAGGAGGAGTCAATTTCAGGGATACAGCTAACAAATTTATTTGTCACAGTAAAAAGATAGACAAATAGGTCAAAATATGACGAATTAGTGGCCAACGTTTCTCTCGGTATCATCCGAGCATTATCACGGCATTGGGTCGGAGCAGGCTGTAGACCATCGTCGGTCTTGGAGACGAGGACATCGAGAAAGGGGAGTTGACCTTCGTTGCTGAATTCGACGACTGCACACAGCAGTTCGCTGAATTATACCGTCGAATTCAGCAACAAAGGCCAGCTCCCCTTTCTCTATGTCCTCCTCTCCAAGACCGACGATGGTATAAAAACTTCGGTGTATACAAAGCAAACAAACTTATGGCTTTGTCTGAATGGTGACAGCGAATGCCCTGCGCGGTTCAAGAACACCACAGTCAGGACCTACATTCGGAGGGCCCTCACGCACTCTTCTTCCTGGCAGGACACTCACAAAGAACTCGACCGAGTCACTCAGATGCTCGTTATTGACGGGTATCCGAATCGACTTATTGATAAAGAAGTCCGAACAGCGCTGGATCCGTGATATGGCGAGAGTGAGAGACCACAGCCCCACCCCCATGAGAACATCAAGCTGTATTACAAAGCTAGAATGCAAGCACGTCACCGTGACGACGAAGGTGCTTTGAGAAAAATCATCAAAGAGAATGTGACCCCTATCGAAGCCGACAAAGAACTCGAACTCGTAATTTATTACCAAAATCGACGTACCCGGGACCTTATTATTAAGAACAACCCGACCCCCCAAGCAAGAGAGCTCTTGAAACAATCGCATGTAGTCTACCAATTCTTATGCCCCGTCCGTGGATGTCCCGGCTCTTACGTTGGTATGACTTCTATGAAACTGTCCAAGAGGATTTCCTGCCACGCAGCAATATCTTTCAATAAGACTGGAATAATTGAGACATCGAAATTAAGAAAATGATAACCTGTTATGATTGTGACATCGAAAAAAGAAAATGATAACCTGGATTGATTGTGACATAGAAATTAAGAAAATGATAACACGTTCTGATTGTGACATCGGAAATAAGAAAATGATAACCTGCAATAATTAAAACATCGAATTAAGAAAATGATAACCTGTTCTAATTATGACAACAAAAATAAGAAAATGATAACCTGGAATAATTGTGACATTGTAATTAAGAAAATTATAACCTGCTCTGATTGTGACATCAAAAATAGGAACATGATACTCTGGAGTGATTGCAACATCGCAATTAAGCAAATGATAACCTGGAATGACTGTGCATCGAAATTAAGAAAGTGACAACCTGTTCTGATTCTGACATTGAAATTAACAAAATGATAACCTGGAATAATTGTGACATCGAAATTGAAGAAAAGATAATCTGGAATGATTGTGACATCGAAATTAACCAAATTATAGTTACTACGATGCTGAATGAGTGATTGTAACATAGAATTTCTCTAGACTCAGTGATTGTGACTTCCATAATGATTATAATCTGAGAACTGATTGTAAACCATTGATATTAAATTTTTTTATTTATATTGTCTCGTTTTAATTGACAACTTAAAACTAGGTTATATTTGATAGGGAGTCCCTATAAATCTTCCCTTTAGAGGGGGGGGGGGGGGGGGGGCAGAGTTAGGGCGCCAAATTCAAATGTGCTTTTTTTAGAACTTTAAATAATAAGTTTTGGCCTAAATTTCGAATACCCGAATTGTCTCTTTGTTTTCTCTTATCTGATTGGTTCAACGTTATGTCAAGCAAAATCTGTATCCGGGAAGTTAATTAAATTACAATGTTCACTGTGGCACGTACCAAGGCCAACAGTTAGTTATTAGATAAAAATCATCCGGTTTTTTTGCATGTAACCAGCCAAATCACGTTCTTCGATCACGTGCGCATTAAACATCATGAGCCAACAAGTGTTATCCTGACTATCGTCAGGAAATTAGGAACGAGGGCAAACACGAGCGAATCTCGCTATATATACGGGAGCCGGTCCCAAGCTCAGCGTCGCATTTCTTCGGTGGTTCCTGAATCGAGCGCCAAAGCTTCAGAGTCGCTCGAGCAACCCAGCTGAAGATCGTCCCAGTGTAGAAACCAAGATGAAGCCTGTCTATTCTGCTTTGTTTCTGCTGTGCCTGGTATGAGACTACTTCTGCCGATAGGCATCCCGTTCTTAGTTCAGGCTTGTACCTCTCAATATATATAATATATATACGTAATATATATGTATATAACTTAACAGCTATGTCTTAAGACATATTTTTTTACTAAATACAATAGTAACCAATATATATTCAGAAGAAAATGTGGATGATTCTCTTAAAAAATAAGGTCTGTTTAGCTGTAAAACAATCATTATTAAAATAAATATTGTGTGTTTGTGTGATTATAGATTCAGTTGCCGTAGTACCTGACATTACGGTGAAAGGAAATTAAATAATATGGAATTTATCGCTCGATTTCTATACCGTTCGCAGCATTTCTGTTAGAGAAGATGAAATACCGAAAACTCTTCTGAAATTTAAAATTATTATTCCATTTCAAAAACACGTTGGCTACTCCCGAAACTCTTTACAAAATTAAAGAGCGAGTTGTAAAGAGCAAATTAGGAAAAGAAAAAGTCCCTTATTCAAAAATGTGATTTTAAAGTTCACAGGTTTTTATAACAATACGAAGAAACATCGAATCGAGCGTCTTTAGATGAAATTTATTCTCAAAGTTTTTCGACATCAAAGTTTTTATGAACGATATTTCCTCTATGAATCAGTTGCTTTACTCTAATATTTCGCTTGTGTATTTTCAAAGACACGGCATTTTGGTTAAGAATTTTATTTTTTGCAATTATATCTCATGAAACTTTCCCTCGGCAAAATCTACATTAAAAAGCCTGTGCGTCGCTTCGGACAATGAATTTCCCTCACCCTCAAGAGATTCTTCCTATTACCATATATTAAAATTTTCCAATCTTCGTTATATGCTGTGTTCCGTACAAGATGTCTAGTATCACCGTAGAATTACTGATTATCAGAATCAGAGCACAGAGACAAAACGCGGTTAAATGGTTCGTAAATTTCAGGGAGATCAAATTAATTTGAAACAGGTGGATTTCATCAAACTTATTTATTATATGATCAAAACTCGGAGTCTTGAAATTGTGTACTGAACAGGCAAAACAGTGTTTTGTTTGGGTACACACAAATCAGGAAGTTTTTATCAAATGATGCATCAGGAAGTTATTTGTTTTCATCAAAGTAGAAATAGATAATCAAAGTAGAAATAGATAAAGTTGAGAGAATGAGTAGTCTAGAATAGATTGACGCTATTTACCATCCACTTGCATATGAAAATACACACTTTCAACCGTTGATTGCCCGATTTATTTCCATTGCCAAGGCGTCAGTATAACCACCACGCAAGAAAGAGTCAGGGCACGAGTTGGATGAATACAGCAAATTGAAAATTGGTGCCTAAAAGAGGAATGACTGCAGGGACATAACATTACGAATGCATGAAAAAATTATTTACGAATGGAAATTATCGTCTCTTCTAAGATCTGAATTTTGTACTAACCCAATTTGTGTTACAAAAAACATTGACTAGATAAAACGACAGATCAGCTGTTCCACTACAAACTACAAGCACATGAAAGATCACATGAGGAAAGAGATGCGCTAAGTCTAGGGTTTTCTTGGCTCAAAACAAATATGGGGTGAAACTAGACTCCATTTAAAGCGTGTTTCATGGAAATAACTAAATGATGGAAGACAGATAAAACATAACACTCTGATGGCAAATAAGTCTGCTCAATAATATTGCTATCAGATAATAATTTTATTCATAAGATCATCCCAGTTTGAATCCACCCGCACTCCCCTCTCAATATTTGAGTCTTTATTCATTATTCAAAATCCTTTTCCCTTCGACAATTATTTCTAAATCCTAACTAGAGGATGATAATGTTTTCTTGATTGTCTGGTTGATGCTTTTTACGATTTACGTTATATAGCTTTTGGGGATTATGGACAAAGCTTCCACCTTTTTTGCTATCTTGTGTTACTAATATTCCACTACTATTAGCAAATTCTGTGTTGATTTATGAATGAATGAATGAATGAATATATATATATATATATATATATATATATATATATATATATATATATATATATATATATATGTGTGTGTGTGTGTGTGTGTGTGTGTGTGTGTGTGTGTGTATAAAGTGATAAATAGTTATATACTGAAAGATTTTTCTTGTTATAGAGCTTGTGGAGTAGCAGTGAAACATCTGGAATGACCATCACTCGGTAAGATTTTTTTTTTTTATGTAAAAAGTATCATCACCAGCTAAGAATCAATTATTTCTGAAGTTCTCTACTAGCCTTTTATTATAATATATGCTCAGATACCTGTCTTTTGTTTTTCTATAAATTCAAACACACATCTTACTTGGTATTGGCTGCATTTTTTAACTCCGCTGATTCAATTCACCGAGTCTAGTGCAGATGTCGACACTATTGACGGAGTACCAAAATGTACCTTTGCGGCACCTCCAGGATATTCCGTGGAAAGTTGTCTTTCAGTCCTCTAAAGAATAGTTTCCCTTCTTCCTATGTGAAATTGTCTAGATTATCTCATTTGAAAATTAAATGTCAATAATTCTTCAATATTGCTAGTCAAAAATCTAAGACAAATCAGGTTTAAACATAATCACTAAGATGGCATCGGTATTAACCCGGTATGTATCCACTTACACATCACCTCCAAGGTGCTACTATTAAACATGGCAGAAGCTCCATGGGATGACGTCATTAGTACTAGCCCCTCGAGGATCAAAGTATTATATACATCGATTTCTATATATTAATAAACGATATCTTTAATCCCACATAGGTTAGTACTAAACACGGTGTACCATTCAGCTTTTGTCATGTTTAATACCAGCACTTCGGAGGTGATGCGTATGTGGATACATACCGGGTTAATACCGATGTCGTGCTAGTGATTTTGTTTAAACCTAATTTGCTTTTAGATTTTTGTTTAGCAATACTGCAGAAATACTTTTTCTGACCTTAAAAAGCTACAAACTAAGTCACGTTTAGCTCACGTTTAGCTGAAGTTATTTCTTAAACAGTTTCTAAAACAGTATAATGAAACATACACTTAGTCACTTTGTTGGTCTCTACAGCCACTATCGTGACCCGTAGCGCATTAACACCAGATTCCACAGTCTGTTGCAAGTTTCTTCATTCACCCCGCAAATAGCACTTTTCACAAGTTCAATCACTAACTTCCCGTATGCGCTCACTTGCTCCTGATGATCGCGCAGGGCACATCAAAGGTCACAGGTTGCATCATAGGTCACAGGGCACATCAAAGGTCACAGGGCACATCAAAGGTCACAGGGCACATCAAAGGTCACAGGGCGCATCAAAGGTCACAGGGCGCATCAAAGGTCACAGGGCACATCAAAGGTCATAAAAACAAGTCTATTTGTCATAAATGGTGAAAAGGGTTACATTGCACTGGGTTGCCTCATATGATTTATCAATCAGCTGTCAGCATTATAACGTTTCTTTAGTTACACTACTCTTAATTGAAGGAAACGCAAATCGAACGTAAATAATTCAAGTTTTTCAACACATTAATGTAAAAATTAGTCCGTTTCGGAGTTTACAATGGCCCTCTTTGGTCCTTTCCTTTTAAGCACTTCAACTTCTTTAACTTCCTTCAATATCATGGTCTCTATACTTATGTCCTAAATCAATGACACATCTCTTGCCATTTTCTCTGTTTTTTCGACAAATAAGTGAATCGAGGCGACAAAATCTCCAGGATTCTAACTCAAACAAGACGAAGGCTGTCGGTTATTATTTGTACAACTACAGAGATCAGAAATATATATTTTTTTTCATTGAAAGCTGAGCCAATTTTCTTTAAAATAATGATAAATATCATGGGCCTAAATTTTAACAATTCCTTCCGAACAAAAAATCCCGATTCTAATTTTTTTTAGTGCCAAAAATGTCTGATTATCGTTGATCTACAGCGATTCTTTTCTGATGAAAGCCGAGTCACTGTACTCGGTGATGGTCATTGGTAGCTATGGGGTCAACTCTTTACAGTCCTCTCTCGGCAAAAGAAGACAAAAGCCCTCTTTATTTCCGTCACTTTCAAAAATAGAACCTTAAGTAACGTTCACATGTAGACAACAGCCCTCTCATCAAGAGATTACAAGACTTCAGGCAACACGCCATTAACCCCTACCGAGGGAAAACCCCTCTTTTCAAAAAACATGATGCAGAAGTGATAAAGTCCTGTAAATAATCTTCTAACCTAAAGATTTAAACCAAAACAATGAAACGTGAACCTATATCATGCCTCCCACTCACGACTTTCAAGTTTTGTGTTGCAACAAAATCTCTGGTCGAAGTCATGAAAGCAGAAAAAATATTGTAATTACGTCATTCAACAGTAAATAAAAATCGATATAAAGCTACCAGAATAACAGTGCAAGCGAAATACCTTACATCAAGTGCTGCCACTCATGCACAGACTACAATCAACGCTGCCCTTTACCGCATCAGCGCTGCCATAATAAACTCTACCCCTTTCCCGAACAACGGTACCCTTTCCCCTCAACAGAGCTACCCTTTCCCCTCAACATAGCTACCATTTCCCCAAACAACGCTACCATTTCCCCAACAACGCTACCCTTTTCCCCAAAAAACGCTACCCTTTCCCCAAAACAGAGCTACCCTTTCCTCTAAACAGAGCTACCCTTTCCCCCCCTCAAAAGGCTAACCCTTTTCCCCCTCAACAGAGCTACCATTTCCCCCCAACAACGCTAAACCCTTTTTCCCCTAAAAAGAGCTACCCTTTCCCCCTCAAAGGCGCTATTTTCCCTCCAACAGAGCCAAACCCCATTTCCCCCAACAAGCCTAACTTTTCCCCCGAAACCAGGAAAGCTACCCGTTTCCCCCCTAAAACAGCTACCCCCTTTTTCCCCTCAAACCAGTACCCCTTTCTCCAACAGAGCTACCCTTTCCACCCAACTAAGCTGCCACAACCAAAACACGTGGAAAAATCACATGCACTAAAACGCAGGTTCACATCCTCTTTTTCAAATGACAGTCTCGTCTCGGTTACTCGCTTGTTTTTTGTATGACTGTCAAGTTCGCCTTGTTAAAGAGACGCTCTTTATGGCTGTATCTAACAAAGAATAAATTCACTCATGTTAGATTGTTTTGAAAAGTCACAGTCACTAAACAGGAAAGCTTTTTGAACCTTCCTAAAACAATCCTGTAGCAGATTTTCCAAAGGTTGTAAAATATTGCACCTAAAATCTCCAACTGAATTAGACCCATTAATGAGACGACCTCGAACACTGAGGCTCGTAGCGTTTCCCATCCTCGTACGAGCTCGATTTTACCTGCAATCAAATCAGCAATTTTCTCTTCATTGAATTTTATTCTCAAGCGATTGACCTTGCTTAGTCCAGGATAAAAAAAAAGGGGGGGGTGGCGCAGGGGTTAGGAAGGAAGAATTGAAATGGGAGCGATAACTCAGTGGAGTCTGATCAATTTATTAAAGGAGAACAATCTACAGTAACCATGGCGAATTCCAACAATCGTTTGAGGGGAGGAGAAACCCGCCACTAAACGAGGAAATCCCGTAATTGCTGATCTCTGAGCTTTCAGAGGCACACTTCCCCAAATAGCACCTGTTGAAAACGAGCACAACTTCCTTGTAGGCCACTGTGCCTGTGAGGAAGGGATGGCAGCCTCACCTCTTCTACAAGATTTCACAGCTTAATGACGGAAAGTGCGAACAGCATATGTCGGATTTTCTGAAGGGAAAGGACTGATAAGTGAAATGAATTTATTCTTACTATAACTATTGATAATCATATTTCAAGAAATACAGAATGTAAACTGACATTTGCACCTTGCATCAGAACAACAGTACTTTCCTAAATGTATTTTGAAATTAATCCTTATTTCACAAATCAAAAAGTTCATTCTCAGTCACAAATTTGCACCTTTGAACCAAAAGTTTATCATGTCATTATTGATGCTAATTCTTGCGCTTATTCTGTTCCATAATTATGACTGCTTTTTAAATATTATTTCCTTCCTCTTCCAGGGAGGCTTCATCGACAACTTTGTCAACAACTGCCGCAGTGGATACAACTGACCTAATAACTCCCACCACTGATACAAGTACTTCACCTAGCACAACAACTCCCATCACTGATGTAAGTATTTTACTTGTCTGAAAAACTGCCGCCAATGAGGATAGTACTTCACCTGACCAAACAACTAGCGCCACTGATTCGTCAACTGGATAAAGACCACTGCACAAGGATCAACTGATCAATGTAACCCACCAAAAGGATGAAACCCACCTTCACCAAATGCTAATATCGGAAACCTGGCTCATCATCTTCTGCAGGAATTAACTTTTTGAAGTTCTTTTTCCTTCATCAGCATCATCACTAAAACTTATTTGAAATTTAACATTAAATCTGACATTTTTGTTTGATTTTCAGCAATAATCTGAAACTTTATCTTCCAAATGTAGCACTAAATCTGAAATGTTATCTTCCAAAAGCTATGTACCTTTTAATTAATGAAAATTATTTATAAGCATGACTTTGTATCATTTTATCCGAAGTCCATTCCGAATTGTTGGGATGTGTAGCAGAGATCCATTGTCAAAGCAAACTACTGGACCTTCACGTTCCATGCAGTGGCTTCACACCTGATTCTTCATCCGTCTTTTCCATGTAATTATAAATAACCATAGGTAAAACTCTTAGCTTCATCATTCTGAGATGACAACTTTGGATATTTAATCTTATACTCAACATGAACTTCTTATATTACAAAAATGACCACAGGAACTGAAATCAGTAGTCGACACACAAGCCAGAATGATTTCATAATTTCCATCCTTTCGGATGTCCAGGTTTCTCAAGAAAAGCCTTTTAACAATACTAGGAAATCGAGGAGACAAATGATCACTGCCCTTAACAATGCAAAAAATAGAAAAGAAAAAAAAAGACCGTCTCGCACATCTACATAATCATGGTGAGGATGGGTATGTGTCTACACCAGTAACTCAAACCCTCGGTCTTCAAACTAGCCTGGTTTTGAATCTCGTATAGAACGGAGATGTTATTCCTTTATTTCCTTATGGATTTTAAGGCTTTCAGTGGAAAAATATACAAAAACTGACGAATTAATGGGTCACTGTAGACATGACAATTATTATACATTACAGATGCCACATCTTGTGAATGTGACCTTAACAGTCTTTATATTTTGATCCATTGTGCTAGTGTGTTGAGAATGGTTTCATTTTGCCTCTGGGAAATCTTAGCTGATCTGTGATGAGATGGTTACCGTTTCCCCCTATCTTCTAACCAGAATTTCTTCATTGGTTTCCTTTTGGATTTCAAAGCTTCAAGTGAAAAGCACAGCCAAAAACAGCAGGAAATCAAGAAGTCAAGAGCATAATGGTAATTACATCCTCCTTTCTCACCGTAAGGGGGTTAGTGGTGACAGTGCACCTTATGTGGTGGACTGCAAGAATTACTTAAGGGCCTTTGCAGCGGTGACTCATGTGCGCGAACCACGGAACAAAGAATTCAGGGCCTAAAGTGAAGCTCTCTTTACCCACAAGGCTATCATGAAACGTATATATGAATCACGATGATGTGATAAAACTCATAATAGGGCTACATGCAATAAAAACACTACAAAGTTATCAAGATAAAGGTGGGTTGAAGGCGACTCTAAAACAAAGAATATACAATTAAGGCCAAAGGCCAAGCACTGCGACCTATGAAGTCATTCAGTGCTGAAATGGAAATTGACAGTGAAAGGTTTGAAAGGTGAAACAGGAGGAAAACCTCGCAGTTGCACTCTGAATCAAATGTTAGGAAAGGGTGGAAAGTAAGATGAAGAAAGAGAATATGAAAGGAGGTATTGTAAAAGGAACGAAATTGGTTGCAGCTAAGAGCCAAAGAGTAATGCCTAGAGTGCACCACATGAGGTCCACTTACGGGGAACAAGGATTTGTAGGTGAGAAGTGGCGTTAACTTATACCTCTCGTGATAGCCTTGTGAGTAAATGACCTTCACTGTACCTCCTGAAATCTTGGTTCAGGGTTCGCACCCATGAGCCGACGAATTTCTTATCAACTTAAAAATTCCCCCTCGGGTAACATATACGAAAAAATATGTTATTCAGAGGTAGAACGCATTAGCTATTAAAGAACATTTGTAGCTTAGTGCGTATATATGAGTTACGGTGGTGTGATATGACATATATACATATACACATACATACATACATACATATCATATATTATATATATATATATATATATATATATATATATATATATATATATATATGAATATATATACATACATATATATTTATAGATATACATTATAATATTATAATAATATATAAGATATATATATATATATATATATATAATATATTATTATACCAAATACATATATATAACCTATATATTACTATATTATATATATATATATTGTAATTCCAAAATTAGCCCGTGGAGAGAGCATAACTAGACAGGTTTCATAAACAATCTTTCTCCCTCTCCCTCTCTCGCACCCACATACCAACACCAATTCCTTGTTAATTATTTTACTCAAACTCCTCGACTCCAACTCTACAAAATTGTTTCATGAATATTAATTTAATAATCACTGGTTTTACAAAAAATTTTTTTGCTCTGAGGCAAGGATGTGAATAGGTGTTTTTCACTAATTTTGATGTGGTGAATTCAGATTTCTGTACCGTTTTGCTCTTATCACCTCTAGTTTTTTTGCTTTCACCTATCCCTTTTTAATTATACTGAATTTAAATTCAAAATATAATTTTTTTTTCTTCTGAGTCAAGGATGTGAATAAGTGTTTATTCACTTCACATTTCTGAACATCTTTGCTCTATCACCTCTAGTTTTTTTTTTTTCACATATCTCCTTTTAATTCTACGGCATACAAATTCAAAATATAAAGTGTTTATTACATCTGTTTCAAAGGCATATTACAGAAAAACACAACGTAGATACAGAACATTGATGGAACTAAATTTATTTGGATAATACAATACACACACAAATCATAGTACAGCAGACAGTTAGAAGTTACTTTTTTTGGATGATCTTGTGTACTTTGCGTTCAGGTTGTCAAGCAAGAGCTTCCAGCAAAAGTCCCCCGTCATGCTGGCTTTTGAAATACTTGCCTTAGTAGTTAGTTGCTCTTCATCTTAGTATTATCTTGGTGGAACCTTTCTCCATGCCCATCACTCACTGCCCAGAGGTTCAGAGGGAAGAAGTTGAGGTGGGAGTGGAGAAAGTGAATTTTGAGTGACATTCGTTATCCCATATCCTCATAAGACTGCAACAACTTCTCGCTACACTCTTGGTAATCTGGCACCAGTGTGTTACCAAGAAAGCCATTGCAGACTGACTTAAATGCTTCCCATGCTCTCAGTTCCTTTAAGGTAAGAAGCTCCTCAAAGTCCATATCTTTCAGCACCTCCCGGATCTGAGGTCTGACGAAGATGCCCTCCTTGAGTTTAGCAGAACTCAGAGCTGGGAACAAGTGTTGGAAGGCAGCGCCATTTCTCTCCAAGGCCTTCACGAAATTCTTCATTAAACCAAGCTTGATATGAAGAGGAAGAAGAAGCACCTTGTTCATGTCCACCAGAGGATTTTCTTGGACACTGTGTTCACCAGGCACGATACGAACCGTCTGCTCTCACCGCCAGTAGGCTACTGTCACCAGCCGCATTGCATGTTAGGCCAGTCAGGGTTGCCAGATGCTTTTAGTAAAAATAAGGCATGTCAATTTTCTAAAAAGACCACAATTCCTAAAATTTCTAATTAGAAAAGCACACAATGTCCTATATAGGACTCATCTGGTAGCAATGAATACATGTACATATTTATGTGCATATATACATGTATATCTCAAAGTCTAGAGTTGATGACTGAAAACTGATTCCGAATCTGACATCAGCACCCCAAAATTAGGCTAAGACTAAAGCTATTTTTATGCTTGCCTCAATTTCTCTGTAAACCAGTGAAACTGAGGCTCTAGCATGTTTAATAGGCCTATAGTTTATCTTTTTACTGGCCTATTTTTAAGGAACATTCTCGGGATTCCTACATAAAGCACAAATTGTTCATGGGAACAAGTGTAAGAAACATGTAAGGAACACACTGAGAGTGACAAAGAATAAGTTTAATGAAGACTTTGGATGGCTCATATTTCTAGACCTATTCATGAAAGTAGTCATCATCATAGCAATCTGGTTAGACTATTTATTATGTATTTCTAATGATAGGGCAAGCATAAAACAGGTCCACTGAGAGAGAGAGAGAGAGAGAGAGAGAGAGAGAGAGAGAGAGAGAGAGAGAGAGAGAGAACGAGGCAACTCGAACGAAATCATAAGAAACCCGTTTACATCAAATTACCTAAAAGTTGTTTCGTCTTTGGTGAGCATTACAATTCAGTGGTTCCCAAACAGGGGTACGAAGAACCATGGGGGTCCGCGACACAATGATTCGATTGCATTGGATTATAAAATTCAGGCCAAAGGCCAAGCGCTGGGACCTGCGAGGTCATTCAGCTCTGAAAAGGAAATGGAGAGTAAGAAGGTCTGAAGGGCGTAACAGGAGGAAAACCTCATAGTTGCACTGTGAAACAATTGTTAGAGAGGGTGGAAAGTCAATGGAAGGAAGAGAATATGAACGGAGGTTCAGAAAAAGGAATGAAAGAGTCTGCAGCTAAAGGGGCCCAAGAGACGCTACAAAGAACCTTAGGCAATGCCTACAGTGCACCGTTTGAGTTGCACTGACACCACTAACCCCCCTACCGAGGCGACACAATAAAAAATTTAATATTTTTTCAACTCCTGTAAAAAATAGTGGTTGTTTTCACCAATTTGACCTTCTATTGAATTTAAAGCAATAAAAAAATATTGGAAATATTTTATATATTTACTTATACTTAGTTTGTGCAGGAATATACAAATATTAAATGTACTATGTCGTATCTGAGTATCCCGGTATGGTAATGAAAAGGAAGTAGGCCTATGTGACTATAGAAAGTTTTTTTTTTTTTTTTTTTTTTTTTTTTTTGCTAGAAGGAGTGGTGAATTTATATAATGAACTCAAGGACGATGGAGAACGATAGAAATATAGATCTTTCTTGTGATAGCCTTTACACGTGACATATCCATAATTATCAAATTCACACAAAAAATAAATCCTATATGCATATAACCTTATATATTTGAGTCTCGTCACTTCCGGATGCGCTGTGTATGAGGAAGTTCTACCAGTTGAAGGGCTATGGGTCCCATCCGACCTCCACAACCCCAACCCCCGATTTCAGGAAATCATATACACATTATGTTTACATATTCTAACTGAAGAAATGCCCTTGAAACCGACATTATCGAGAAAGAATTATTGTAATTGCTGCTTTTTATTACACTCACACACACACACACACACACACACACACACACACACACACCACAGAGAGAGAACAGAGAGAGATGACGACATTCGTGTAATATCATATCATTATTCTTATTTTGGAAAATTAGCTATTGACAAGAAAAAAAAATTTTGTCCCCTAGAAACTCACTGGAAGATAAAAATTATTAAATCTTTTACCGTTCTTTACCGCAAACCTCTGTTCATTCAATTTAAACTGTGTTGCTGTGAAACTAGAGATGCTTTACTAAGTGAAGATATATTTAAGTTGATTTTGAAAATAAATCAGTACACTCGTGGTCAAAAGTATCATTCATGACCAGTGGCGTTCGAATTTGTGAATTAGTCATAATGAGCTTAGTCTTCATGAGGTGAATAATTTTAACTAATTTATAGGCTGCAGTACTTTCGATGTAAAGATTTTAAAGACAAAAGTAGTGTGTCTCTAAATAATGAAGATGGAGTGGGTGCATCATTAAAATTTATAAGCTGGAGATAATGCCCTGTCAAAATTTACAAGCCTCAGTGGCTATGTAATCAAACTTCATTAGTTGGACTGATTATATTATCGAAATTTATAAGCGACAGTGACTGAGCCAATGAAAGTTACAAGGTAAGCTATCGTGTCATCAAAATATATAAGCCGACATAAAAAAAAATTAAGAAAATCGTAACCTGCAATGATTGTGACATCGATATTAAGAAAATGATAAACTGAAATTATTGTGACAATGAAATTAACAAAAAAAAAAATAACCTGGAATGATTATAACATCAAAACTGAGAAAAAGATAACCTAGAGTGATTGTGGCATTGCAATTAAGAAAATGATAACTTGGAGTAGGCTAAGTGTGACATCGTAATTAAGAAAATAACATAAAATTATTGAGAAAAACCTGGAATGATTGTAACATCGCTATTGGGAAAATGATAACCAGGAGTAATTGTGACACCAAAATTAACCAAATGATAACCAGGATTGATTGTAACATAGAAACTGAGAAAATGATGCCGTGAAATGATTGTGACATCAAAGTTTTAAAGAATTATAACCTTGAATGAATGTGACATAGAGATTAAGAAAATGATATCTTGGAATAATTGTGATATCAAAATTAAGAATACTATAACCTACAATGATTGTGAAATCGAAAAAAAAAAAATGGTAACCTAGAACGATTGTGACATCGAAAATAACTAAATTATAGCCTGGAATGATTTTACCATCAAAATTCAGAAAATGATAACCTAGAAATATCGTGACATCGAAATTAAGAAAATGGTAACCTAGAACGATTGTGACATCGATATTAACAAAATGATAACCTGGAATGATTGTGACATCAACATTTAAATTTTTTTAACTTGGAATAATTGAGACATAGAAATTAAGAAAATGATAACCTGTTATGATTGTGACATCAAAAATAGGAACATGATACCCTGGAGTGATTGTGACGTCGAAATTAAGTAAATGATTACCTGGAATGAATGTAACATCGGTATATGGAAAATTATAACCTGTTCTGATCGTGACATCGAAATTAACAAAATTGATAACCCGGAATTATTGCAACATTTAAATTGAGAAAATGCTAACTTGGAATGATTGTGACATCGAAATTAAGAAAATAATAACCTCTCGTGATTTTGACATTGAAGCTAAAAAAAAGGAAAAACTGGAATGATTGTGACATCGAAATTAACAAAATGATAACCTGGATTGATTGTGACATCGAAATTGAAAAAATGTTTTTCTGGAATGACTGTGACGTCGAAATTATGCAAATAACAGTGACTACAATATTGAAAGAGTTATTGTAACGTCGAATTTCCTAGACTCAGTGATTGTGACTTCCATAATTATTATAATGTGAGAACTGATGGTAAACTATTGAATTTTTTTATTTATACTGACTTATTTCAATTGACAACTTAGAACCAGATTATATTTGGTAGGGATCCCTATAAATCGTCCCTTTTTTGGGGGGAAGGGGTTAGGGCGCCAAACGTCAAATGTGCTTTTTTAAAACTTCATAGTTATCTGCATCAACGTCTCTACTGAAAAATAAGTTTGGGCCTAAATTTTGAATACCGAATTGCCTCGTTGTTTTCTCTTATCTATCTGGTTCAAGGTTATGTCAAGCAAAATCTATATCCGGGAAGTTAAATAAATTACAATGTTCATTGTGTGGCCCGTACCAAGGCCAACCATTTATCATAACAGACCATTTCCTCATTACATAAAAATCATCCGGCTTTTTTGCATGTAACCAGCCAAGTCACGTTGTTCGATCACGTGCGCATTAAACACCATGAGCCAACAAGTGTTTTCCTGACGATCGTCAATGAATTAGGAACGAGGGCAAACACGAGCGAATCTCGCTATATATACGGGAGCTGGTCCCAAGCTCAGCGTCTCATTTCTTCGGTGGTTCCTGAATCGAGCACCAAAGCTTAGTCGCTCTAGAAGCCCAGCTGAAGATCGTCCCAGTGCAGAAGCCAAGATGAAGCCTGTCAACTCTGCTTTGTTTCTGCTGTGCCTGGTATGAGACTACTTCTGCCGATAGGCGTCCTGTTCTTAGTTCAGACTTATACCTCTCAATGTGACCCCTTTCTGCTTGTCCGTGTCTTTTTTCGTATTTTATTCTTATCGCCATTCTTACTTTCGTAATGATGGCTTTTTAGGGAAAGCGTTCGTGGCAATATTTACATTCTTTTCACTAGTAAGGCGAATAATAGCCATTTTACGGCTTTACTAGGCAATATTTTTATTGTAACAATTTCAATCTCTCTCTCTCTCTCTCTCTCTCTCTCTCTCTCTCTCTCTCTCTCTCTCTCTCTCTCTCTCTCTCTCGTAGTAGCCATCTTGCTTGGTGAGACGTACCCGCGTGAAGTCACAATAATCAACAGATATCACAAGTTTAACATACGACTAGAATTTGAGAAATATCTAGAAGTGTTCGTGAACTATCGGTGATAAGATTAGTGTGAAAATAGTAGGATAAGCGTCTTCTAAGTTAGTTTATCAGTGTAATACTATAAATCAGAACAAGATGGCAGTAAGTTCCAACTGCGGGAAAAGGTGGCGTAATTTAGCGTGTTTAGCAGATTCGCAATACGATGAGGTAGCAGGAAGGGAACTGGCATTTCTCATCTATGAAATCAGCAACAGTCCTAACCAAAAAGATACAAAAGCATTCATAGATATATTAGAAGGATATAATCCTTCAAAACTGGAACAAATCTAATGAAACATCTTGAAAATAATTGAAGAAGTTCCAAATAAACAAAAATCCAAGTGGTCAAGAGACTCATAAAGAAAAATATACATAAACCAACATATTTCCGACAAAGAAAATGAATAAGGTGAATCTTGTGAATATACTAATTGATGCATTAGGAAAAGAATGCCAAAAGCATGCAAACTGTGTAAGGTTTGGTATAGCATAGTCAATCCACAAAACCTAATCAGAAAATGTGCTGCATGCAAACATTCCGACCCATACCAGTGTGCTGAGGTAATACAAGATTTGAGAAAAGATACAAGAATTTTTTGTTCAACATGTCTATCATGGATAGACAATGTTATTAAATCAAGATTGATGTACAAATATTGAGGATGAAGAAGAAGAGGAAGAGGAAGAAGAAGAAGAAAAAGAAGAAGAGGAAAACGGAAGAGAAGTAAACAAAAATGAAATGACAGAAAAAATAAGGAAAACAAAGAACAAGATAAAAGTATGATGCAGAGATACTCATTGATACTACTATGAGGCAATAAAGCAGCATACCTACGAAGAAATAAATTACGATATGACAACAGAAAAGCAAATCCCGAAGAGGCTCTACCCAGATCTATACAATGACGGGAAAGAGGAAAAATAGACAAGAAGACAAAATCTGCAAACCTTTTGAAAAGAGGAATTGCAGATTTGGAGAAAGATGTTACTACAAACATCCTAAGATATGTCAAAACTATGAAATATGGTAAATGTGCATACTTAGATGGATATGGGGATGATTGCAGAGATCTGCATCCAAAAATATGTAAAAAACCTAAAAGAAGGAAAAGGATGTAAGTTCGACAAAAAATGCAAATATATGCACCCTGTAGCCATGAATCATAATCAAATAAATAACCAACCAAGTAATAAAATCCAAAATAAGAAAGAAACAAATAAAGAGAGAAATCAAGAATATCAGGTAAAAGAGAAAAGCAAACCACCAATGAGATATGCAGAGGTGTCAGCAAAGAATTTCAAAGCATCAGCTCCGAAATTCTACTCAAGAGATAATAACTGTATTTTATTATGCAAGAGGATATTGCAGAAACGGAGAAAATTGCAGATTCAGACACAAAATGAATAATTATGATGAAGGAAAGATCAAATATTATGGAAAAGTTGGATTTTTTAATGTCAGAATTTCTGGAAATGAAAAAAAGAACAACATACCAGAACAGAAAGAGACATGGGAAAATCCTTATTACTATCAGTATTAAATGAAGGAGAAAACACGCAAACCATCATAGTGTGAATGCGCAGGTTTAGTTACGAGTAACTCAAAAAGAAAAATAGAGTACTTAGAAGAACTAACCAAAATGAAAAGAAAATAGATATAATGAATATAAGTGCCCAAAACCTGGTATTCCCAAAGAGACTGGGAATGAATGATACAATCAAGGGGGGGGAAAACGGGTTCCAAAACTTATAGATCAAGATAGAAAAAAATAGTTTTGAATCAATTGGGGGAACCGCAATATATAGGGGAGACACACAATGGAAAAATATATGAGAAATATAGTAACTCAGAATGTGAACTAATAGCGGTAGAATTTGAATCTGAAAAATTGATGAACATAGTAATATATAGACCTCCTAATACTAAAGAGATTTGACTTAATAATTTTTGAAAAATTGGATGATATATGTAGAAATCACAAGGACTGGACTATTCTCCTATCTGGTGACTCAACTTTCCTTTCGTTAGAATGGAAGAACGATAGGAGATTGTGGTTGTACTTATACATATAAAAAAGAGAGTAATAGTAGTGCAGAAGATAAGAGGCAATTTTGAAAAGCTATTAGATATGCTACTAGAATACAACATTCAACAAATAAATCACCTGCCAACAAGAAAGGAAAGGAAAATACTTTAGACCTAGTATTTGTGAACGAGATGAATTATGTTAAAGAAATAATAGTTTATAATGCGAGTATTTCAGACCATAATGTCATAGAATTAACAGTTCATTCCAAAGCAAGTGAAAATAGAGATAAGCAAGAAATGAAAAAGTGGGAAGGATATGGAAAAAATACAACTTCTACAGTAAAAATATAAAATGGTCAGAAATTAATGAAGAATTAAACAAAGATTGGGATAACATTTTCGTAAGTGATGACATAAGGGTAAATACGGAGATATTATATAAAATATTGGAGATAATAGTGGAAAAATATATACCGAAGAAGAAAAGTAAACATCATTCATGCATACAAGAGACAGAAGAATCTTGTTCCAGAAAATCAGAAAGTGGAAAAAAGGTCTTGCAAAAGAAAAAAAATGCATGGAAGTTATAGAACTAAAAAGTAAGATAGAAAATGCAGAAAAAAAGATTATACAATCAAAAGAAAATGAAAAACGGGACTTGGAAGAAGAAAAAACCCTATTAAATATCAAGCAAAAACCCCAAACTATATACTCATATGCGAAGAAGATGAATAAAAAGAAGAATAGAAATAGGCCCTCTGAGAATTGAAGGGAGATTAACGAATGAAAAAAAGGAAATTTGCAAACATACTGGCAGAACGATATAAGAGAGAATTCACCCCTAGAATAGATAATGTAAGATAATGATATAGAAGTAAGGGATGAAAATAGTGAATATTTAGCTGACATAGATATTAATGAAGCTGATATTGTGCAGGCTATTAATGAAATTAAAAATGGAGCTGCTGCAGGGCCTGATGGAATTCCTGCTATTTTGTTAAAGAAAGTAGTTCATTCTATCGCAAAGCCACTTGCAATATTATTAAGACAAAGTGTAGATACAGGCAAGATATATGATGAGCACAAATTAGCGTATTACCCTACTTTCAAAAGTGGATCAAGACTAGAGGCAAGTAATTATAGGCCTGTGAGTCTAACATCACATATAATGAAAGTGTATGAAAGGGTAATGAAGAAAAATATTATGTTAAACATTTAATAAAAAATAATTTGTTTAATAAAGGACAACATGGTTTCGTACCCGGAAAAAGTACACAAACCCAACTGTTAGTCCACCGTGAAACATATTCAAAAATATGAAAAGCGGAAATGAAACAGATGTGGTTTATTTAGACTTTGCAAAAAAAAAAGCTTTTGATAAAGTAGACCTAATATATTAGCGAAGAAAATTAGAAAACACAATATCGTGGATAAAGTAGGAAGATGGTTAAAAGAATTTTTACACAACAGAAAACAGATAGTTATTGCAAACGACGAGAAATCGGATGAAGCCAAGGTAATATCGGTGTGCCGCAAGGTACGGTGTTAGTGCAATACTGTTTGTTAATATGATTGAAGACATAGACAATAATGTTAAGGATTCGGTAGTGAGTAGTTTCGCAGATGACACAAGAATAAGTAGAGAAATTACTTGTGATGAAGATAGGAACGCTTCTACAAAGAGACCTTAACAAAGTATATGATTGGGCAGAGGTAAATAGGATGGTATTTAACTCTGATAAATTTGAATCAATAAATTATGGAGGACAGAGAAAGAAAGCTATATGCATATAAGGGACCTAATAATGAGACCATCACAAATAAGGAAGCAGTTAAAGACCTTGGTGTGATGATGAATAGGAACATGTTATGCAATGATCAAATAGCAACTCTGTTGGCAAAATGTAAAGCAAAAATGGGAATGTTGTTACGGCACTTCAAAAACAAGAAAAGCTGAACACATGATTATGCTTTATAAAACATATGTTCGTATAGTCCACTTGAATATTGCAATATGATATGGTACCCACACTATCAAAAGGATATTGCACAAATAGAGAGTGTACAAAGGTCCTTTACAGCTAGAATAGAAGAAGTTAAGGACCTAGACTACTGGGAAAGGACTACAATTCTTAAAATTATATAGTCTGGAAAGGAGAAGAGAAACGCTACATGATAATTCAGGCATGGAAACAGATAGAAGGAATAGCAGAAAATATCATGGAACTAAAAATATCAGAAAGAGCAAGCAGAGGTAGATTAATAGTGCCCAAAAATATACCAGGAAAAATAAGGAAAGCACACAGGACATTAATCCACTACGCACCAGCATCGATAATGCAGCGTCTATTCAATGCGTGGCCAGCTCATCTGAGGAATATATCAGGAGTGAGCGTAGATGTGTTTAAGAATAAGCTCGACAAATATCTAAACTGCATCCCAGACCATCCAAGATTGGGAAGATGCAAAATATACCGGAAGATGTACTAGCAACTCTCTGGTAGACATTAGAGGTGCCTCACACTGAGGGACCTGGGGTGGGGCAACCCGAACAAGATGTAAGGTCTGTAAGGTAAGGTCTCTCTCTCTCTATATATATATATATATATATATATATATATATATATATATATATATATATATATATATATATATATATATATATATATATATATAGAAATTGACAGCCATGTCTTATAAGATATATTTTTTGCTAAATATAATAGTGGCCAATATATATTCAGAAGAAAAATGTGGATGATTTTCTTGAAAAAATAAGGTCTGTTTAGCCGTAAAAGAACAATTATTGAAATAAATATTGTGTGTGTGTGTGATTATAGATTCAGTTGCCGTAGTACCTGACATTACGATGAAAGGAAATCAAAGAAAATGGAATTTATCCCTAGATTTCTACACCTTTCCCAGCAGTTCTGTTAGAGCAGCTGAAATACCGAAAACTCTCATGAAATTTAAAATTATTATTCCATTTCAAAAATACGTTGGCTACTCCCGAAACTCTTTACAGAAGTAAAGAGCGAGTTGTAAAGAGCAAATTAGGTAAAGAAAAAGTCTCTTATTCAAAAATGTGAGTGTAAAGTTCACAGGTTTTTATAACCATACAAAGAAACATCGGATCGAGCGTCTTTAGATTAAATGTATCCTCAAAGTTTTTCGACATAAAAGTTTTTATGAACGATATTTCCTCTATGAATCAATTGCTATACTTCAATATTTCTCTTGTGTATTTTCAATGACACTGCATTTGGGTTAAGATTTTTTTTTTTTTTTTTTTTTTTTTTTTTTGCAATTATATCTCATGAAACTTTCCCTCGGCAAAATCTACATTAAAAAGACTTTGTGTCGCTTCGGACATGAATTTCCCTCACCCTCATGAGATTCAGTCAGTAATATCTTCCTAGTACCAGATATTTTAAAAATTTCCAATCTTCGTTATATGCTGTGTTCCATACAAGATGCCTAGTATCACCGTAGAGTTACAGATTATCAGAATCAGAGCACAGAGACAAAACGTGGTTAAATGGTTCGTAAATTTAAGGGAGATCAAATTAATTTTAAACAGGTGGATTTCATCAAACTTATTTATTATATGATCAAAACTCGGAGTCTTGAAATTGTGTACTGAATAGGCAAAACAGTGTTTTGTTTGGGTACACACATATTAGGAAGTTTTTATCAAATGATGCATCACAAAGTTATTTGTTGTCAATAAAGTAGAAATAGACACAGTTGAGAGAATGAGCCGTCTAGAATAGATTGACGCTAATTCCCATCCACTTGCATATGAAAATACACACTTGCAACCGTTGATTACCTCATTGATTTCCATTGACAAAGCGTCAGTGTGACCACCAAGAAAGAAGAGTCAGGGACTATTTCAATGAATACAGAAACTGAAAATGGTGACTAAAAGAGGAATGACAGCAGTGAAGTAACATTACGAATGCATGAAAAAAGGATTTACGAATGGAAATTATCGTCTCTTCTTGGATCTGAGTTTTGTACTAACACAATTTGTGAGTTACAAAAATCGTTGACTGGATAAAACGACAGCTCAGCTGTTCCACTTCGAACTACAAGTACAAGAAACATCACGTGAGGAAAGAGATGCGCTAAGTCTAGGGTTTTCTTGGCTCAAAACATATATAGGTGAAACTAGACTCAATTTAAAGCATGTTTCCCTGTAAATCCCCAAATGAAGGAAAACAGATATAACACTGTGTTGGCAAATGGGTCTGCTCCATGCTATTGCTATCAGATTATAATTTTATTCATAAGATCATCCCAGTTTGAACCCACCGGCACTCGCCTCTCAATATCAGTCATCATTCAAAATCCTTTTCCTTTCCACAATTGTTTCCGAGTCCTGACTAGAGGATGATGATGTTTTCTTGATTGTCTGGTTGATACTTTTACGATTTACGGTATATGACTTTTGGGAAATATGAACAAACCTTCCACCCTTTCTGCTATCTTGTGTTACTAACATTCCACCTCTATTGGCAAATTCTGTGTTGATTTAATTGTCTATATATATATATATATATATATATATATATATATATATATATATATATATATATATATATATATATATATATATATATAATAGTGATGAATAATTATCACATCAACGTGATTCATATAAATCATTCGAGACACAAATGTCCTTTAATATCTAATTCGCTCCATCTCGGAATTGATATATTTTCATATATGTACCGAAGGGGAATTTTTTAGTTGATAATAATTTCGTCCCCTCATGGGATCGAACCACCATCCTGCGGACAGGTACGAAATCAGGACCGACAGTGCCATACCGATTCGGTATGGCACTGTCGGTCCTGATTTCGGGCCTGTCCGCAGGACGGTGGATCGATCCCATGAGGGGACGAAATTATTATCAACTAAAAAATTCCCCTTTGGTACATATATGAAAATATATCAATTCCGAGATGGAGCGAATTAGATATTAAAGGACATTTGTAGCTCGAATGATATATAGTGATAAATAATGTGATAAATAGTTATATACTGAAAGCTTTTTCTCTTCTCACGGCAGTTTCTCTTTCTTTTATAGAGCCTGTGGGGTAGCAGTGAAACATCAGGAATGACCATCCCTTGGTAAGATTTTCTTTTATGTAAAAAGTATTATCACCAGCTAAGAATCAATTATTTCTGAAGTTCTCTGCTAGCCTTTTATTATAATATAATATATGCTCAGATACCTCTGTCTTTTGTTTTTCTACACTCGCATTGTTGATGTCAATAAATTAAAACCCACATCTTATTTGGTACAGGCTGCATTTTTTAACTCAGCCGACTAAATTCACCGAGTCTAGTGCAGCTGTCGACACTATTACCGGAGTACTACCAAAATGTACCTTTGCGGAACCTCCGATTTTTCCAGGATTTTCCGTGAAAAGTCGTCTTTCAGTCCTCTAAAGAATAGTTTTCCTCCCTTCCTATGTGAAGGTGTCTAGTTGATCTCTAGTTGATCTCTTGTTTGATAACTAAATGTCAATATTTCTGCAATATTGTTACACAAAAATCTAAAACAAATCAGGTTTAAACATAATCACAAAGACAGCATCGGTATGTATTCACTTACGCGTCACCTCCGAGGCGCTAGTATTAAACATGGCGGAAGCTCCCTGGGATGGAGTCCAGGGTAAAAAATAGGGGGGTGGCGGAGGGGGTTGGTGGCGCAGGCGTTAGGAAGGAAGAATTGAAATGGGAGCGAGTGTCTCAGGGAAGTCTGATCAATTTCTAAAAGGAGAACTAGATACAGTAACTATGGAACACACAAGCTGGACATGAATTCCAAGAATCGTTTGAGGGGAGGAGAAAGCCGCCACTAAACGAGGAAATCCCGCAATTGCTGATCTCTGAGCTTTCAGAGGCACACTTCCCCAAATAGCATCTGTTGGAAACGAGCGCAACTTCCTTGTGGGACAATGTGCCAGTGATTGAAGCCTAGCAGCCTCACCCCTTGTACAAGACTTCACGGCTTAATAACGGAAAGTGCGAACAGCTTAGGTCGAATTTTCTGAAGGGGAAGGACTAATAAGTGAGATTAATTCATTCTTACTATTTGTATTAATAATCATATTTTAAGAAATACAGAGTGTAAACTGACATTTGCACCTTGCAACAGGACAAGAGTATTTTCGTCAATGGATTTTGAAATAATCCTTATTTCACCAAACAAAAAGTTTATTCTAAGTCAAAAATTTGCATCTTTGAACCAAAAGTTTATCATGTCATTATCGATGCCAATTCTTGCACTTTTTCTGTTCCATGATTATGACTCCTATTTACAATATTATTTCCTTCTTCCATCCAGGGAGGTTTCAACGACAACTTGGTCAACAACTGCCGCCACTGAAGATAGTACTTTACTTGGCCTGACAACTAATGCCGCTGATGATAGTACTTTACTTGGCCTGACAACTAATGTCACTGATGATAGTACTTTACTTGGCCTGACAACTAATGCCGCAGATGATAGTACTTTACTTGTCCTGACAACTAATGTCACTGATGATAGTACTTTACTTGTCCTGACAACTAATGTCACTGATGATAGTACTTTACTTGGTCTGACAACTAATGCCGCTGATGATAGTACTTTACTTGTAATGACAACTAATGCCGCTGATGATAGTACTTTACTTGTCCTGACAACTAATGTCACTGATGATAGTACTTTACTTGGCCTTGATAACTAATGCCACTGATGATAGCACTTTACTTCCCCTGACAACTAATGCCACTGATGATAGTTTCTTTACTTGGCCTAACAACTGTCGCCACTGATTCGTCGACTGGATAAAGACCACCACACAAGGATCCACTGATCAATGTAGCCCACCTACAGGATGAAGCCCAACTTCACCAAATGGTAATATCGGCAACCTGGCTCACCATCTTCTTCAGGAATACATTTTTCGAAGCTCTTTTTCCTTCATCAGCATCAGCACTATAACTTACTTGAAATTTAGCATTAAATCTGACATTTTGTTTGATTTTCAACACTAAATCTGAAATTTTATCTTCCAAATTTAGCACTAAATCTGAAATGTTTTCTTCCAAGAGTAATGTACCTACCTTTTGATTAAATAAAATTATTTGCAATCTTGACGGTTTGTATCATTTTACTCGAATTCCATTCCGAAGTGTTGGGAAGTATTGCAGAGATCCGTTGTCAAAGCAACTATGAATATGGGATTTCAGACTCAACATAAACTTCTTCTATTACAAAAATGACCACAGTAACTAAAATCAGTAGTCGACACACACGGCCAATGATTTCTTCATTTACATCCTTTTGGATGTCCAGGTTTCCAGAGAAAAGCCTTTTAAGAATACTAGGAAATTGAGATGATTGATCATTGCCTTAATAATGAAAAAAAAAACCGTCTCTCACATTCAATCATGGTGAGGATGGGTATGTGTCTACACCAGTAACTCAATCCCTCCGTCTTCAAACTAGCCTGGTTTTGAATCTCATATAGAACGGAGAGTTATTCCTTTATTTCCTTATGGATTTAAGGCTTTCAGTGGAAAAATATACAAAAAATGTCGAGAGACTGAAAAATTAATGGGTCACTCTGGACATGACCATTATTATAAATCACAGATGCCATAATGATTTCTTAACCTCCTCATCTTGTCAATATGACCCTAAGTCTCTATATTATGGCCCATGATGTCAGTATCAAGAAAAAATTTTATTTTGCCTCTGGGAAATCTTACCTCATCTGCTGTGCGATGGTTAGTGTTTACCTCCATCTTCTAACCAGACTGGATTCAACTCCTTCCTAGCAAGCAGAATTTCTTCATTGGTTTCCTTTTGCATTTCAAAGCTTCAAGTGCAAAGCACAGCCAAAAACAAGTGGGAAATCAAGAAGTCAAGAGCATAATGGTAATTACAATCTCCTTTCTCATCGTACAGAGGTAGTGCCGACAGTGCACCTCATGCGGTGGACTGCAAGTATTACCTAAGGATCTTTGCAACGTCCCTTCGGCCCGTAGCTGCAACCTCTTTCATTCCCATTGCTATATCTCCATTCATATTCTTTCTTCCATCTTACTTCCACTCTCTCCTATCAACTATTTCATAGGGCAACCGCGAGGTTTTCTCCTATTACACCTTTCGAACCTCTTAATCAATACTCCTTTCAGTGCGGAATGACCTCATGGGTCCCAGTGCTTGGCTTTTGGCCTAAATTCTATATTCCATTCCACAACTTCCTTTCTGACCAATTTTACAAGTGAATGACACACCAGCCCTTCCCAAGTTGCTAGTTTTCTCACTTGGGGTATTTTCCTTTACTTGGTTAAAAAGCTCCTGTTCAGATAGTTGCTTCAGTTACATTGCCCAACATTTCTTATCTTCTATATTTCACCCCTTCTCAGCCACCCATTCCTCTGGGGCTGAACTTGGACTTAAAGGGCATCGGGAGTATGACAATTTATCTCAGCGACCTAAAACCTATGGATTAAACATTAATATCTATCATTCTCACTTGTTTTTACATGTCACACGCTCCCACCCACACCCCCTATGGTGCCAGTGATGTCTTACCCCCACGGGATTTTTTCCAGATAAGAAGTCAGATGTATACCGAAATGAGGTATGATAATCCCGTAGAGTCTATTTAGTTACTACATCTTGTAAGTGCAGAACCAGCCTCATTTCAGGGAGGCCCTTCCCACCCCTACCGACCTCCCCCCACCTTTTGGTGACCTTTGGTGCGAGTGATGTCTTACCCCCATAGTATTCTTTTTGAGATAGTTAGTCATATATATACCAAGTTTGGTTGAAATTGCTCTATGCATTTTAGATTTATGCTGAAACAATATACATACATACACGCACATACATCCATTTATATGAATAAATTGATCACGACATATATAAAACGTGATGCTATGTATAAATAAAGGTAATGCCATGGAGGAAAATGAAAAAACGAGAACTGCCGAGATCTTTTCATTTTAACGACCCTTCACTATAGGCAAGACTGATCAGAACAATGAGAAACACAGTACAGGTAAACATATACAAACGGACACTACAGGATTAACAAAAGATCCAATCCACTTTAAAGAAATGAAAAAACGCCCATGAAATTTACAAGTGTTCAGACAATGAGTGAGAAGCGAACATAAGATATACATATAGCAAGCATGAGAGAGAAAAAATAAATTAATAACTACAACCATGTGGGACTAAATAATTAGTAGTTAATTCATTTATTTTAAGGTCCATCATAAACATTTTACAAATACATAGGTCCAAATGGTACAATCCCACATTAGCATTTAGGTATTTTTATTAGTGATTTGTATAATTGCTGATTCCAGTAAATTTCTTGAAATATAATCATTAGACCTAGCAATTACAGAGCTATTGCCCAAATTTATACAATGAGATTTTTTGCACAGATAGACAAAAAAGCATTTGAAGTCTGGGCTGCTCTAATTGAATACATATGCTGCTTTATTCGTACATCTAAATCTTTGCTTGATTGACCGACATAAAAAGACGGGCACTCCTTACAAGGAATTTTGTAAATAATGATGTTATTTCTTACCGGACTATTCTTGATTAGCATACCTTTAATGGTATTGTTATAAGAGAACACATCATTTGCATTAAAAAATCTAAATATTGATTAAATTTATGGTTTCAAATTCACAAAAGTAAGGCAAGCCGAGTACATGTTTAGGGGCTTCTTTTTCATTATATTATATATATATATATATATATATATATATTTTATATATATATATATATATATATATATATATATATATATATATATATATATATATAAGTAGTATGGAGACCGGAGCAATTACTCAGGTGTCGTTTATAAGTATAACTGTCCCAGATGTGATCTCAGCACTTACATCGGTTGCACCAGGAGGCTGCTAAAAGTCCGAATTTCCTCTCATCAAGGAATTAGCTATAGAGCGGGTTGTCGACTATCAATCCAGAACAATCTAACATAAGAAATCACAGTAAAAGTTGCAAAAACACACATATATGGCCAGTCATTTTAATATTGTAGGAAGAACCCGACATATAGAACAACTAACCACCCTTGAATCAATATTGATTAGCTGACTGTACCTTTCTCTTAACCACCAGTCGTCTTCCACCCAACTGTTTATTGCCTAATTACCGTTGTTTTGTTTACACTCCCTTCCATAACAATTTTTCGTGTCAGTTCTCCTTACGCTACCGCTGTGGGTAGGTGTCTTGTTCGTTCTACTACTACTATTATATTATTATTATTATTATTATTATTATTATTATTATTATTATTAGTTATTATTATTATTATTATTATATTATTAGATTATTATTATTATTTATTATTATTTCACTGTTATCTGCTGTTTCTGTTTTTACTCTGTTTTTATTCTTAATTTATTAAAAATGTTTTTAATTTTGGTGTTGGTAAACATTGTGTGTATCTTTTATCTTATACGCAATTGATGTGTAATCGTTTCAGCCTGGAAAATGTATCAAGCTGATACGAAACGTCGGCGCTAATAAATGGATGAAAGACAGAACGCGTATCCCTACTCCAATATGTTTATCCCTGAGTAATTGCTCCTGTCTCCATACTTCTATGCTGGATTGACCTGCTGGACTACGATTCGCTGGCACCATGACTTTCGCAAGCTTCCTCTTTGCCGCCCTGTTTCTCCTCCGTCTTCGTTCCAGAGGAGTGGAGGATTTCCACTCGCTAATACGAACGAGATACGATCCACAGCGTTTAGCCACTGCCGTTCCTTGGAGAAACACCAAAAGAAATACAACAAAATCAACCTCGACCTCAACTTTTTGAGATATTGTCAATTCAATAATATAGTGCCTAATTTTATAAAGTTCAAAGTTTACAAAGCCTCCCTGTACAGCTCTGAGTTTTTTACACTGATGCTACTAGGAACCTCCTTGAGCTGGAATACGTTCATAGACCAAGGAAACTTCATCGCGCACATGACCAAATGACGAGATTCAGGACTGGTGTACTCAATTCGCTGACATTGTTGGACTCTATCATTTTTAACCATTTATTTAATAAGGCTATTTCCTCCTTTGTTCGGACTGTTGAAGATAGACATTTCACAAAACTTCGAAATTTAGGCATTACCGTTCCTTTTTTAATAATAAAATTCATTCTGGGTTCAATTTTTCCAAACGAATACTTTCGAAGAGAGAGGAATTACTACTGTCCTTAGGGTTAGACTTTTGCCTCCCCAACTATCGCCCAAATTATCAGCAATTCTTTTTGCCTCTCGAGATACTTTTTCAGAGAATAATTAAACTTCCCTTTTGCAAAAACAAAAATATAGAGTTTTTAAGATCACAATTCTCAGCCCTTACCCACAGCTCTTTTAATAATCTTAAAACTAGATGGGCTCCTTTTTTTTACCAAGAATGATTATGACATTTTGAAAAACCTAGCCAAAGATAAAAATGTAATAATTACTCGTCCAGACAAAGGTAAGGGTACAGTTATCCTTGACAGACATGACTACATACAAAAAATGAATGACATTTTAAACGACTCTTCAAAATCTACCAAAGTTGGTGACCCAAGACCTTTACAATATTACTAAATCCGAAGATAAAATCAACAGATTTCTTAGAACTAAACAAACCAAAGCAATAGATGAAAATATGTATCAGGACCCTTTTGTAACAGGATCTACATATGGACTTATGTACGGACTGCCAAAGATACACAAAGAAGGAATTCCTTTGAGACCCATCCTTTCTTTCCATTAACACTGCTAGCTATAAACTCGCCAAATTTCTTGTCCCTTTACTCCAACCACTGACTCACAACAAATATACATTAATAAACTCGGCCTCCTTTAAAGATGACATTATCACGCAGGACTCAGATCTGTACATGGCGAGCTTTGACGTGGAATCTCTGTTTACAAATGTTCCCGTTGTCGAGACTATCAACATCATTTTAGACAGGCTATTTCCCACCGACGATTGCTTGTTCAACAATTTCAATAGAACTCAATTCAAGTTGCTTTTAGAATTGGCCGTGCTGGATACGCCCTTTGTTTTTAATAATACGGTTTTTGAGCAGACTGAGGGGATGGCCATGGGAAGCCCTCTGGGTCCTACTTTTGCTAACATATTTATATGCTCCCTGGAGGAGAGTCTAAATGTATGCCCACCTAATTTCCGCCCACTCTTTATAGACGCTGCTTAGATGACACTTTCGCCTTGTTCAGATGTTTAATTACCATGCTGATACCTTTCTTGAGTATTTAAACAACCAACCACCATAACATTAGATTTACCGTTGAAACAAAACACAGAATTCACTTCCGTTCCTTGATGTGAGGATATCCAAGGACGAGTCTGGCTTTCATACTGGTATTTATAGAAAGAGCACCTTTACTGGCCTGGGGACCAATTTTTATAGCTCATTTTTTTCAACTTTAAAATGAATTCCGTGTCAACTCTCCTCCATAGAGCCATTAATCTGACATCAAGCTGGTCTACTTTTCATACTGAAGTGACTTTCCTTGCTGATTACTTTAAGGATAATTATTTCCCTCCAGCAATTTTTCCTGGATCCCTTAATAAGCTACTTAATCTGAAATTAGGAAAAAATGCATCAACCTATTCAATGAGCAATTGCCTGCCCATAATTTAAAACTAATTCCCATAAACCCCCGAACTATAGGCTCACTCTTCCAAGTCAAGGATAAGATCAGCCCCCTGTATGCCTCCGGTGTCGTTTACAGGTATAATTGTCCCAGATGTGATCTCGGCACTTACATCGGTTGCACCAGGAGGCTGCTAAAAGTCCGAATTTCCTCTCATCAAGGAATTAGCTATATACGGGTTGTCGACTATCAAATCCAGAACAATCTAACATAAGAAATCACAGTAAATTTGCAAAACACACATAGATGCCAGTCATTTTAATATTGTAGGAAGAACCCGACATATAGAACAACTAACCACCCTTGAATCAATATTTATTAAGCTAACTGTTACCTTCTCTAACCACCAGTCGTCTTCCACCAAACTTGTTATTTGGCCTAATTACCTGTTGTTTTTGTTTACACTCCCTTCCATAACAATTTTTCGTGTCAGTTCTCCTTACGCTACAGCTGTGGGTAGGTCTTGTTTGTTCTATTATTATTATTTATTATATTTTTTTTTCTCTGTATTCGCTCCTAGCCCTTTCACTGTTATTCTGTGTTTCTATTTTTACTCTGTTTTTATTCTTAATTAATTAAAAAGATTTTTAATTTTGGTGTTGGTAAAAATTGTGTGTATCTTTTTACTTATACGCAACTGATGTGTAATCGTTTCAGCCTGGAAACTGTATCAACCTGATACGAAACGTCGGCGCTAATAAATGGATGAAAGACAGAACGCGTCCCCCCACTCCAATATGTATATACACACACACACACATTATATCTATATATATATATATATATATATATATATATATATATATATATATAAGATATATATATATATATATTGTATTTCCACAATGGTCCCGCAGATGAAGTATAACAGGTTTAAAACAAGTCCACTGAGAAAGACAGAGAGAGAGAGAAAGAGAGCAGTTTACATCAAATTGGCCAACGGTTGTTTCGTTTATGCTATGTATGAAATCTCATCCCTTACAACAATGGCAATACATTCGAATACTTACAAATGTTTAGATATGGTAACAATAAAGGTAATATAATCGAATTAGCTAATAGTGGGCGGTGAGCAGCAGGATGACCAAAAGGAATGAAAACTGGAAGGAATCTAATTACCCAGTTTTCTTTTGGGGTCGCTCCAGTTGCCACGTCAAGGCAGAGAGAAGTCCGGATTCCATCACTTTTCTGAAAATAACGTAAACAGCCATTATTATAAACACAAAGTATGTCTCTCTCTCTCTCTCTCTCTCTCTCTCTCTCTCTCTCTCTCTCTCCTCCAGAACACAAACTCAACTCTGTGTGTGTGTGTTTTCAACGAATTAAAAAAAAAAAAAAAAAAAAAAAACTGACAGCGGACGAATAAGACCGAACCCTGGAAGCCTCCAAGCAGTTGGTTGGCTTCAATTCACGATTATATCTTCCTACAATATATATATATATATATATATATATATATATATATATATATATATATATATATATATATATATATCTAATAAAAGGAGCCCATAAAAACACCAAAATGTAGAGAGAAAAGTACTATATTTCAGAGACTGCTGTCTCTCTCTCAGGTATATAATGAGAAAAGTTTACAGAAAAGGTGGTATTTATACCAAGAGATTCGTCCACAAGTAAGCCAATTTAGGTCACCCCGCTGATAATCTTCCTTTAATCTTCTTAAGCGTTGGTTGAATGAACACTGCGTCGACGATGTCGGATGTCCAATTCCCTTTTGAGATGTTCATTACCTGCTTCTCTTTTATTAAGGCCGATTCCATCATTTGACTCTTGTACCGGCAGTTGCTGCTATAAAAATTACACGTGACATATTCAGTTTATTCTATGGTTATGTTCATTTATATGATTGAAAATAGCCGAGTTCTGTTGTCCATACCTAACTGACCGTTTGTGTTGTATTAATCTCTGGGGAAGTGATTTACCTGTAAATCCGATGTAAGATTGGTCACAGTCCTGGCATGGGATCTCATATACCCCAGAGTCTTTGGGCGATGTCTTTTGTTGGAAGGACGTTAATCAGGGATTTGGCTAAGGTATTTGGGTAGGTAAATGCAAAAGGGTTGGATTTCCCAAGGGTGTGAGTTACTCTCATTAATCGTCTCCTTTCATGCTGAATGACCTCATGGGTCCCAGTGCTTGGCTTTTGGCCTAAATTCTATATTCCATTCCACAACTTCCTTTCTGACCAATTTTACAAGTGAATGACACACCAGCCCTTCCCAAGTTGCTAGTTTTCTCACTTGGGGTATTTTCCTTTACTTGGTTAAAAAGCTCCTGTTCAGATAGTTGCTTCAGTTACATTGCCCAACATTTCTTATCTTCTATATTTCACCTCTTCTGAGCCACCCATTCCTCTGGGGCTGAACTTGGACTTAAAGGGCATCGGGAGTATGACAATTTATCTCAGCGACCTAAAACCTATGGATTAAACATTAATATCTATCATTCTTACTTGTTTTTACATGTCACACACTCCCACCCACACCCCCTATGGTGCCAGTGATGTCTTACCCCCACCGGATTTTTTCCAGATGAGAAGTCAGATATAATTGCTGATTCCAGTAAATTTCTTGAAATATAATCATTAGACCTAGCAATTACAGAGCTATTGCCCAAATTTATACAATGAGATTTTTTGCACAGATGGACAAAAAAAGCATTTGAAGTCTGGGCTGCTCTAATTGAATACATATGCTGCTTTATTCGTACATCTAAATCTTTGCTTGATTGACCGACATAAAAAGACGGGCACTCCTTACAAGGAATTTTGTAAATAATGATGTTATTTCTTACCGGACTATTCTTGATTAGCATACCTTTAATGGTATTGTTATAAGAGAACACATCATTTGCATTAAAAAATCTAAATATTGATTAAATTTATGGTTTCAAATTCACAAAAGTAAGGCAAGCCAAGTACATGTTTAGGTGCTTCTTTTTCATTAATATATATATATATATATATATATATATATATATATATATATATATATATATATATATATATATATATAAGTAGTATGGAGACAGGAGCAATTACTCAGGTGTCGTTTATAAGTATAACTGTCCCAGATGTGATCTCGGCACTTACATCGGTTGCACCAGGAGGCTGCTAAAAGTCCGAATTTCCTCTCATCAAGGAATTAGCTATAGAACGGGTTGTCGACTATCAAATCCAGAACAATCTAACATAAGAAATCACAGTAAAAGTTGCAAAACACACATAGATGCCAGTCATTTTAATATTGTAGGAAGAACCCGACATATAGAACAACTAACCACCCTTGAATCAATATTGATTAAGCTAACTGTACCTTCTCTTAACCACCAGTCGTCTTCCACCCAACTGTTTATTGCCTAATTACCTGTTGTTTTGTTTACACTCCCTTCCATAACAATTTTTCGTGTCAGTTCTCCTTACGCTACCGCTGTGGGTAGGTGTCTTGTTCGTGCTAATATATTATTATTATTATTATTATTATTATTATTATTATTATTATTATTATTATATTATTATTATTATTATTATTTCACTGTTATTCTGTGTTTCTGTTTTTACTCTGTTTTTATTTTTAATTTATTAAAAATGTTTTTAATTTTGGTGTTGGTAAACATTGTCTGTATCTTTTATCTTATACGCAATTGATGTGTAATCGTTTCATTCTGGAAAATGTATCAAGCTGATACGAAACGTCGGCGCTAATAAATGGATGAAAGACAGAACGCGTATCCCTACTCCAATATGTTTATCCCTGAGTAATTGCTCCTGTCTCCATACTTCTATGCTGGATTGACCTGCTGGACTACGATTCGCTGGCACCATGACTTTCGCAAGCTTCCTCTTTACAGCCAGTTTCATCTCCGTCTTCGTTCCAGAGTGGAGGATTTCCACTCGCTAATACGAACGAGATACGATCCACAGCGTTTAGCCAACTGCCGTTCCTTGGAGAAACACCAAGAAATACAACAAAATCAACCTCGACCTCAACTTTTTGAGATATTGTCAATTCAATAATATAGTGCCTAATTTTATAAAGTTCAAAGTTTACAAAGCCTCCCTGTACAGCTCTGAGTTTTACACTGATGCTACTAGGAACCTCCTTGAGCTGGAAATACGTTCATAGACCAAGGAACTTCATCGCGCTCATGACCAAATGACGAGATTCAGGACTGGTGTACTCAATTCGCTGACATTGTTGGACTCTATCATTTTTAACCATTTATTTAATAAGGCTATTTCCTCCTTTGTTCGGACCGTTGAAGATAGACATTTCACAAAACTTCGAAATTTAGGCATTACCGTTCCTTTATTTAATAATAAAATTCATTCTGGGTTCAATTTTTCCAAACGAATACTTTCGAAGAGAGAGGAATTACTACTGTCCTTATGGTTAGACTTTTGCCTCCCCAACTATCCCCCAAATTATCAGCAATTCTTTTTGCCTCTCGAGATACTTTTTCAGAGAATAATTAAACTTCCCTTTTGCAAAAATATAGAGTTTTTAAGATCACAATTCTCAGCCCTTACCCACAGCTCTTTTAATAATCTTAAAACTAGATGGGCTCCTTTTTTTTACCAAGAATGATTATGACATTTTGAAAAACCTAGCCAAAGATAAAAATGTAATAATTACTCGTCCAGACAAAGGTAAAGGTACAGTTATCCTTGACAGACATGACTACATACAAAAAATGAATGACATTTTAAACGACTCTTCAAAATTTACCAAAGTTGGTGACCCAGACCTTTACAATATTACTAAATCCGAAGATAAAATCAACAGATTTCTTAGAACTAAAACAAACCAAAGCAATAGATGAAAATATGTATCAGGACCTTTTTGTAACAGGATCTACATATGGACTTATGTACGGACTGCCAAAGATACACAAAGAAGGAATTCCTTTGAGACCCATCATTTCTTCCATTAACACTGCTAGCTATAAACTCGCCAAATTTCTTGTCCCTTTAATCCAACCACTGACTCACAACAAATATACATTAATAAACTCGGCCTCCTTTAAAGATGACATTATCACGCAGGACTCAGATCTGTACATGGCGAGCTTTGACGTGGAATCTCTGTTTACAAATGTTCCCGTTGTCGAGACTATCAACATCATTTTAGACAGGCTATTTCCCACCGACGATTGCTTGTTCAACAATTTCAATAGAACTCAATTCAAGTTGCTTTTAGAATTAGCCGTGCTGGATACGCCCTTTGTTTTTAATAATACGGTTTTTGAGCAGACTGAGGGGATGGCCATGGGAAGCCCTCTGGGTCCTACTTTTGCTAACATATTTATGTGCTCCCTGGAGGAGCGAGCTCTAAATGTATGCCCACCTAATTTCCGCCCACTCTTTTATAGACGCTGCTTAGATGACACTTTCGCCTTGTTCAGATGTAATTACCATGCTGATACCTTTCTTGAGTATTTAAACAACCAACACCATAACATTAGATTTACCGTTGAAACAAAAACACAGAATTCACTTCCGTTCCTTGATGTGAGGATATCCAAGGACGAGTCTGGCTTTCATACTGGTATTTATAGAAAGAGCACCTTTACTGGCCTGGGGGACCAATTTTTATAGCTCATGCTTTTTTCACTTTAAAATGAATTCCGTGTCAACTCTCCTCCATAGAGCCATTAATCTGACATCAAGCTGGTCTACTTTTCATACTGAAGTGACTTTCCTTGCTGATTACTTTAAGGATAATTATTTCCCTCCAGCAATTTTTCCTAGATCCCTTAATAAGCTACTTAATCTGAAATTCAATCCACCCCCAATAGTCCATAGTGTCCCTAAGCTCAGTATGTTTGCTAGATTTCCCTTTCTCCATAATAATAAATTTAGGAAAAAATGCATCAACGTATTCAATGAGCAATTGCCTGCCCTTAATTTGAAACTAATTCCCATACCAAACCCCCGAACTATCGGCTCACTCTTCAAGTCAAGGATAAGATCAGCCCCCTATTTGCCTCCGGTGTCGTTTATAGTATAATTGTCCCAGATGTGATCTCGGCACTTACATCGGTTGCACCAGGAGGCTGCTAAAAGTCCGAATTTTCCTCTCATCAAGATTAGCTATAGAACGGGTTGTCGACTATCAAATCCAGAACAATCTAACATAAGAAATCACAGTAAAAGTTGCAAAACACACATAGATGCCAGTCATTTTAATATTGTAGGAAGAACCCGACATATAGACGAACTAACCACCCTTGAATCAATAATGATTAAGCTAACTGTACCTTCTCTTAACCACCAATCGTCTTCCACCCAACTGTTTATTGCCTAATTAGTTGTTGTTTTGTTTACACTTCCTTCCATAACAATTTTTCGTGTCAGTTCTCCTTACGCTACCGCTGTGGGTAGGTGTCTTGTTCGTTCTATTATTATTATTATTATTTATTATTATTATTATTATTATTATTATTATTATTATTATTATTATTATTATATATTTTTCTATATATTATTATTTTTTAATTAATTTGTTGTTTCTCTGTATTCGCTCCTAGCCCTTTCACTGTATTCTGTGTTTCTGTTTTTACTCTGTTTTTATTCTTAATTTATTAAAAGGTTTTTTAATTTTGGTGTTGGTAAACATTGTGTGTATCTTTTTACTTATACGCAATTGATGTGTAATCGTTTTCAGCCTGGAAAATGTATCAAGCTGATACGAAAACGTCGGCGCTAATAAATGGATGAAAGACAGAACGCGTCTCCCTACTCCAATATGGTCTATCCCCTGAGTAATTGCTCCTGTCTCCATACTTATATATATATATATATATATATATATATATATATATATATATATATATATATATATATATCTATATATATATATATATATATAGATATATATATATATATATATATATATATATATATATATATATATATTGTAATTCTACATTAGTCCGTGGAGAAAGTATAATTGGACAGGTTTCATAAACTCTTTCTCCCTCTCCCTCTCTCGCACCCACATACCAACACCAATTCCTTGTTAATTATTTTACTCAAACTCCTCAACTTTAACCCTATAAAGTTGTTTCATGAATATTAATTTCATAATCACTAGTTCAAAAAAAAAAAAAACAAAAAAAAAAAAAAAATTTTTACTCTGAGGCAAGGATGTGAATAGGCGTTTTTCCACCTTACATTTCTTTACAGCTCTGCTCTATCACCTCTAGTTTTTTTGCTTTCACACATCTCCTTTTAATCATACCGCAGATAAATTCCAAATCTAATGTGTTTATTACATTTATTACAAAGGCATATTACAGAAAAAAACAACATAGATACAGAACACTGATGGAACTAAATTTATTTGGATAATACAATACACACAAATTCTGATATAGCAGACAGAAGTGAGGTTTTTCTTTTTCGTTTTATTTTTTAATTTTATTTATTTTTATTTATTTATTTATTTATTTATTTATTTTTGGGGGGAATGATTTTGTGTACTTTGACTCCGGGTTGTCACGCAAGAGCATCAACCAGAAGTTCCCATCACGCTGGGTTTCCACTTGCCTTGGTAGTTAGTTGCTCTTCATCTTGGTATTATCTTGGTGGAACCTTTCTTCATGCCCATCACTCACTGCCCAGAGTTTTTCAGAGGGAAGAAGTTGAGGTGGGAGTGGAGAAAGTGAATTTTGAGTGACATTCGGCATCCCATATCCTCATAAGACTGCAACAACTTCTCGCTACACTCTTGGTAATCTGGTACCAGTGTGTTACCAAGGAAGCCATTGCACACTGACTCAAATGCTTCCCATGCTCTCAGGTCCTTTAAGGTAAGAACCTCCTCAAAGTCCATATCCTGCAGCGCCTCCCGGACCTAAGGTCTGATGAAGATGCCTTCCTTGAGTTTAGCAGAACCCAGAGCTGTGAACAAGTGTTGGAAGGCTAAGGCGCCCGCCATTTCTGTCCCATGGGCCGTTCACGAAGAAATTCTTCATTAAACCAAGCTTGATATGAAGATGAGGAAGAAGCACCTTGTTCGTGTCCAACAGAGGATTTTCTTGGACACTGTGTTCACCAGGCACGATACGAACCATCTGCTCTCACCCCCAGTAGGCTACTGGTCAATAGGCGAATTGCATGTCAGGGTTGACAGATGCTTTTAGTAAAAAATAGGGCATGCCAACTTTCTAAAAAGACCACAATTCCTAAAATTTCTAATTAGAAAAGCACATAATGTCCTATATAGGACTCATCTGGTAGCAATGAATACATGTACATATTTATGAACATATATACATGTGTATCTCAAAATCTAGAGGTGATGAGTGAAAACTGATTCTGAATCTGAAGTCAGCACTCCAAAATTAGGCTATAGCTACAACTATTTTTATGTTTACCTCAATTTCTCTGAAAACTAGTAAAACTGAGGCGACCCCCATATCAATTCTACTAGCATATTTAGTAGGTCTATAGTTCATTTTTACTAACCTATTTTTCAGGAAAATTCTTGGCATTCCTCCATAAAGCACAAATTGCTCATGGGAACAAGTGTAAGGAACGCGTAAGTAACGCACTGAAAGTGATAAAGAATAAGTTTAGTGAGGGCGTTGGATGGTTCATATTCTTAGTCCTATTCATGACAGTAGTTGTCATCATAGCGCTTTGGTTGGATTAACTATTATGTATTTCTAATGATACGGCAAGCATAAAACAGGTCCACTGAGAGAGAGAGAGAGAGAGAGAGAGAGAGAGAGAGAGAGAGAGATGAAATTTTATCTTACATTTTTTTAAATTTCTCATCAGAGAATCAATTATTGTTATAGGCATACGATATACAATCCGGCCTTTATATGCAGTGGTACAGTAAGTTCCAAAACTGAAGCGACAAATTTCAGAGAATTTCGTTCGAAATTCACTAACTGGCAACTAGAACTCGTAGCTAAAAAATATTTTTTTTTTCTACAGTGAAACCTCTATCAAGCAAAATAAAGCTAACATATGATGCACAAATATCAAATCTATGATATTTATAACAATCATAAGAAAAAATTATGGTAATAGTAATTATTTTAAAGTATAGCAATTACTTCAAACTATAGAAACGAAACAATTTGAAATTCTCGTTCAACACGAATTACCCAACATTACCAATGTATATTTCGAGCAATGTGGAAACAAATATTTAATATTATAGTGTTTATTATCAATTATTTTAGCGAAGATGCATAAAACCATGGCAATTATCAATAGAAATGTGAAAGGAAAATCTCCGCGACATTAAACATAATCAACCATGAATGCACCTAGATTCAATGGAGAAGTTGGGGGAGGTTGGTAGTTCTGATTCTAGCTTCTGGGACCGAGCATAAAACACCATCTTCGAGAAAGGCTCTAACCTCTGCTGCTACCTTCAGGTGACTAGGCCTAGTTCCGGGCATTGCAAGGCTTACAATGCAGGGCCACTGTCTGTTTATTTTAGGCAAAGATAGAACCCTTCAGGACCGACACCAGAACCTGTCCTTGCACCTGGGAAACAGACTCGCTATATAAAAAATAAGAAAGTCGGTCGCAAGCAACCAGAACATCCGTAAAATCCACCAAAAAAAAATCTGGTTAAGTAGGGAGACGACAGACAGACCCCCCCCCCCCCCCCCCCCCCACCTTTCTACCTCTACCCCACAATACTAACTCCACCTTTTTCACTTCAACCTACTACCTCAAATCTTCGAATCATATCCCCAACCGTGAAATTTAAGACTGAATTTGCGTAAGTGGGCGTATCATAAGGGAGTGATATCACCCAAATTCATACTTCCACTGACAACCAGTAATCCGTTCGATCCATGCAGTCAAGTATTATTGCATAACGAAATTTATGAGTTTTTTGTAGATATATATATATATATATATATATATATATATATATATATATAATATATATATATATATATATATATATATATATCTACAAAAAAACTCATAAATTTCTGTTATCAATAATACTTGACTGCATATATATATTATATAATATATATATATATATATATATATATTATATATATATATAGTATAAGAAGCACCCGAGCATGACCAATAGGCCTGTGCTCGATTCTTAAAACAGACCTCTGGTTATTCCTTATAGATAAAAACGTCCCTGAGAGAGAGAGAGAGAGAGAGAGATAGAGAGAGAGAGAGAGAGAGAGGCTTAACAGGGGATACTCTAATTAAAATAATGCTCGCCAAGCATATTCACACTCCGGATCGTATGTTCAAGAATAGTCTCACTTATGCACTGAAAAAAAAAAAAAAAGGTTGGGAAACCTACGAAAATACTTGTTTGGTGCGACCCTGAACGCAATTCTGCATGCAAAAATTTGCTCAATCGAGAAATTCCATGAAATTATTACTAACAAGCTGAAAAATATATTTCCTTGATTCTTGAAATAGGCCTAACCCTGTAACCAACGCTAAACGCGCACATAACTTGGATTTCGTTTTTTTTTTTTTTTTTTTTTTTTTTGTTTTTTTTTTTTTTTTTTTTTTTTTTTTTTTTTTTTTTTTACGCCAACTTGTCTTATTTATATTTCATTTAATCAGATGCTAAACTTCTCTGTGCTTTATCAAAAGGAATCATAATAACGCCATAAAAGTAGAAAGTTAATTTACAAATATTAGGCCAATGCTTATGCACGGTTTCCTGCTGCCACTCTATGGTGAACACTTCATATCACACTTTGAAAGCCGCACAAGTTTCTTTGGGGAAATTCTTTTTTTTTTTTTTTTTTAACAAACAATTACTGAACTAACATTGATCATTCACTGGGGAAATACTTTGTGTGCTTATACAGTTAATTCACTGATACGTATTATCAGATAAATAGGATGACAATAATTGGAATAAAATATACTAACTGGCAACCCCATGAGTTTCAAAAGAAGTACGATCAATTCTGAGATTTGTCGCTTCACTTCTGGAACTTACTGTACAATGAGAGATAGAGAGAGAGAGAGAGAGAGAGTACGAGGCAACTCAAAAGAAATCATAAGAAACACGTTTACATCAAATTGACTAACAATTGTTTCGTCTTTGGTAAGCACTACAATTCACTGGTTCTTAAACTGGGGTCCAAAGAACCATGGGGGTCCAAAAGGCTCCAGGAGATCCGCGACACAATGATTGGATTGGATTATAGATTTCAGGCTAAAGGCCAAGCGCTGTGACCTACGAGGTCATTCAGCTCTGAAAAGTAAATGGACAGTAAGAAGGTCTGAAGGGCGTAACAGGAGAAAATCTCATAGTTGTTAGAGAGGGTGGAAAGTCAGATGGAAGAAGAATATGAACGGAGGTGCACTGACAGCACTAACCCCCCTACCGAGGCGACACAATGAAAAATTTAATATTTTTTCAACTCCTGAAAAAGATTGTGGCTGTTTTCACCAGTTTGACTTTGTATTGAATTTAAAGCAATAAAAAAATATTGAAAATAGTTTTATATATTTACTTATACTTAGTTTGTGCAGGAATATGCAAAATATTAAATGTACCACGTTGTACTCGATATCCCGATATGGCAATGGAAAGGAAGGAGGCCTATGTGACTACGAAGAATGTTTTTTTTTCTTAGTTTTCTTTTTTTCTGTTTGCTAGAAGGAATGGTGAATTAATATAATGAACTCAAGGACAATGGAGAACAATAAAAATATAGATCTTTCTAGTGATAGCCTTTACATATGACTAATCCATAATTATCAAATTCACACAAAAAATAAATCCTACACATATTCTTTCTATACGTGTCACTTTTGAATGCTGTGTATGAGGAAGTTCTACCAGCTGAAGGGGTAAGGGTCCCATCCGCCCCCCCCACCCCCACCAACATCCCCACCAACAACCCCAAGGTTTCAGGAAATTATATACACATTATGTTTCCATAATCTATATGAAGAAATGCCCTTGAAATCGACATTATCGAGAAATAATTATTGTAACTGCTGCTTTTCATTACATTCACACAAACATACACACACAGAGAGAGAGAGAGAGAGAGAGAGAGAGAGAGAGAGAGAGAGATACCGACACTCGTGTAATATCTTGTCATTATTCTTACTTTGGAAAATTAGCTATTGGCAAAAAAATATTTTATATACCCTGAAAACTCACTGGAAAATAAGACTTTTAATTATACAATAAACTGATAAAAATATTAATTCTTTTACAGTTCTTTACCGCAAACCTCTGTTCATTCAATGTAAACTATGTTGCTTTGAAACTAGTGACGCTCTGCAAAGTGAAAGGTCGTGAAGTGAAGATATATTTAAGTTGATTTTGAAAATAAATCATTATCTGTACAATCTTGGTCAAAAGTATCATTCATGACCAGTGGCGATCGAATTTAATGAGCTTAGTCTTCATGAGGTGAATAATTTTAACTAATTTATAGGCTGCAGTACTTTCGATGTAAAGATTTTAATTAAAGACAAAAGTAGTGTCTCTAAATAAAAAAGATAGAGTGATTGCATCATTAAAATTTATAAGCTGGAGATAATGCCCTGTCAAAATTTACAAGCCTCAGTGGCTATGTAATCAAACTTCATTGGTTGGAATGATTATATTATCGGAATTTATAAACAACAGTGACTGCACCAACGAAATTTACAAGGTAAGCTATCGTGTCATCAAAAAATATAAAGAATTAAGAAAATTATAACCTGGAGCGATTGTGATATCGATTTAAGAAAATGATAACCTGGAGTGATTGTGACATCGAAATTAAGAAAATTTCCTGGAATGGCTGTGACATTAAAATTAAGAAAGTGACAACCTGGAATGTTGTGAAATCGACATTAAGAAAATGTTAACCTGGAGTGAGTGTAACCTCGAAATAAAGAAAAAACCTGGAATGATTGTAACATTGCTATTGGGAAAATGATAACCAGGAGTAGTTGTGACATCAAAATTAACCAAATAATAACCAGAAATGATTGTAACATCGAAACTGAGAAAATGATACACAAGATGATGGTGACATCGACGTTAAAAAAATGATAACCTTGAAGAATGTGACACCGAGATTACCAAAAATGATATCCTGGAATGAGTTTGACATCGAAATTATGAAAATGATAACCAGGAGTCATTGTGACATCGAAATAATAACAAAATAACGTGGAATGATTATGACATGGATATTAAGAAATGGATAACTTAGAATTATTGTGACATCGAGATTAAGAAAATGATAACCTGGGATGATTGCGACATCGAAATTGGGAACATGATAACTTGTTCTGACTGTAACATCAAATTATAAAATGAGAAACTTAAATGATGGTGACGTAGAAATTAAGAAAACGATAACCTGGAATAATTGTGACATCGAAATTAAGAAAATTATAACAGAATGATTGTGACATCGAATTTGAGGAAATGATAATCTGGAATGATTGTGACATAGAAATTAACCAAATAACAGTGACTTCGATATTGAAAGAGTGATTGTAACACCGAATTTCTCTAGACTCAGTGATTATGACTTCCATAACTATCATAAAGTGAGAACTGATGGTGAACAATTGAAATTTTTATTGACAACTTAGAACCAGATTATATTTGATAGGGAATCCCTATAAATCGTCCCTTTTTTTGGGGGGGAGGGGGAAGGGGTTAGGGCGCCAAACGTCAAATGTGCTTTTTTAAAACTTCATGAGTTATCTGCATCAACGTCTCTACTGAAAAATAAGTTTTGGCCTAAATTTTGAATACCGAATTGCCTCGTTGTTTTCTCTTATCTACCTGGTTCAAGGTTATGTCAAGCAAAATCTATATCCGGGAAGTTAATTAAATTACAATGTTCACTGTGTGCCATGTACCAAGGCCAACACTTTGTCATAACAGACCACTTCCTCATTACATAAAAATCATCCGGTTTTTCTGCATGCAGGCAGCCAAGTCACGTTGTTCGATCACGTGCGCATTCAACACGTGTTTTACTGACGATCGTCAGGGAATTAGGAACGAGGGCAAACACGAGCGAATCTCGCTATATATACGGGAGCCGGTCCCAAGCTCAGCATCTCATTTCTTCGGTGGTTCCTGAATCGAGCACCAAAGCTTAGTCGCTTTAGAAGCACAGCTGAAGAGTGTCCCAGTGCAGAAGCCAAGATGATGTCTGTCAGCTCTGCTTTGTTTCTGCTGTGCCTGGTATGAGACTACTTCTACCGATAGACGTCCTGTTCTTAGTTCAGACTTATTCCTCTCAATGTGACCCCTTTCTGCTTGTCCGCGTCTTTTTTTGTATTTTATTCTTATCGGTATTCTTACTTTCGTAATGATGGCTTTTTGGGGAAGCGTTGCTGGCAATATTATATTCTTTTCACAAGTACGGCAAATATAGCGATTTTACAAGCTTTACCTGGCAGTATCTTTATTTTAACAGTTTTAATTCTATATATATGTATATAGTATATATATATATATATATATATATATATATATATATATATATATATAAAATATAGAAATCAACAGCTATGTCTTAAAAGATATATTTTTTACTAAATATAGGAGTAGCTAATATGTATTTAGAGGAAAAGTGTGGTTGATTCTCTTAAAATAAGATCTGTTTTGCAGTAAAAGAATAAGAAATGCCATAAATACTTTGTGTGTGTGTTGATAAATTCAGTAGCCGTAGTAGTTGACATTACGATGAAAGGAAATAAAATCGAATGGAATTTCTCGCTCGATTTCTACACCTTTCGCAGCATTTCTGTTAGAGGAGCCGAAATATCAAAAAACTGTTCTGAAATTTAAAATGATTATTTCATTTAAAAAATACGTTGGCTACTCCCGAAACTCTTTATAGCATTTTAGAGCGAGTTGTACAGATTAGGATAATAAAATTCCCTCATTAAAAAATGTGAGTTTAAAGTTCATAGTTTTTATAACAACACGAAGAAACATCGCATAGAGCGTCTTTAGATTAAATGTATTCTCAAATTTTTTCGACAAAGTTTTTATGAATGACATTTCCTCTATGAATCAATTGCTACATTTCAGTATTTTTCTTGTGTTTTCCATGACACGGCATTTTGGCTAAGAATTTATTTTTTGCAATTTCCTCTCATGAAATTTTCCCTCAGCAAATTCTACATTAAAAGTCCTGTGCATCGTTTCAGACAATGAATCTCCCTCAAACTCATGAGATTCTGTCAGTTATACCTTCCTGGTACCATATATTAAAAATTTCCAATCTTCCTTATATGCTATATTTCCTGCAATAGACCTATGAAGATGTCCAGTATAGCTGTAGAATTACAGATGATCAGAAGCAGAGCACAGAGACAAAACGCGGTTAAGTGGTTCCTAATTTTAAAGGGAGATCAAATTCATTTTAAACAGGTGGAATGCATCAAACTCATTTATTATATGATCAACACTCGAAGTCTTGAAATTGTGAACTGAACAGGCTAAACAATTCTATGTACAGTTGATCGTGGTTTATTTTCTTTGGGTAAACACAAATTAGGAAGTTTTCATCGAATGATACATCATGAAGTTATTTGTTTTCATCATAATGAGAAATAAACAAAATTGAGAGAATGAGCCGTCTAGAATAGACTGACGTTAATCCCCATCCACTTGCATATGAAAATACACGCTTGCAACGGTTGATTACCCGATTGATTTCCATTGACTAAGCGTCAGTGTGACCACCACGCAACAAAGAGTCAGGGCACGTGTTCGATGAATACAGCAAACTGAAAATTGGTGCCTAAAAGAGGAATGACTGCAGTGAAGTAACATTACGAATGCATGAAAAAAAGATTACGAATGGAAATTATCGTCTCTTCTTGGATCTGAATTTTGAACGTATCTGAATTTTGTACTAACCTAATTTGTGTTTTACAAAAAACGTTGACTAGATAAAACGACAGATCAGCTGTTCAACTACAAACTAATACAGGTACATGAAACATCATGTGAGGAAAGAGATGCAGAAGCCTAAGGTTTTCCTTGGCTCAAAACAAATTTGGGGTGAAACTAGACTCCATTTAAAGTGTGTTTCCCTGGAAATCACCAAATGATGGAAGAAGATAAAACATATCACACTGTGATGGCAAATGGGTCTGCTCAATGCTATTGCTATCAGATTATAATTTTATTCATAAGATCATCTCAGTTTGAACCCTCCCGCGCTCCCCTCTCAATATTTGAGTGTTCATTCATGATTCAAAATCCTGTCTAGAGGATGATGATGTTTTATTGATTGTCTGGTTGATGCTTTTTACGATTTACATTATATGGCTTTTGGGAAATATGAACAAACCTTCCACCCTTTTTGCTATCTTGTGTTACTAATATTCCACCACTATTGGCAAATTGTGTTAATTTATGAATATAAATATATATATATATATATATATATATATATATATATATATATATATATATATATATATATAATATATATATATATATATATATATATATATATATATATGTATACATATATGTTATGTATGTATATATATATATATATATATATATATATATATATATATATATATATATATATATATATATATATATATATATATATATATATATATATAGATAGTGATAGTTATATACTGATAGCTTTTTCTCTTCTCACGACAGTTTCTTTTTCTTTTTATAGAGCCTGTGGAGTAGCAGTGAAACATCTGGAATGACCATCCCTTGGTAAGATTTTCTTTTACGTAAAAAGTATTATCACCAGCTAAGAATCAATTATTTCTGAAGTTCTCTACTAGCCTTTTATTATAATATAATATATGCTCAGATACCTCTGTCTTTTGTTTTTCTACACTCGCATTGTTGTTGTCAATAAATTAAAACACATCTTATTTGGTATTGACTGCGTTTTTTAACTCCGCTGATTCAATTCACGAAGTCTAGTGCAGATGTCGACACTATTGCCGGAGTACCAAAGTGTACCTTTGAGGCACCTCCGATCTTTCCAGGATATTCCGTGAAAAGTCATCTTTCAGTCCACTAAAGAATAGTTTTCCTCCTTCCTATGTTAAGTTATCTAGTTTATCTCGTTTGAAAATTAAATGTCTATATTTCTGCAATATTGCTAGTCAAAAATATAAGACAAATCAGGTTTAAACATAATCACTAAGACAGCATCGGTATTACCCGGTATGTATCCACTTACACATCACCTCCAAGGTGCTACTATTAAACATGGCGGAAGTTCCATGGGATGAAGTCATTAGTACTAGCCCCTCGAGGATCAAAGTATTATATACATCGATTTCTATATATTAATAAACGATATCTTTAATCCCACATAGGTTAGTACTAAACACGGTGTACCATTCAGCTTTTGTCATGTTTAATACCAGCACTTCGGAGGTGATGCGTAGGTGGATACATACCGGGTTAATACCGATGTTGTGCTAGTGATTTTGTTTAAACCTGATTTGGTTTTAGATTTTTGTTTAGCAATACTGCAGAAATACTTTTTCTGACCTTAAAAAGCTACAAACTAAGTCACGTTTAGCTCACGTTTAGCTGAAGTTATTTCTTAAACAGTTTCTAAAACAGTATAATGAAACATACACTTAGTCACTTTGTTGGTCTCTACAGCCACTATCGTGACCAGTAGAGCATTAAACACCAGATTCCACAGTCTGTTGCAAGTTTCTTCATTCACCCCACATATAGCACTTTTCAAAAGTTCAATCACTAACTTCCTGTATGCGCTCACTTGCTCCTGATGATTGCGCAGGGCACATCAAAGGTAACTGGGCACATCAAAGTTCACAGGGCGCATCAGAGGTTACAGGGCGCATCAAAGGTCATAAAAACAAGTCTATTTGTCATAAATGGTGAAAAGGGTTACATTGCACTGGGTTGCCTCATATGATTTATCAATCTGCTGTCATCATTATAACGTTTCTTTAGTTACACTACTCTTAATTGAAATAAACGCAAATTGAACGTAAATGATTCAGTTTTTCAACGCATTAATATAAAAATTAGTCCGTTTCGGAGTTTACAATGGCCCTCTTTGGTCCTTTCCTTTTAATCACTCCAACTACTCTAACTTCCTTCAATATCATGGTCTCTATACTTATGTCCTAAATCAATGACACATTTCTTGCCATTTTCTCTGTTTTTTCGACAAATAAGTGAATCGAGGAGACAAAATCTCCAGGATTCTAATTCATACAAGAAGAAGGCATCGCACCGTTTTTAAATTTTAAAAATGCTGTCGGTTATTATTTGTACAACTACAGAGATCAGAAACATATATTTTTTTCATTGAAAGCTAAGCCAATTTTCTTTAAAATAATGATAAATATCATGGGCCTAAATTTTAACAGTTCCTTCCGAAAAAAAAATCCCGATTTAAATTTTTTTTAATGCAAGAAAAGTCTGATTATCGTTGATCTACAGCGATTCTTTTCTGATGAAAGCCGAGACACTAAAGATTTAAACCAAAACAATGAAACGTGAACCTATGTCATGCCTCCCACTCAGGACTTTCAAGTTTTGTGTTGCAACAAAATCTCTGGTCGAAGTCATGAAAGCAGAAAAAATATTGTAATTACGTCATTCAACAGTAAATAAAAATCGATATAAAGCTAAAGTGCAAGCAAAATACCTTACATCAAGTGTTGCCACTCATGCCCACACCACAAACCGCTGCCCCTTCACCAAACAACGTTACCACAATCAACGCTGCATTTCCCCATCAGTGGTGCCACAATAAACTCTACCCCTTTCCCGAACAACGGTACCCTTTCCCCTCAACAGAGCTACCCTTTCCCCAACAACGCTACCCTTTCCCCAACAAAACAACGTTACCCTTCCCCCAACAACACTACCCTTTCCCCTAAACAGAGCTACCCTTTCCCCTAACCAAACAACACTACCCTTTCCCCCAACTAAGCTCCCACAACCAAAACACGAGGAAAAAATCATTTGCCCTAAAACAGGCTCACGTCCTCTTTTTCATATGACAGTCTCGTCTCAGTTACTCGCTTGTTTTTTGTATGACTGTCAAGTTCGCCTTATTAAAGAGACGCTTCTTATGGCTGTATCTAACAAAGAAATATATTCACTCATGTTAGGTTGTTTTGAAAAGTCGCAGTCACTAAACAGTAAAGTTTTTCGAACCTTCCTAAAACAATCCAGTGGCAGATTTTCCAAAGGTTGTAAAATATTGCACCCAAAATCTCCCACTGAATTCGACCGATTAATGAGAGACGACCTCAAACGCTGAGACTCGTGACGTTTCCCATCCTCGTAAGAGCTCGATTTTACCTGCAATCAAATCAGCAATTTTCTCTTCATTGAATTTTATTCTCAAACGATTGACCTTGCTTAGTCCAGAGTATAAAAAGGAGGGGTGGCGCAGGGGTTAGGAAGGAAGAATTGAAATGGGAGCGAGTATCTCAGTGAAGTCTGATCAATTTCTAAAAGGAGAACAAGCTACAGTAACCATGGAACACACAAGATGGAGGTGAATTCCAAGAATTGTTTGAGGGGAGGAGAAACCCGCCACTAAACGAGGAAATCCCGGAATTGCTGATCTCTGAGCTTTCAGAGGCACACTTCCCCAAATAGCATCTGTTGAAAACGAGCACAACTTCCTTGTGGGCCACTGTGCCCGTGAGGAAGGGCTAGCAGCCTCACCCCATGTACAAGACTTCACAGCTTAATAACGGAAAGTGCGAACAGCATATGTCTGATTTTCTGAAGGGAAAGGACTGATAAGTGAAATGAATTCATTTTTACTATAACTATTGATAATCATATTTCAAGAAATACAGAATGTAAACTGACATTTGCACCTTGCATCAGAACAACAGTACTTTCCTAAATGTATTTTGAAATTAATCCTTATTTCACAAATCAAAAAGTTCATTCTCAGTTACAAAATTGCACCTTTGAACCAAAAGTTTATCATGTTATTATTGATGCTAATTCTTGCGCTTATTCTGTTCCATAATTATGGCTGCTTTTTAAATATTATTTCCTTCCTCTTCCAGGGAGGCTTCATCGACAACTTGGCAACAACAGCCGCAATGGATACAACTGACCTAATAACTCCCACCACTGATACAAGTACTTCACCTAGCCCAACAACTCCCGTCACTGATGCAAGTATTTTACTTGTCTGAAAAACTGCCGCCAATGAGGATAGTACTTCACCTGACCAAACAACTGGCGCCACTGATTCGTCAACTGGATAAAGACCACTGCACAAGGATCCACTGATCAATGTAGCCCACCAAAAGGATGAAGCCCACCTTCACCAAATGGTAATACCGGTAACCTGGCTCATCATCTTCTGCAGGAATGAATTTTTTGAAGTTCTTTTTCCTTCATCAGCATCATCACTAAAACTTATTTGAAATTTAACATTAAATCTGACATTTTTGTTTGATTTTCAGCACTAAATCTGAAACTTTATCTTCCAAATGTAGCACTAAATCTGAAATGTTATCTTCCAAAAGCTATGTACCTTTTAATTAATGAAAATTACTTGCAAGCATATTGTATCATTTTACTCGAAGTCCATTCCGAATTGTTGGGATGTATCGCAGAGATCCATTGTCAAAGCAAACTGCTGGACCTTCACGTTCCATGCAGTGGCTTCACACCTGATTCTTCATCCATCTTTTCCATGTAATTATAAATAACCATAGGTAAAACTCTTAGCTTTATCATTCTGAGATGACAACTTTGGATATTTAATCTTATACTCAACATGAACTTCTTATATTACAAAAATGACCACAGGAACTGAAATCAGTAGTCAACACACAAGCCAGAATGATTTCTTCATTTACATTCTTTTGGATGTCCAGGTTTCTCAAGAAAAGCCTTTTAACAATACTAGGAAATCGAGGAGACAAATGATCACTGCCTTAACAATGCAAAAAAAAGAAGAAAAAAAGACCGTCTCGCACATCCACATAATCATGGTGAGGATGGGTATGTGTCTACACCAGTAACTCAAACCCTCGGTTTTCAAACTAGCCTGGTTTTGAATCTCGTATAGAATTGAGATGTTATTCCTTTATTTCCTTATGGATTTTAAGGCTTTCAGTGGAAAAATATACAAAAACTGACGAATTAATGGGTCACTATAGACATGACAATTATTGTACATTACAGATGCCACATCTTGTGAATGTGACCTTAACAGTCTTTATATTTTGATCCATTGTGCTAGTGTGTTGAGAATGGTTTCATTTTGCCTCTGGGAAATCTTAGCTGATCTCCGGTGAGATGGTTACCGTTTACCTCCATCTTCTAACCAGAATTTCTTCATTGGTGTCCTTTTGGATTTCAAAGCTTCAAGTGAAAAGCACAGCCAAAAACAGCAGGAAATCAAGAAGTCAAGAGCATAATGGTAATTACATCCTCCTTTTTCACCGTAAGGGGGTTAGTGGTGACAGTGCACCTTATGTGGTGGAGTGGAAGAATTACTTGAGGGCCTTTGCAGCGGCGGCTCATGTGCGCGAACCACGGAACAAAGAATTCAGGGCCTACAGTGAAGCTCTGTTTACCCACAAGGCTATCATGAGACGTATATATGAATCACGATGATGTGATAAGACTCATAATAAGGCTACATGCAATAAAAGCAATACAAAGTTATCAAGATAAAGGTGGGTTGATGCCGACTCTAAAACAAAGAATACCTGAGCGAAACAGAGATTTGGAATTTAGAATATAGAATTTAGTCCAAAGGCCAAGCACTGGGACCTATGAAGTCATTCAATGCTGAAATGGAAATTGACAGTGAAAGATTAGAAAGGTGAAGCAGGAGGAAAACCTCGCAGTTGCACTCTGAATCAAATATTAGGAGAGGGTGGAAAGTAAGATGAAGAAAGAATATGAAAGGAAGTATTGTAAAAGGAACGAACTTGGTTGCAGCTAAGAGCCAAAGAGTAATGCCTAGAGTGCACCACATGAGGTCCACCTACGGGAACAAGGACTTGTAGGTGAGAAGTGGCGTTAACTTATACCTCTTGTGATAGCCTTGTGAGTAAATGACCTTCACTGTACCTCCTGAAATCTTGGTTCAGGGTTCGCACCCATGAGCCGACGAATTTCTTATCAACTTAAAAATTCCCCTTCGGTTAACATATACGAAAATATATGTTAATTCAGAGGTAGAACACATTAGCTATTAAGGAACCTTTGTAGCTTAGTGCGTATATATGAGTCACGGTGGTGTGATATGGCATATATATATACATGCATATATATATATATATATATATATATATATATATATATATATATATATATATATATATATATGTAATGGGGGGATATTCCCATTATTCATTTGGTAAAACGTTTGTAACTCGAGCGTCCAAGGCAAACTAATACACACAGCCCCCTCTCTCTCTCTCTCTCTCTCTCTCTCTCTCTCTCTCTCTCTCTCTCTCTCCACTCTAACAGGTAATTAAAATGAGAGAGTTGCATCATAAGAAAATAAATTTATTAACAATGAATAAATAATGAATTAATCAAGTCTTACAGACTAACTTACTTCAAGTTACCCCACTATCAAAATGTCTAAACAGTAAATGTAGTCACACCAAAATGTCTGTCCCATCTGGGACTCTCTGTCCCCCTAAGACTCTCGGTCCCCCCTTTGCCAGAACCGTCTGTTTCAAAGACACAGAACACATCCCGTAAGTACACACACAAGTTTAACAATCAGAGATTAAAGATTGAATATTACAAAAAATGTCAAACAGACAACAAGCCATCCCTTTGGCTAAAGTGATTTAACTCACCCATGCAGCCGGAATATCTCACTCACTATTCCAAAAAACACTTAGGCACCGCCATCGTGGCCCTTCCTTCCTCCCACGAATCTTTGTGCAAGTCTTCCCATAGACTTGGCTAGAAATACATTATGAATAGAAGAGGCACACACGCACATACGAATGCACGCTTCGTTAGCGCCTCACAAGGGCACTTTGAGAAGAGTTAATAAACTATCGTACATTGACTTGTCTAACTAAGCAGTTTTATCTCACGCCATCCATAGAAACCCATTGTTCAGCTTTCTCGGGTCGTTGCTTCTCCACTGTTCTTCACATTCCATAGGTCACAGCGAACATATTGGCAATATATTATTAATCAAAAAACCCTAGGCCTACATATATATATATATATATATATATATATATATATATATATATATATATATTGTAATTCCACAATAGTCCTTGGAGAAAGCATAACTAGACAGGTTTCATAAACAATCTTTCTCCCTCTCCCTCTCTCGCACCCACATACCAACACCAATTCCTTGTTAATTATTTGACTCAAACTCCTCGACTTAACCCTATAAGATTGTTTCATGTCTATTAATTTAATAATCACTGGTTAAAATTTTATTTTTATTTTTTTACTCTGAGGCAAGGATGTGAATAGGTGTTCTTTGACTAATTTTGATCGGGTGAATTCAAATTTCTGTACAGTTTTGCTCTGTCACCTCTAGTGTTTTCGCTCTCACACATCTCCTTTTAATTATAACGCATATAAATTCAAAATATAATGTGTATATTACATTTATTACAAAGGCATATTACAGAAAAAAAACATAGATATAGAACACCGATGGAACTAAATCTATTTGGATAATACAATACACACAAATCATAATACAGCGGACAAAAGTGTTTTTTTTCTTTTTCTGTTTTTTCTAGGGGGGAATGATTTTGTGTACTTTGCCTCCGGGTTGTCACGCAAAAGCATCAAGCAGAAGTCCCCATCACGCTGGGTTTCCACTTGCCTTGGTAGTTAGTTGCTCTTCATCTTAGTATTATCTTGGTGGAACCTTTCTTCAAGCTCATCACTCACTGCAGGGAAGAAGATGAGGTGGGAGTGGAGAAAGTGAATTTTGAGTGACATTCGGCATCCCATATCCTCATAAGACTGCAACAACTTCTCGCTACACTCTTGGTAATCTGGTACCCGTTTGTTACCGAGGAAGTCATTGCAGACTGACTCAAATGCTTCCATGCTCTCACTTCCTTTAAGGTAAGAAGCTCCTCAAAGTCCATATCCTGCAGCACCTCCCGGATCTGAGGACTGACGAAGATGCCCTCCTTGAGTTTAGCAGAACTCAGAGCTGTGAACAAGTGTTGGAAGGCAGCGCCATTTCTGTCCATGGCCTTCACGAAATTCTTCATTAAACCAAGCTTGACATGAAGAGGAAGAAGATAAGCAACCTTGTTCCATGTCCAAACAGAGGGAATTATTTTCTTGGACACTGTGTTCCACCAGGCACGATACGAACCGTCTTGCTCTCACCCCCACCCCCCCTAGGCGATCTGGGATAGGCCAGAATTGCATTGACAGGGTTGAAAGATGCCTTTAGTAAAAAATACGGCATGTCAATTTTCTAAAAAGACCACAATTCCTAAAATTTCTAATTAGAAAAGCACACAATGTCCTATATAGGGACTCAATCTTTGGTAGCAATCGAACTATCCATGGTTACATATAGTTATGTTGCATATATAAATGTATATCTCAAAGTCTAGAGGGTGATGACTGAAAAACTTGATTCGAATCTGGACATCAGCACCCCAAAATTAGGCTAAGACCTAAAAGCTATTTTTATGCTTGCCTCAATTTCTCTAGTAAACCAGTGAAACTGAGGCCTCTAGCAAAGTTTAATAGGCCTATAGTTTATCTTTTTACTGGCCTATTTTTTAAGGAAACATTCTTCGGGATTCCATACAATAAAGCACAAATGTTCATTGGGAAACAAGTGCTAAGAAACCATGTACGGAACACACTGAGAGTTGACAAAGAATAAGTTTTAAATTGAAGACTTTGGATGGTTCATATTTCTTTCTTAAAACTCCTAATTCATGAAAGTAAGCAATTCATCATAGCAATCTGGTTAGAACTATTTATTATGTATTTTCTAATGATTAGGCAAGCATAAAAAACAGGTACCACTCGAGAGACGAGAGAGAGAGAGAGGAGAGAGGGGGGGGGGTGGGGGGGGGGGGGGGCAACTAGAACGAAAATCACAAGAAAAAACCCGTTCAAATCAAAATCGACTAACAGTTGTTTCGACTTTGGCTGAGCATTTACAATTCAGGGGTGGACCAAACAGCGGGGTACGAAGTAACCACTGGGGGTCAGCGGCAATATGAATTCGATTGGATTGGGATTATAAAATTCAGGCCAAAGGCCAAACCGCTGGGAACCTACGAGGTCTATTCAGCTATGAAATGAGGACAATTGTTCGAGGAGAGTTGGAAAGTCACAATGGAAGGAAGGAAGAAACATGAAACGGAGAGTTCAGAAAAAGGAATGCAAAGAGCCTGCAGCTAAAAGGGGCCCCCAAAGAGACGCTACAAAGAACCTTAGGCAATGGCCTACAGTGCACCAATTTGGAGTTACACTGACACCACTAACCCCCCTTACCTGAGGCGACACAGTGAAAAATTTAAATAGTTTGTATTCAAATCCTCATAAAAAAATTGTGGTTGTTTTCCACCCAATTTTGGACCTTCGATTGAATTTAAAGACGAAATAAAAAATATTGGAGGAAATTATGTTTTATATATTTACTTTATACTTGAATTTGTTTGGTAGGTATATTAACAAAATAATAAAATGTACTATGTCGTACTGAGTTATCCCGGCATGGTAAGGAAAAAGGGAAGTAGGACCCTATGTGATACATGGAAAGTTTTTTTTTTTTTTTATAAAAAGGAGTGGTGAATTTATATAATGAACTTCAAGGGACGCTGGAGAACGATTAGAAATATAGATCTTTTTCTTTGGGATAGCATTTACACGGAATGGGGAACTAATCCATAAGAAGTCAAATCACACAAAAAATAAATCCTATTATAACATATTCTTTCCCCATATGTGTATTATAACCTTGATATATTTGAAGTCTCGTCACTTACCGGATTGCGCTGTGTATGAGGAAGTTCTACCAGTGAAGGGGTTAAGGGTCCCATCCCACCCCCAACCTTCCCCAAACAACCCCACCCCCAGAGTTTCAGGAAATCAATATAGCCCATTATGTTTTACAATATTCTAACTGAAAGAAATGGCCCTTGAAAAACCGACATTATCGTAGAAAGAATTAACTGTAACTGCTGCTTGTTATTACACCACAACACCACACACACACACACACACACCACACACACACACAACAGGAGAGAGAGATGAGAGAGGAGAAGAGGAGAGATGAGAGAGGAGAGAGAGAATAACGGACACTCAATGGAAATATCCTGTTAATTTATTCTTATTTTGGAAAATTAAGCTATTGATAAAAAAAAAAATCATGTCCCCTGGAAACTCACCTTTGGTCCAAACGAAAAATTTTAATTGTACATAAGAAACTAAATTAAAAATAAGTAAATCTTTTACCGTTCTTTACCTCAAACCATCTGTTCATTCAATTTAAACTGGTTATTCGCTGCGAATAAACTAGAGATTGCTCATTACTAAGTGACAAGATATATTTAAAGATGATTTTGTAAATAAATCCATTACTGTCCACTCTTGGGTTCAAAAAGTATCCATTCATGACCAGTGGCGTTCGAATTTGTGAATAGTTACATAATGGGCTTAGTCTTCATGGAGGCTGAATAAACTTTCTAACTAAGTTTATAGGCTGCAGTACTTCGATGTTAAAGATTTTAAAGACCAAAAGTATTGTTCTCTTAAAATAAAAAAGATGGCGTGGGGATTGCAACAAAATTAAAAATTTATAAGCTGGAGATAATGCCCTGTCAAAATTTACAAGCTACAGTGGCTATGTAATCAAACTTTACAAAAGCTGGAGTGATGCATCATCGAAATTTACAAGCTGGACACATTGCCTTTCCAAAATTTACAAGCCTCAGTGGCTATGTAATCAAACTTCATTAGTTGGATTGATTATATTATCGAAATTTATAAGTGACAGTGACTGAGCCAATGAAATTTACAAGGTAAGCTATCGTATCATCAAAAAATTTTACAAAAAATTAAGAAAATGATAACCTGGAGTGATTGTGATATCGAATTAAGAAAATGATAACCTGGAGTGCTTGTGAAATCGAAATAAAATAATAACCTAAAATTATTGTGACAATGAAATTAACAAAATAATAACCTAGAATGATTGTAACATCAAAATTGAAAAAAAAAAAAGATAACCTAGAGTGATTGAGGCATTGCAATTAAGAAAATGATAACCGAGAGTAGGCTAAGTGTGACATCGTAATTAAGAAAATAACATGAAATTATTGAGACATCGAAATTAAGAAAATGATAACCTGGAATGTTGTGACATCGACATTGAGAAAATGATAACCTGGAGAGATTATAACATACAAATTAAGAAGAAAAACCTGGAATGATTGTAACATCCGCCTATTGGGGAAAATGATAACCAGGAGTAATTGTGGACCACCAAAAAAATTAACAACAAAATGATAACCAGGATTGATTGTAACAGAAACAGAAAATGATGCCATGAAATGATTGTGACATCAAAGTTTTAAAAAATTATAACCTTGAATGAATGTGACATAGAGATTAAGAAAATGATATCCTGGAATAATTGTGATATCAAAATTAAGAATACTATAACCTACAATGATTGTGAAATCGAAAATAAGAAAATGGTAACCTAGAACGATTGTGACATCGAAATTAACTAAATTATAGCCTGGAATGATTTTAACATCAAAATTAAAAAAATGATAACCTAGAAGCCCCTAGAGTTATCTTGGCTGACATCAAAATTAAACTAAATGACTACCATGCCAATGGATTGTGACATCAAAATTAAGAAAATGATAACCTAGAAATATTGTGACATCGAAATTAAGAAAATGGTTACCTTGAGTGATGGTGACATCGAAATTAAGAAAATTATAACCTTTTCTGACTGTGACATCGAAAATAAGAAAATTGTAACTTGCAATGATTGTGACATCGAAATTAAGAAAATGGTTAACCTAAAACGATTTGTTGGAACATCGAAATGAACTAAAATAATAGGCCTTGGATAATGATTTGTAACCATCGAAATTTAAAAAATTATAATCTGGAATAATTGTAACATCAAAATTGAGAAAATGATAAACTAGAATGATTGCGACATCGAAATTAAGAAAATGATAATACGCTCTGATTGTGACATCGAAAATAAGAAAATAACCTGGAATAATTGTGACATCGAAATAAAGAAAATTCTAACCTGCTCTGATTGTTACATCAAAAATAGGAACATGATACCCTGGAGTGATTGTGACGTCGAAATTAAGTAAATGATTACCTGGAATGAATGTAACATCGATATTAGGAAAATTATAACCTGTTCTGATCGTGACATCGAAAATTAGCAAAAATGATAACCCGGAATAATTGTGACATCGAAATTAAGAAAATTATAACATGGAATGATTGTGAGATCGAAATTAACAAAATGATAACCTGGATTGATTGTGACCATCGAAGTTTGAAAAAAAATGTTTTTCTGGGAATGACTGTGACGTCGAAATTATGGCAAACAATAAGTAGGACTACAAATATTGACAGAAGTGGCTGTAAACGTAGAATTTCCTTAGGACTCAGTGATTGTTGACTTCCATAATTATTATAACTGTGAGAAACTGATGGTAAACTATTTGAAAATTTTTTACTTTATATTGAATCAATTTCAATTGACAAACTCTTAGAATCAGATTATTATTTGATAAGGAGGGAGTCCCTATTAAATCGTCCCTTTTGCCCGGGAGTGGTGGGGGGTTTGGGGGGGGGGGGGGTTCAGGGGCGCCAAAGCGTCAAATGTGCTTTTTTAAAGCTTCATGAGTTAATTTGCATCCACCCGTCTTACTAAAGAATAAGGTTTGGGCCCTAAAATTTCGAATACCCGGAATTGTCTTCTTTGTTTCTATTTATCTAACTGGTTCAAGAAGGTTATGTCGAGCAAAATCTATATTCGCGGGAAGTTAAATAAAATTACAAATTGTTCATTGGTGTGGGCCCGTACCAAGGCCAAACCATTTAATCATAACCAAGACCACTTCCTCATTACATAAAAAATCATACCGGCTTTTTTGCATGTAAACCAGCCAAAGTCACGTTGGTTCACGATCACGTGCAACATTTTAAACACTATGAGCCAAACAAGTGTTTTGCTGACGATAGTCAAGAACAATTAGGGAACGAGGGCAAAACACGAGCGAATCTCGCTATATATTACGGGAGCGGGTCCCAAGCTCAGCGTTCGGCATTTCTTCGGTGGGGTTTCATGAATCGAGCACCAAAGCTTAGGTCCGCTCTTAGAAATCCAGCTGAAGATCGTCCCAGTGGCAGAAGCCAAGATGAAGCCTGTCAACTCTGCTTTGTTTTCTTTTGGGGATGTGCCTGGTATGAGAATTACTTCTGCCGATAGGCCGTCCTGTTCTTAGTTTCAGGAATTATTAACCTCTCAACAGTGACCCCTTTCTGCTTGTCCGTGTTCTTTTTCGTATTTTATTGTTATCGACCATTCTTACTTTCGTACTGATGGCTTTTTAGGAAAAAGGAAAAGGTTCGTGGCCAATATTTACATTTGCTTTACCACTAGTAAGGCGAATAATAGCCATTTTACAGGGTTTTACTAGGCAATATTTTTCATTGTAACAATTTCAATTTCTCTCTCTCTCTCTCTATCGTCTCTCTCTCTACTCCCTCTCTCTCTCTTCTCTCTCTATCATATCATAATATATTAATATTATAGAGATATATATATAATATATAATTAGATAATAGTATGATTATATATATAGTTATATATATATATATCCATATATAATAATATATATATATATAATTATATATATAAGAGAATCTATATATATAGTATAATATATATCTATATATAAATATAACTAGAATATTATATATATATATATAGTAGGATATCTATATAATATATATATATATATATAGATACTATATTATATATAATATATATATGATATATTAGAAGATATATTTATATATAGATATATATAGATATTCGATAATTATTAGATAATATATTAAAGATATATATAATATTATATCTATATATCTATAATGGATATAACGAATATATATTATATACCCTCAGATATATTATATATTATAATATTGATAATTATATAATATATATATATATATTATACGAATATTAATATATATATATATATATAGAAATTGACAGCCATTGTCTTATAAGCCTATATTTTTTGATTTTGAAATAACAAATAAAAAGTATTGGCACCTAATATATATTCAGGACCGAAAAAAATGTGGATGATTTTATTGAAAAAAAATAAGGTCTGTTTAGTCCGTTAAAAGAAACAAATTATTGAAATAAATATTGTTGGTGGATGTGTGTGGATTATAGATTGCAGTTGCCGTAGTACACCTGACATTACGATGAAAAGGAAAATCAAAAAAACAAAAAAAAAGGAATTTAATCCCTCCGATTTCTTTTTGATTACAAACTTTCGCAGCAGTTCTGTTAGAGCAGCTGAAATACCGAAAAAAACTCTCCCTGAAATTTAACAAAATTATTATTCATTTCAAAAATACGTTGGCTACTCCCCGGAAAACTCTTTACAGAAAGTTAAAGAGCGAAGTTGTAAAGAGCAAATTAGGAAAAGAAAATGGCCCTCCCTTATTCAAAAATGTGATGTGGTAAACGTTCACAGGGTTTTATAACCCAATTTTTTTTTTGTTAACCCCAAAAAAACAAAAAAGGGGAAAAAACAAACATCGCCCCGGATAAAAAAAAAGCCGGGGGGGGGGGGGGGGGGGGAGGGGGGGGGGGTGGGCGTCTTTTTAAGGAATTAAAAAAAAAAAAAAAAAAAAAAAAAATGTTATCCTCAAAAGTTTTTGCCGGACATAAAAAGTTTTTATGAACGATATTTCCTCTATGAATCAATTGCTATACTTCAATATTTCTCTTGTGTATTTTCAATGACACTGCATTTGGGTTAAGAGTTTTTTTTTTTTTTTTTTTTTTTTGCTATTATATCTCATGTTCGTAAATTTAAGGGAGATCAAATTAATTTTAAACAGGTGGATTTCATCAAACTTATTTATTATATGATCAAAACTCGGAGTCTTGAAATTGTGTACTGAATAGGCAAAACAGTGTTTTGTTTGGGTACACACAAATTAGGAAGTTTTTATCAAATGATGCATCATGAAGTTATTTGTTGTCATCAAAGTAGAAATAGACAAAGTTGAGAGAATGAGCCGTCTAGAATAGATTGACGCTAATTCCCATCCACTTGCATATGAAAATACACACTTGCAACCGTTGATTACCTCATTGATTTCCATTGACAAAGCGTCAGTGTGACCACCACGCAAGAAAGAGTCAGGGCACGATTTCGATGAATACAGCAAACTGAAAATTGGTGCCTAAAAGAGGAATGACAGCAGTGAAGTAACATTACGAATGCATGAAAAAATTATTTACGAATGGAAATTATCGTCTCTTCTTGGATCTGAGTTTTGTACTAACACAATTTGTGAGTTACAAAAAACGTTGACTGGATAAAACGACAGCTCAGCTGTTCCACTTCGAACTACAAGTACAAGAAGCATCACGTGAGGAAAGAGATGCGCTAAGTCTAGGGTTTTCTTGGCTCAAAACATATATGGGGTGAAACTAGACTCAAAAAATGTAACACTGTGTTGGCAAATGGGTCTGCTCCATGCTATTGCTATCAGATTATAATTTTATTCATAAGATCATCCCAGTTTGAACCCACCGGCACTCGCCTCTCAATATCAGTCATCATTCAAAATCCTTTTCCTTTCCACAATTGTTTCCGAGTCCTGACTAGAGGATGATGATGTTTTCTTGATTGTCTGGTTGATACTTTTACGATTTACGGTATATGACTTTTGGGAAATATGAACAAACCTTCCACCCTTTCTGCTATCTTGTGTTACTAACATTCCACCTCTATTGGCAAATTCTGTGTTGATTTAATTGTGTATATATATATATATATATATATATATATATATATATATATATATATATATATATATATATAAATATATATATATATATATATATATATACATATATATAATAGTGATGAATAATTATCACATCAACGTGATTCATATAAATTATTCGAGACACAAATGTCCTTTAATATCTAATTCGCTCTACCTCGGAATTGATATATTTTCATATATGTACCAAAGGGGAATTTTTTAGTTGATAATAATTTCGTCCCCTCATGGGATCGAACCACCGTCCTGCGGAGAGGCACGAAATCAGGACTGACAGTGCCATACCGAATCGGTATGTCACTGTCGGTCCTGATTAGATATTAAAGGACATTTGGAGCGAATTAGATATTAAAGGACATTTGTAGCTCGAATGATATATAGTGATAAATAATGTAATAAATAGTTATATACTGAAAGCTTTTTCTCTTCTCACGGCAGTTTCTCTTTCTTTTATAGAGCCTGTGGGGTAGCAGTGAAACATCAGGAATGACCATCCCTTGGTAAGATTTTCTTTTATGTAAAAAGTATTATCACCAGATAAGAATCAATTATTTCTGAAGTTCTCTGCTAGCCTTTTATTATAATATAATATATGCCCAGATACCTCTGTCTTTTGTTTTTCTACACTCGCATTGTTGATGTCAATAAATTAAAACCCACATCTTATTTGGTACTGGCTGCATTTTTGAACTCAGCCGACTAAATTCACCGAGTCCAGGATTTTCCGTGAAAAGTCGTCTTTCAGTCCTCTAAAGAATAGTTTTCCTCCCTTCCTATGTGAAGGTGTCTAGTTGATCTCTAGTTGATCTCTTGTTTGATAACTAAATGTCAATATTTCTGCAATATTGTTACACAAAAATCTAAAACAAATCAGGTTTAAACATAATCACTAAGACAGCATCGATATTAACCCGGTATGTATTCACTTACGCGTCACCTCCGAGGCGCTAGTATTAAACATGGCGGAAGCTCCCTGGGATGGAGTCCAGGGTAAAAAATAGGGGGGTGGCGGAGGGGGTTGGTGGCGCAGGCGTTAGGAAGGAAGAATTGAAATGGGAGCGAGTGTCTCAGGGAAGTCTGATCAATTTCTAAAAGGAGAACAAGATACAGTAACTATGGAACACACAAGCTGGACATGAATTCCAAGAATCGTTTGAGGGGAGGAGAAAGCCGCCACTAAACGAGGAAATCCCGCAATTGCTGATCTCTGAGCTTTCAGAGGCACACTTCCCCAAATAGCATCTGTTGAAAACAAGCGCAACTTCCTTGAGGGCCAATGTGCCCGTGAGGGAGGCCTAGCAGCCTCACCCCTTGTACAAGACTTCACGGCTTAATAACGGAAAGTGCGAACAGCTTAGGTCGAATTTTCTGAAGGGGAAGGACTAATAAGTGAGATTAATTCATTCTTACTATTTGTATTAATAATCATATTTTAAGAAATACAGAGTGTAAACTGACATTTGCACCTTGCAACAGAACAAGAGTATTTTCGTCAATGGATTTTGAAATAATCCTTATTTCACCAAACAAAAAGTTTATTCTAAGTCACAAATTTGCATCTTTGAACCAAAAGTTTATCATGTCATTATCGATGCCAATTCTTGCGCTTTTTCTGTTCCATGATTATGACTCCTTTTTACAATATTATTTCCTTCTTCCATCCAGGGAGGTTTCGACGACAACTCGGTCAACAACTGCCGCCACTGAAGATAGTACTTTACTTGGCCTGACAACTAATGTCACTGATGATAGTACTTTACTTCCCCTGACAACTAATGCCACTGATGATAGTACTTTACTTCCCCTGACAACTAATGCCACTGATGATAGTACTTTACTTCCCCTGACAACTAATGTCACTGATTATAGTACTTTACTTGACCTGACAACTAATGTCACTGATTATAGTACTTTACTTGGCCTGACAACTAATGTCACTGATGATAGTACTTTACTTGACCTGACAACTACCTCCATTGATGATAGTACTTTACTTGGCCTTGATTATTAATGCCACTGATGATAGTACTTTACTTGGCCTGACAACTACCTCCACTGATGATAGTACTTTACTTGGCCTGACAACTACCTCCATTGATGATAGTACTTTACTTGGCCTTGATTACTAATGCCACTGATGATAGTACTTTACTTGGCCTGACAACTAATGCCACTGATGATAGTACTTTACTTGGCCTGATAACTTCCGCCACTGATGATAGTACTTAACTTGGCCTAACAACTTCTGCCACTGATGATAGTACTTTACTTGGCCTAACAACTTCCGCCACTGATGATAGTACTTAACTTGGCCTAACAACTTCCGCCACTGATGATAGTACTTTACTTGGCCTAACAACTTCCGCCACTGATGATAGTACTTTACTTGGCATGACAACTGCCGCCACTGATGATAGTTTCTTTACTTGGCCTAACAACTGTCGCCACTGATTCGTCGACTGGATAAAGACCACCACACAAGGATCCACTGATCAATGTAGCCCACCTACAGGATGAAGCCCAACTTCACCAAATGGTAATATCGGCAACCTGGCTCACCATCTTCTTCAGGAATACATTTTTCGAAGCTCTTTTTCCTTCATCAGCATCAGCACTATAGCTTACTTGAAATTTAGCACTAAATCTGACATTTTTGTTTGATTTTCAGCACTAAATCTGAAATTTTATCTTCCAAATTTAGCACTAAATCTGAAATGTTTTCTTCCAAGAGCTATGTACCTACCTTTTGATTAAATAAAATTATTTGCAATCTTGACGGTTTGTATCATTTTACTCGAAGTCCATTCCGAAGTGTTGGGAAGTATCGCAGAGATCCGTTGTCAAAGCAACTATGAATATGGAATTTCAGACTCAACATAAACTTCTTATATTACAAAAATGACCACAGGAACTAAAATCAGTAGTCGACACACACGGCCAATGATTTCTTCATTTACATCCTTTTGGATGTCCAGGTTTCCAGAGAAAAGCCTTTTAAGAATACTAGGAAATTGAGATGATTGATCACTGCCTTAATAATGAAAAAAAAACCGTCTCTCACATTCAATCATGGTGAGGATGGGTATGTGTCTACACCAGTAACTCAATCCCTCCGTCTTCAAACTAGCCTGGTTTTGAATCTCATATAGAACGGAGAGTTATTCCTTTATTTCCTTATGGATTTAAGGCTTTCAGTGGAAAAATATACAAAAATGTCGAGACTGAAAAATTAATGGGTCACCCTGGACATGACCATTATTATAAATTACAGATGCTATAATGATTTCTTAACCTCCTCATCTTGTCAATATGACCCTAAGTCTCTATATTATGGCCCATGATGTCAGTATCAAGAAAAAATTATATTTTGCCTCTGGGAAATCTTACCTCATCTGCTGTGCGATGGTTAGTGATTACCTCCATCTTCTAACCAGACTGGATTCAACTCCTTCCTACCAAGCAGAATTTCTTCATTGGTTTCCTTTTGGATTTCAAAGCTTCAAGTGAAAAGCATGGCCACAAACAAGTGGGAAATCAAGAAGTCAAGAACATAGTGGTAATTACAATCTCCTTTCTCATCGTACAGAGGTAGTGCCAACAGTGCACCTCATGCGGTGGACTGCAAGTATTACTTAAGGGTCTTTGCAACGTCCCTTCGGCCCATAGCTGCAACCTCTTTCATTCCCATTGCTATATCTCCATTCATATTCTTTCTTCCGTCTTACTTCCACTCTCTCCTAACAACATTTCATAGGGCAACCGCGAGGTTTTCTCCTATTACACCTTTCAAACCTCTTAATCAATACTCCTTTCAGTGCCGAATGACCTCATGGGTCACAGTGCTTGGCTTTTGGCCTAAATTCTATATTCCATTCCACAACTTCCTTTCTGACCAATTTTACAAGTGAATAACACACCAGCCCTTCCCAAGTTGCTAGTTTTCTCACTTGGGGTATTTCCTTTACTTGGTTAAAAAGCTCCTGTTCAGATAGTTGCTTCAGTTACATTGTCCAACATTTTTTTATATTCTACATTTCACCCCTTCTCAACCCCCCTTTACTCTAGGGCTGAACTTGGACACCCCCTACGGTGCCAGTGATGTCTTAAACCCACGGTATCTTTTTTCAGGTAGTAAGTCATATGTACACTGAAATGAGGTGTGATAATTCCATAGAGTGTATTAGGTTACTACATCTATGTGCAGAACCAGCCTCATTTCAGGGATGCCCTTCCCACCCCACCTAACCCCCTTTGGTGCACTTTGGTGTTAGTGATATCTTACCCCATAGTATTATTTTCGAGATAGTAAGTCATATGTATACCAAGTTTGGTTAAAATTGCTCAATACATTTCAAAGTTACGCTGGAACATAAACACACATACACATCCATACATGCATCTATTTACATATATAATATATATATATAATATATTATATATTATATATTATATATATATTATATTTTAATAATATATATATATATAGAATAGACACTGATATAGAATGTCAACTGGACGTTGTCCTGGTTGAATGATCTGATGCCTCAAATCTTTCCTGGATAAGTGACCCCCAAGGGTTTGAACCCGACATACTTTTGCAGCGTGTTTGGTACAAGTCCATTGGGGATTACCAGAAAAACAAAATAAGAGACTGTAAACATCATTAAGATTATGACCCTCAAGTAATATTAGTCCTAGATAACGATCCTCGAACTTTGTTGTGGGTCACTATCTAGGAAAGATCAGACTCCTCTCTTTACAATATCCCTCACACTTCTTAGTGTTTTATACAAGGTCGACATACATTTGTGTGATTTAATACATATGTATATGCATGTTTAGTGGACACATTTGTATTGTATATATGTGTATGTATGTATGTGAAGTATATATATACTACATACATACATACTATATATATATATATATATATATATATATATGTACACACACACACATATTATACTATATATATATATATACACACACACATATATATATATATATATATATATATAATATATATATATATACTATGTTGACCAAACCCAGCGCTGCCCAGGAAAAACTCTGGATGGCAACCAATGAACTCACTCACTTCTCACTCTCTTTCCCCTCAATCTCTCCTTTCCTGTTAACATAGTTGCTTCAGTTACATTGCCCAACATTCCAGCAACCTCAAAAACTATGGATTAGACACTAATATCCATCCATTTTTTAAATATGTTATTGTTATAATACAATTAAGTTTGTTCATACTTACCTGGCAGATATATATATATAGCTGTATTCTCCGAAGTCCGACAGAATTTCAAAACTCGCGGCACACGCAGTGGGCGGCCTGGTGGTAGTACCCATTCCCGCCGCTGGGAGGCTGGATATCAGGAACCATTCCCATTTTCTATTCATATTTTATCAGTGCCACTGTCTCCTGAGGGGAGCTGGGTGGCACTTAATTATATATATCTGCCAGGTAAGTATGAACAAACTTAATTGTATTATAAACAATAACACTTTTGTTCATGAAACTTACCTGACAGATATATATATAGCTGAATCCCACCTTCGGATGGTGGGAAGAGACAGAATAGATTTGTAGGAAACTTAAATTAAGTAGATGATGTACACCTTGGTTCCTCACCTGTTAGCAAAGTAGACTCTGTGATTACTGTCACTTAAGCCTGCTTGTGCTTAATCAGAGTTGCCAGCCAGGTGGAGACCTGTAGTGCTGGTGCGCTCTGGATGCTCTGTCAACGGGGACGTGACCTCAACGTGACAAGAGCATAGAGCCATACATATGAGGGCAACGAAGCAACTGACCACCACCTGACCAACTATCCAAGACCCCCTGAACACTAAGCTAAGAGATGGGAGGTCTTCACCAAAGACTACCACAACAAAAAACACAACAACTAAAAAACTAACCTAAACCTAACTAAGGGATAGGGAGAGAGCTACCTCAGCCCCCAAGACTGTGTCTGCAGAAACGTATGGCCCAAGAGAACAACAGTCCTTGTATATCGTTCTCACATCTCTCAAGTAGTGTGAGGCGAATACTGAATTGCTCCTCCAAAAGGTGGCGTCAAGGATGTCCCTTGATCGACATGTTCCTTTGGAAGGCAAGCGAGGTGCGACAGCTCTGACCTCGTGAGCTTTCACTCGCAAGAGGCTCAAATTGGTCTTCTGGTAAGACGAATGAGCCTCTTTAATCACGTCCCTCAGAAAAGAACGCCAAAGCATTCTTGGATAATGGTATATCGGGCCGTTTAACCGAACACCACAGATTATCTGAGGGACCTCGTACCTCCTTTGTCGTGTGACATAAAACTTAGAGCCCTGACAGGGCACAGGGCTCTCTCAGGTTCTTGGCCCACAAGGCTTGTCATACCCTTAATTTCAAAGCTCCTTGGCCAAGGGTTAGACGGGTTTTCATTTTTTTGCTAAGAAAGTGGGACTCAAAGAGCAGACCGCATTGTCACCTTTGAAGCCCACTCGCTTACAAATGGCTTGAATTTAGCTAACTCTCTTCGCCGTCGCCAGAGCAGTTAGGAAAAGAGCCTTCTTCGTCAAGTTCCTAAGAGACGCTTCATGGAGAGGCTCGAAAGGACTCGACATCAACAGTCTAAGGACTAAATCTAAGTTCCAAGAAGGAGGCCTCGCCTGAGGTATCTTGGTAGTCTCAAATGATCTCAGGAGATCGTGAAGATCTCTGTTGTCAGTAAGGTCTAGCCTCTGTGTCGGAAGACTGCTGACAGCATACTCTTATATCCCTTTATGGTCGGGACTGCCAGCTTCTGCACATTTCTTAAAAATAGCAGGAAATCGGCTATGGCTCACAGAGGTAGTGGGAAGGAAAGAAATTCACCCTCCTTTCTACACCATGCCCTGAAGGAAGCCCACTTCGACTGGTAAACAGCTCTCGAGGAAGTCCTCCTTGCGTTGGTGATCGCTTTCGCAGCTGCTTTAGAAAAACCTCTCGCTCTGGCCAACTTTTCGATAGTCTGAACGCAGTCAGACCCAGAGCGGAGAGTTTCGGTGATATCTTGCAAGTGTGGGGCTGTCTGAGTAGATCTTTTTCCTCCAGGCAACAAGTCCTCGAAAGTTCTATGATGAAGGACATCACCTCCGTGAACCATTCCTTCGCGTGGGCCACATCGGGGCGATCAGGGTCAACCTCGTCCCCTCCGATGCCGCGAACATTCCTTACTACTTCCCCCATGATCTTGAATGGCGGGAAGGCATACAAGTCCAGGTTCGTCCAGTCCCAGAGCAGAGCGTCTATAGCGGCTGCTCCCGGATCCAACACAGGGGAGCAATAAAGAGCAACCTCTTCGTCTCGACGTCGCAAATAGGTCGACTAACGGACGTCCCCACAGTCTCCATAGCTCTCGACAGACGTCCTGGTGCAACGTCCATTCCGTCGGCAGGATCTGATTCCTGTCGGCTGAGAAGGTCGCTCTGACGTTCTGGACTCCTGCGATAAATCTCGTCAGGATCCTGATTCGCCTCGCATCTGCCCACAGCAGAATCTCCCTCGCTTAAGTAAAATAGAGGACGGGAGTGTGTACCTCCCTGATTCTTTAGGTACGCAAGGGCCGTGGTGTTGTCCGAGTTGACTTGGACAACTTTCTCTGCAACCTTTTGCTGGAAGAACTGTAGCGCCAGGAAAACCAGCCGCTAGTTCCTTCACATTGATGTGCCAGGACACCTGTTCCCCCCTCCAGGTGCCTGACACTTCCTCCCTCCTAGTGTTTGCTCCCCATCCCGACACACCGAGGCATCGGAAAACAACACTAGGTCGGGGCTCAGAAGCTTTAGGACAACCCCTCTCGAAACTTCCGAGGATCTAACCACCATCTTAGATGGTTCTTCACCGATTTGTGATCAAAAAGGTCGCATCCAGATCCTCTTTGACTCTCCATTCTTCTGCTTAGAAAAACTGGAGAGGCCTGAGGTGTAGGTCTTCCCCAGGGAAACAAACGTTTTCCAAGCGGAGGAAATGGTCCCCAGCAGACTGCAATCCACTCCCTCGCCGAGCAAGCTTCCTTCCCCAGGAAGGCTGAAACTCTCTCTAAGCCTTGCAGCTGTCGTTCCTGGGACGGAAACGCTCGAAAAGCCACTGAATCATCTGAATCCCCAGATACACGATGGAGTGTTGAGGTCAGATGCGACTTTTCGAGGTTGACCAGAAGTCCAGGGACCTCGCCAAGGCTAACGTGAAGTGAAGGTCCTTCAGCACACCTCTCTTCTGACGATGCTCTGATAAGCCAATCGTCGAGATACAGGGACACTCTTATTCCTGCAGAATGTAACCATCTCGCTACGTTCTCATGAGCATGGTAAATACCATCGGAGCGTGCTTAAACCGAAACAAAGGGCTCGGAATTGCCAAACTTTGTCCCTTAACATAAACCTCAGAAAACTTTCTTGAAAGAGGGTGGATAGGCACGTGAAAGTATGCGTCCTGTAGGTCCAAGGCACAACCATCCAGTCGCCCGGTCTTCAAGGCTCCTAGAACCGACTGAGGCGTTTCCATCTTGAATTTTTTCTTTCTATGAAAGATTCAGGCTGCTTACGTCCAAGACTGGACGCCCACCCGACGACTGCTTTGGTACCAGGAAAAGTCTGTTGTAATATCCTGGTGACCCCAGGTCTAAGACCTGTTCCACCGCTCTTTTCTTGATCATTTGATCTAAAAGATCTAAAAGAACCTGACGTTTCTCCCCTTGGTATGACGTTGAAAGATCTCTGGAGATTGTGGATAGAGGAGGAGGGTCAAAAAGGGATCTTGTACCCCTGTTCCACTATCTGAGGGACCACGCATCTGTATCTCTCTCTCTCCGACGCCCCCGCAAAGAACTTTAGCCTGGCTCCGACCGGCATCTGAAGGACTATCTTCTCACTAGAGGATTTAGGTTTGAAGGAACCACTTCCTCTTGCAAGCCATCTCCCTCGAGGAGCAGCTCTCGAGGGAGGAGCGCCACGAAAGGGTTTAACCTTCCTAGGTGGTCGTCCAAAAGACGACGTGGAGGGGACTGCGGGACGTCTTGAAGACTGGGCCAAGAGGTCTGGGTAGCCTTCTCCTGTAGGCTTCACTGCCAGGTCCTTTACCATAGCCTGGGGGAAGAGATGGCTCGAAAGAGGCGCAAAGAGAAGCTCCGCGCTTTCTGCGATGTAGAAACAGACCTAGCTGTAAAGTTGCAGAAAAGCGTCTCTTCTTGAGAAAAGCAGTGCCGAAATGAGACACTAACTCTTCCGAACCATCCCTGACGGCCTGTCCATGCAGGATAACACATTGGACCAGCTCCCCCAGACTCAACGAGTCAGGACTCCTAGAATTGAAGATCCAGGACTCCCAAGCACCAGTCTAGAAAGTTAAAGACTTCCAGAGTCCTTAACAGACCTTTCATGTGATGGTCAATCTCCGTTGGCGTCCACGAAATCTTAGCGGTCGATAAAAGAGACCTCTTCTGTGCATCGACCAGACTAGCAAAGTCCCCTTGGGAAGACGACGGGATCTTAACTCCTACTTCTCCTTTGGTCTCATACCAGATGCCGCCTTTCCCACTGAGTCTTGAAGGAGGAAGGGCGAAAGTCGACTTGCCCTGATCCTTCCGACGTTCCATCCAATCCTGCAACTTCTTGAACGCTCTCTTAGTGGACAAAGAAGTTTTCATTTCCACAAACTCCGGACCTTGCACGACTTAGATGACGAAAACTGAGAGGGTGGAGACTTGGGAGCTGCAGGCTGGAACTTCTCACCAAAAGAAGAGCGTAACAGTCGAACCAGCACCTTGTAATCGGACCCAGACGAAACTGAAGGCTGTTCCTCCTCAACTGAGTCCGCCGGACTACTAAGCTCTCCTTCCTCCCTAAGAGGCAAAGGAGATTGCACCTCTGGAGAGGGCGTGCGCCCCAACGGTCGAGCCTTCAACAAAGGCTTTCGAGGATGACTGATATCAGCCTCTTCAAAGCGACCGACCTTCTGTCGATCCTTAGAGCTCGAAGAACGAAGAGCGTCTTGACCGCGCTGAGCGTCAAGAGAGGCTACTCTTACTCGCTCTAGAGGAGCGTCCTTACGCTTTCCGCTCAAGCGTCCAGCTTTCGCTTTCAAAGCGTCCTTCTGGGCGCTCTCGAAAGCCTTCTCAACAGGCAAAGCGTCAAGCAAAACATCCCGACGAGCGTCTTCAAAAGCGTCCTGCCGAGCGTCCTCAAAAGCGTCCTCCAAGGCGTCCTGCCGAGCGTCCTCAAAGGCGTCCTGACCAGGACGTCGAGAGGGAAGAAAAGCGTCCTGTCCACGAGACTTCCTACCCGTATAACGAGAACGAGGAAGCTCCGAAGGAGAAGCAAGCGGAGGAACAGAGGAACCAGAAACGCAGGAGGCGGAGAAGGGGACTGCCTCGTCTCTTGACCGGCAGTCTAGTGTCCTTCCTACGTTTAGGCTCAACTGCTGCTGGGCGAGTCTTCTGAGCCATTAAAGCCGACAATTGGTCTTGAAGAGACACAAGAATATTCTTCGTTGGCGAAGAAACAAAGAGGAGGTGAAGGGCTGCGCCTGCGAGAAGACGAGGGGCGAGGGGACGCCTCCTTCCTTCTCACAGGTACAGCAACCTGCCTCTCCGAGGCGCGAGAGAAGCGCTTCTCAGCGTCGTCCTCGGACGACGTCCTACCTCTCTTCTGTGGAGGAAACGCGACATACGACGCAGGCGAAGACCGCAACGATAACGGAGAGAGGGGACGTAAAGCGTCCTCCCTCGGAAAAGTCCTTTTCAACGGACGCAAGTCTCTCCGAGCGCTCCACCCCTTGCGCGGGGAGGGCGCCTCGGAGGACGAAAAAACAGTCCTAAGGATGCGAGCCTGAGCACGCTCCTTGGCAGCCTGGGAACTAACAACAGGTCCTGCCGAAGGGACGCCAGATCGGTGGGGAGGCCCCCGTAACCCTCCCTTGCTTGCGGATTTCGACATACCCACTCCCTGAGTCTGGGAGTCCGATAGAGGCTAGGCCTAGAGGCATTATGGGGCCGATCTGACGCCCCCCTCCACAAACACTAGGGGCACGATCACACACTTACTGTGAGCCGTTTTCTAGGGCCAACACTTTGGACTCTTAGAGTGCGTAACGACTCTAGAATCAGAGAAAGGGCATTACCTTCTCCAGACACAGAACCAGGGCCCTCAGGCAACAACACAGGATTAGGTGAAGCAAATTCTACTGGTGTTAAAATAGGAGAAACGTTACTTCCCTTACCTTTCGTAGAACCGCTCTTGGAGGAAGACCTCCTGATCCTATCTCGCCTCCCAACTTACGCCGATGGACTCATACACCTTCCATCCATCATCAGTCAAACTTTTGCATTCAATGCATCGATCATCCAACAAACAAACATGCCCCCTACACCACATACATATCTGTGTGGGGGTCTACCGATGATTTCGGTAGCCTCACCTTGCAATCACTCCTCACACACACTCTGAAGCTTCACTGAACTTGATCCCGACATCACGTTCACAGAAAAGCCAATCCAAAATCAAAAAACAGTCCACTATCGCGTATGCCAATCCAACAATCAGAGTCAAAACCAAAAGTCAATCCAGATACTTAGAACGAGTCAATCCAAAAAATCCTGGGCGGAGGTCTGTAAACAGGTGTTTACCGACCGGCGACAGAAAAAATATTGAATAGAAGAAAATGGGAATGGTTCCTGATATCCGCCTCCCAGCGGCGGGAATGGGTACTACCACCTGCGCCCACTGCGTGTGCCGCGAGTTTTGAAATTCTGTCGGACTTCGGAGAATACAGCTATATATATATCTGTCAGGTAAGTTTCATGAACAAATTTATTTTTCATCCATTCTCACACACCCCACCCCGTTTTCCTATCAGGGCTGAACTTGGACTTAAAGGGCACGGGAAGTGCCACTATTCATCTCAGCAACCTTGAAAACTATAAGTTAAACACTAATACCTGTTGCTTTCAGTTACCATTACGTCATTCCCCTCCCGCCCTCCATTCCTATTGTGGCTGAACTTGGACTTGAAGATCATTGGGAGTGTCACTATTCATCTCGGCGACCTCAAAAACTTTGGATTAGTCACTAATATTTGTAATTTTCTCAACCCCTGCCTATCAGGGTTAAACTTGGACTTACATGGCATTAGGAGTCACTACTCATCTCAGTAGCCCAAAAACTATGAAGTAGACACTGATATCTGTCATTTTAGGTTATTTTTGTCACCCCCTTCCTACCCCTTTCCAACTCCCTCTCTATTGAGGCTGAACGTGGACTTGAAGGGCATCGGGAATGTCACTATTCATCTGTGCAACGTCAAAAACCATGGATTAGACACTAATATCTGTCGTTTTCAGTTACTTTTACTTTTCACCCTTTCCTACCCCACTCCACACACAACAGCCTTTGGTACCAGTGATGTCATAACCCCACAGCATTCTTTCCCAGATGCTAAATCATACATACATCCATTTTTGTATATATAGATATATAATGTCATGTGTTTCTAAACTAAATTTGATGACCAATACACGAGGATGAATATCTGAAGTGGAAGAAGGAAACCCATCATTGGGTCTTTTAACATAAAGCTGCTATTTACTTCAAGAATATATTTCTCATGACTACGGGATCCTGGCAAAGAAATACATTGACTATACTCAATTCCAAGAGGTTACGAATTTTTTCTTTATCATTGTTTAGAGTGGAATGCTTTGATGATTATAATTTTCTTCAGACATCTACTATATCATTTCATTTTCTCATTCTATGTAAACTTTGGTCAATCAGATAATTATCTGTTGGCATAAAAGTAGTTGAAGTCTTAATGTCAGGCAATTTAAACAGCGCCCATGCTTACCAAATGGGCAATTTCGTTTCGCAAAAGTGTTTCACAATTTTGTTCTTTAAGATCTGCAGCTGATGGCAAATAGGATTAACACCTACAAACTAGATAGTTATGTAGCTGTCAGACCTCCCAGTTGTCAGTTCAGGTTCCCAAAAGTATGCTGATAAACACCTATTTCTTTGCAATACCTTTTTTTTCAATCAGAGATGATAAAAACAAGGGGGACGGTTTCAGAAGTCATCTATTAAAATGCTGGTTGGGTACCTTTGATTAATCTTGCATCAAACCAGCACGGACCCTTGATCAAAGTGGGGTAAGGTGATGATTTTTTTCTGGAACAATTATTATTTATCCAGATTATGTAAATGTCCTCTAAAGGCCGATTCCACTTACGAATACCTTCTGCTGATAATGCCCATAGTCTCCGTTACTTCGGAGAGCTGGACAAAATTCTTTTGGTGTACTTCAATATTTTCTGGAATCCTGAAACTTACATAAAAGTACGTGTGAGGAGAATCACGTTCACTGTGCTGTGAATTGTTAGATTCTTGAACAATGAGATTGCACGGAAATTAAAGACGCTTTTTGTCATCCAAACTCAACAAGCTACTGGCGCAGGTAGAGCTAATGATTATAGAGATACAAGTCAGAAGAGTTCAGTTCATGACAAAATCGTTGAAATTACTGACTGACTAACATCCCTGCCCAAAGAAGGTTCGAGCGTTTACATACCCAAGCTCAGATACTTGTTAGCTTTAAATTTTCATACAACCTACTGACAAAGCCCCTTAGGGTTAAATATAACTTGACTCGGTTAAATATAACTTGACTCCGAGTTATGGTATTAGCGCCTGTCTCAGTGTGGCAATCTTGCGTGCCAATACCCAGGCCATAAAATTTTGCACAATTCCTTCTTTTCCGGAGATGGAATTCTCCTTATACCCCATAAAAGGTTGACGCTAAACTTGCACATCGAAACAACGAATTTGCATCCTTCTTAAATCGCTGTGTGTGTGTGTGTGTGTTATACATTATAAAGGTAATCAAAACAATCACGAGTAGAAAAATACATTACTGACTCACATGGGGTTGTAACCCAGGTCTCTTAATTGCAAGACAAGGGCGCTACCAACTGAACCACACAAGTCATAAATGTAGTTGGAACTTACATGAGATTCAGAGCTTTTGTCCCGGTGTTTTCCGGAATAACTTCTTTTCTGTGCATTTGATACAGATATTACTTAGCCATAGTATACTTTACATCCCTACCTAATTTTCAGCAGTATTCATTATAAATTATATTCATAAGAGCAAAATAAAGAAGCCGAAGCCACTGGCGGAAAACACTAAAAAGGTGATGACGACAAACAGCTGTCTCTGATATTCTGAATAATTATTCAACGCCTCAGTGGCGTGGTTGATATGGTGTTTGCGTCCCATCTCGGTGGTCGCGGGTTCGATTCTCGGCCATTCCATTGAGGAGCGAGAGATGTGTATTTCTGGTGATAGAAGTTCACTCTCGACGTGGTTCGGAAGTCACGTAAAGCCGTTGGTCCCGTTGCTGAATAACCACTGGTTCCATGCAACGTAAAAGCACCATACAAACAAAAAATGAATAAATATTCGTACCTTGTCAAGGCTTCAAGAATGGCCGCTATGATAAGTCATTGTCCCAGTGCTTGGCTGGAAGTCTAAATTCTATGTATAATCCAATCTAATCCTATGCAATTGTCTTTATTACAATGATCGTCACAGTCATATTAGGAAAAATATCAAAGGAGTTACGATAAATTCCAATGTTTTCTTGACTTTGTTAATCTATTTATAATTATATAATTTTTAATAGAGAAATAATGATAGAAAGTAATTTCTCGGATCACTTGTGGAAACCCTTTTTTTGAAGGATTTCAGTACTCGACCTCATGGCATAAATCCTATATAGATTACCACTACTACAAAGTAAACAAGGAGTATTGGTTGTAGTTCACTGTTGCCAGAGGTGGAGACTTTTTCACGAATAGCCAATTATCCATCGAGGTGGAGGCAAATTAATGACGTCATAAGTTACGTCATTATACCTTCGAAAGCCATTCCTCTGAGTTTGCTGGCGATGGCAACAAGAAGTCGGTTTTACTCTTATAATTACCAGAATTATAAAACTTTCGTAAAACAGAATACAGTAAAAAATTAGGTAGGGATGTGAGATATCCTGTGACAAGTGTCACCTTTGTCATGTACGTTGATCAAATTTTATTCCGGAAAAACACCGGGACATAGGCTGTGAATCCCATAGTAGGTACCACTGTTACCTAAGGCTTTTACCCAAGCAGGATTCCTGCCTAGCATAAGACGGGATAATTCAAGATAAATGCTGCCAGTACAGTATTACTTAGGTTACAACTAATTTCAGGACTTGTGGTTCACTTGGAGGCGCCACTGCCTTTCTATGAAAGACCTGGGTTCGATCCTGATGTGTCAGAAATTGATTATATATATATTATATATATATATATTGTGACGTTTATAGATCGTTCCGTCTACCCGATATTAATCAATTAATTTTGATTTGGAAAATGGCAGCCATTTCCTCCAAATATCAGCTGATTTTTAGGAAACGCGGGAACCAAAACCCGCCAGCCAGAGGTAGGGGGTTCCCCAGTTGGGGGAAAAGTGTCTTTTGTCAGCTTTAGGGACGTATCTCAAAAGGGAAGGATGTAGGCAGATTGGTACTTCTTAGACTATATCTTAAGCTCTCTTTCCTGTGACCTCTGCTGGCTGTATGCTTTGTTTCCAGGATTTGCCTTGCTCGTGGGGGGTTAAGCTGACTTCCAACACCCAAGCAAAACACCTGGGTTCTTCCTTAGTCAGCTGCAGGACGTGACCTCGGACGGATGTCCAACCACCTGCCTTCCTGTTAGGCCTATCCAGGGCGTGAGTGGCGCGCCGATCGACAAAGCGAGGCCACGTTTTTCTACAAAGGTCCACACTGAACACAACATCCAGGTACATCTTGTGGAACAGCATATTGCCAGTCTCTCCCATCCTATTATTATTTTGATCCTCATTCTCCCAATTAAATTTCCAACCCAAAGGGAACTCATCCTTTTGTTCCCTCTCACTGCCTCATGGGCCGCATGCTTCCCTTGTGTGATCGTCCCAGACCAATGAAGTCATTGCATACCTCAGTGAAACATTAAAAGTTCCTTCTCCCCAGTGTTAGAGAATTAATTAATCAAAACAAGAAGTCATTTTTTTCCTTTTATCTCGTCTAATCTGGGATTCTTTTCCAGATTCCATGAGCCACGTGTCATGTCTCTCTGCCCGCAAGTGTTGCATTACCCAAGTTTATGAAACCAGCTTCACGAATCCATTTTGAGCCAGCTATTATCCATTTGTGAGAGATACAGAAGTCCCAACGTGTGGACGCTGCATTTACCTTTTCTCCAGGCCAGCAAGGGCCTTTTTGTAAATAAATAGCTGTAAAGTAACGAGCTGAGTTTTCTGGCGACCTTTCCCTCTAAAGAAATTATCACTAACTATCAGTTTTACGGTAAGTTCGATTAATTTCCTTCTGTCCTCCCTCAATTATTTCCGTTTACGTATATAGCCTCTCCCAAGGCCCGGCTAATACGTAATATTGGCGAACCTTGCCAGTCTCCTGGCTTGTAAATCGACTAACATTGTCGACCTTCGCCGAGGATTTGAACCTAGCTTGCTTTTAAAAAAAAATAAAAAGCTTGTAAATCGCGTTATCCCTTGAAAAACGAATGTAAATGTTTTTCAAAGCGCAAAACAATGCACACTTGCAGGGAAAGACACACTGGCTCACGGTAAGGTATTCCATTCATTAATATGATTATTCTATAACCAATGTTAGCTTAAGGTACGTTTAAGTATTTTTATTGTCGTAGTGTTTAAACAAGTGTGAAGTGAGAAATGTTATTTTATTGTAACGGCGAACGCGCCAGAGCTTTATTTTAGCGGCGAGCAAACAATTTGCCCCGCGAATTCTCTGTTACTTTGTGCTGTCCTCGTCAGACGGGACAGAGCACATGTGTAGAATAGATGCCAGAAAGAACCAGATCAAACTAGGAAGTGCTTTGCCAGGGTTTATTGCTGTATTAGAAAGCCTAGCTAATAGTTACGGCAAAAGAAGTGTACAATTCTTTTGTCTGTGATATGTTAGGGAATTCATTTTAACTTAGTTTTCATTCCAAGTGTTGGTAACCGCTTACCTCCCAGCTTAATTCAGCTTCGCGCACGCGCACTCTCAAGCCTGACAGCCAGCCCTCGGTTCACTCACAGCGGCAGCCATGTTTGTTATCTCTTTAAGCATTACCTAAACAATTTAAGCAAAGTAACGTAAGTCTCGAAGTTTTAACGTAAATAATATCAATCTTGGTACTAGTATCTATCGTTCTGCAGAGAAATTCAACGTAATTCGCCTTGAATAAGAAATTAGAATTTTTGTGTTTGTTTAAATTGCTTTTGCATTTTACAGAGAATCAGCGATTCGCCATCACTGCTAGCACACCGTGCTGCTAACCCGCTCTTCTCGCTCATGTGTTTCACCTCGCATCGCTCACTCGCTCGCTGAGCGAAAGTTTCATTTCCTTTCGTACTTAACGTAACCTCTTTTACAAATGTTTGCTAACATTTCATCTTAAAATCCTTACCGTCATTTCACTGTTCACAGGGACCTAGTAATCTTACATAAAGTTAACGTAAATCTTCAAGTAGAATAAATTACAAGAATTGTTAACGTAAAACGCGTCTTTGTAAAATTCATATTGAAACACAAATCATTTCATAAGCGCAAGCCGCTACTATTAACGTAAAAATCGTTCACCGCGAGCGCGTTATCATTTTCATAAAACTTTATCAAAAGCAATTCTTTCATTAAACGTTAACGTAAGTAGATAATTTAACGCAAGTTGCGTCATATTAAACTAACATTAGTAGTTCAATTCAATATAAGGGAGTTCATTCATATATCATTTTTCACCCTCTCCGAGAGAGAGAGAGAGAGAGAGAGAACCAGAACCCAGTATTTACGAAGCCAAGAGTACTACATCTTACCATTAATTATAGCATGCAGAATTAACATTATTTTAGTCTCTTGTGTCTTCATTTACACTGAGCGTGATACGTACGTGCCTGTGTCCATTGCAGTTTGCAAGCATTTATTTCCTTTACCTAGTACTTCAGCGAGGGACTGAGCATTTTCAATTATCATTACCTGTCGTTGCCCGACGAGTGGTCTTTCATTTTCTTTTATCACAAAAGACTTTTGCGATACCGCAAGCACAATTCGCACAGTGTGCCACGCAAATTCATTACTTCCAGACAGGGAAGTCGTTACCAGTTTAGGACTGGCCACCACCAGTGCACGTCAGGTCTTACCATTTTACAGTGCCACTAATTCTTGACACTGTCCATCGACTGGCTGCTGAAGTACTCCCACCTTTTACTTTCTCTTCTCCACCATTACACTCTGCCATGAACAGTGCCATTTCACTTCAGTATATTTAAGTATACTGCATTTAGTGTCCGGACACACCCAGCACGATACCAGTGCTCCAAGGAACGCCTCCTCATAAGTGCCATTGCCACCTGTACAGGCCAGTACAGGTAGCCATTATACCTGCGTGTCCGTCCTTACGGAACGCCCAAGTAAACCTGCGTGTCCGTCCTTACGGAACGCCCTATTCTTTAGTGTGTCCATGTACGAGGATCATTGATCTTTCGGACCATTCCAAGGGAACGCCTCCCAAAGTGCCGCAATACCAGCCCTAAGTGCTGTCAAACCTGCGTGTCCGTCCTTACGGAGTGCCCAATTCATTAGTGTCCATGTACAAGGGTCAGTGATCCTTCGGAACACTCAACAAGGGAACGCCTCCCAAAGTGCCGCAATACCAGCACTACTAGTGCTGTCCAAGGAACGCCTCTCATAAGTGCCGTGCACTGTATTGGACCTACAGGTAGCCCATTCCAACGTCTCCCAAGTTGGGAACGCCCGTAAGTGTGACGTACGCCGCACACTTCATTCGATTTTTTCACTCATCAGAAGGTGCCATTCACAAAGTGCCACCGAGCACCCAGTCTTTTCAGACTTTTCATTACCATTATCGCAGAACCCATTTCCAAGTGAGTGCTACTTTCCACAGTAGGCACTCCCATTCCATTCAGTACCCTTTCCTGGCCATTATTTTCATTTTCCTCCGAGCCTCTACTGCAGCCTAAGGGAAATGTCTTCCCTGCTTTCTTCCGGACTTTCTTTCGCCAGAGAGCTAGAGAAGCTCGGAGCCCTCATAACTCTGGGCAAGGAGGCTGGTTACACTGGACCAGCACTTGACAGTGGATAAAGGCGCAGCAGGCTGCTGCACGCCTGCAAGAAAAGAGAAAGAAAGAGAAGCAGAGAGGAAAGCCAGAGAAGCAGAGAGAAAGGAAAGAGAAGAAGAGAGAAAGCATGAGCTAGCTCTCCGAGATGACGAAATCTCTCGGCTAGTTTCTAAGCCCCAGACCATGAGCTGGACTCCCGGTAAGAGGTGGTTGCGGAGGTTCTGCACCACTTGTTGTGTGCGTGGGCATGCTGTGGATTCCGACCAGTGCCCAAGTCGGTCTCTACCTTGGGAGGAGAGCTTCCAGGGTGAACTTCTCCAAGGCTACCATGTAGCCCTGCCTGATGAACAGTCTCCTACGGCCTATCATGGGTGCAAGTCATGGCCGACACCGAAAGCCCAGGTCTCCCTTATTTCAAGAAAAGGCATTGCCTAGGGGTGCCAAAATCCAGACGGGCGAAGAAATTCAGTTTGAATGGATTGACAGTAACCTCTATTCTGTTCCTTCGGTCCTTCTGAATGTAAAAATACCCTTTCTGGACCAGGAGACCAAGGAAACCACATTGTGCCGCCTGGGCATAGTTGACCAATTTCATGATGTTTATCAGGTGATATTGGGCCGAGATCTACTTAAGCCGTATCTCCCCTGGACGCAGCTCCCACTACCAGATGGCACTGGATCCCTGCAGCATGCCTCATAATCAAACCTCAATTTAGATTCAGAGGCTAGTGCCTCCGATGTCCCAGACATCCCTTTTATTTGTGAACCTGGCCCTGACCCAGTGTCAGAGCCAGACGTTTCTTCCGCATCATCTCAGCCTCTTACCATCTTACCGCCTACCTCCTCCACTTTGGAAGAGGTAAGCCCACCAGTTAACCCCGGACTTGCTTCCGAGGATGATTCAACGGAGGTTTCCTTAACCTCCCTACCTCACATCACTGCCAGAGAGGACTCTTCACCTGTGCCAGAGCACACTGCCAGCCTTGGTGACTCCACAGATTCGCAACCTGTGGGGCCATCTCGGCCTTACCGTCCAGTGCCACGGAAGAGGTTCTGGAACAAGTTCTGCCGAGACTGTGGCCGCAAGGGTCACATGTCTGCCAACTATGGAGGGTGCGCAAATTTTAATATTCCTGCCATCGCAATGGCTGTTACAAATCCTTCTTCCCTAGGACCCCCAGCTAAGGGCCCTATAACCATCGCACCCCTCCAAAGCCATTATCACCCAAGCCACGTCAGAGCCTATGACGACTCTGGCGCTCAAATCTCCCTGATACGGGGAGATCGAATTCCCCGAGGGGCTAACGTCGATAGACGTCATTTAATAACCATTGAAGGTATCAACCATATCAAGCTGATCCTTCCGACTGTCCTATTGAGGGTCACCAGACCTCATTTTTCCAGAATTTGTACCCTTGCAGTTGCAAGCTACATTCCAGGAGGTTACGATCTCCTCCTAGGGCAAGACATGAAGTCTCCCTCACATTTCAAAAAGCCTAGGGGTCCTAACCCCACAACAAACCACTCCAAGGCAAGGAGTCATCGAAATTCTACTTCCTCCAAGAAGTACGTCCACCAACAGTCTCCCCCATTACCAAGGAGGGAGATTGACCATTCACAGTTCCGTTGCAAAACCTGCAACGTAATAGGGCACTCTACTAATTGGCCTAGGTGCCCTAGCCGACTACCAGCAGTGGACAATGTCCATTTTCCACAAGGCTTAGCCTTCAACAAGAAACAGGAGCCTCTGTCTCCCATTTCCAAGGGCACGCTGAGAGGTATTGCACCTCTGGTACCTGCCACAGGTCCAGTCGACCTCAACTCTCTGCCAGTGCCACTTGGCAGCACTGGGCAGTGCCAAGCTCCGTCCAGCCTGGACGTAGAGACACCACAGAACTTGACTTCTGCGCCTGGCCCCGAGCTAGTGCCGGCGCCTAACCTAACCAAGGATCCTCCTACAGGAGATCCTCCAACAGGCATGGAGCTTACCGCAGCCCATGGCCAATCCAAAGTCCATGAGTCTTCTTCACCCTCACCACTGACGCCCGAGGATGAACCTCCGGCAGACCTAACCTTCATACCTCCTCTGGAAAACCAGGAAAAAACGGCCCGACCAGGAGTCAGCCTGGAGTTTTCCCTTACGACGGCTGTCGCAGCAGCTGAAGCGAGGGCCTCCCCTGCAGTAGGTTCCACCTCTACGACGGTTGCTGCAGATACCGAAGTAGGGTGTTCTCCTGAAATCCCTCAGGCTACCACTGCCTCTGTTCCTGCCGGCGTTTCTGGCCTTTCCCCAGAGTCGGTGCCTCCGTCTACTCCTAGGACTGGTATAGCCAGGTCCTGGAGGAATAAGAAGAAGAAGAAGGGACGTAGCAAATCATTAACACACTGACCAAAGAGCCACATGCTCTCCTTGACACCTGTGCCCGAGGTACCAGTGTGTCGCATTCAATTGCAGAGTGATCCTGGCACCTACCCAGAGAAGGTAGCCAGCCTGATCTCTGCCAGCAGAACTAACTTTCTAACCCCTAGAAATGGTGATACTAACCCTCACTTAAATATAATTACCTCATTACATTTCCATCCTGGTAATGCACTAACCACTCATCATCCCCACGCATCATTACCTCTCATCATGTATTTTAACAATTCCGTCGCTGAACTACTGCGGTGCGTACCACACTCTGGAATGATTGCATCTCCATTTAACTGTATTGAGTAGGTTAGGCTAATGATTTAGTACCAGGGCATTAGGTTAGTAGCAAGTAGAATTCAAGTAACCATTATATAGGGGTAGAGTAGACTGTCGTCACAGACAACCCGTAGTTATTACTAAGGCTAGACTATATTACTAAATTAAGTTAGGTACACTTAGCATCTCCACCTATAAGTTAGGTAGGCCACTGTAGTTAGCTGTATCGCTGCTCAAAAAACTTCAAGTTGGAGTAGGAGAACTGGGTAGTCGAGACGATCAATTTATTTAAGCCAAGACCTTCACGCCCGAAAGGGAGTGGAATGCCTTCTTAACAGGGGGAGCTGTGACGTTTTATAGATCGTTCCGTACCCAGATATTAATTAATTAATTTGATTTGGAAAATGGCAGCCATTTCCTCCAAATATCAGCTGATTTTTAGGAAACGCGGGAACCAAAACCCGCCAGCCAGAGGTAGGGGGTTCCCCAGTTGGGGGAAAAAGTCTTTTGCCAGCTTTAGGGACGTATCTCAAAAGGGAAGGATGTAGGCAGATTGGTACTTCTTAGACCTATATCTTAAGCTCTTTCCTGTGACCCCTCTGCTGGCTGTATGCTTTGTTTCCAGGATTTGCCTTGCTCGTGGGGGGGGTTAAGCTGACTTCCAACACCCAAGCAAAACACCTGGTTCTTCCTCAGTCAGCTGCAGGACGTGACCCTCGGACGGATGTCCAACCACCTGCCTTCCTGTTAGGCCTATCCAGGGCGTGAGTGGTGCGCCGATCGACAAAGCGAGGCCACGTTTTTCTACAAAGGTCCACACTGAACACAACATCCAGGTACGTCTTGTGGAACAGCATATTGCCAGTCTCTCCCATCCTATTATCATTTTGATCCTCATTCTCCCAATTAAATTTCCAACCCAAAGGGAACTCATCCTTTGTTCCCTCTCACTGCCTCATGGCCGCATGCTTCCCTTGTGTGATCGTCCCAGACCAATGAAGTCATTGCATACCTCAGTGAAACATTAAAAGTTCCTTCCTCCCAGTGTTAGAGAATTAATTAATCAAAACAAGAAGTCATTTTTTTCCTTTTATCTCGTCTAATCTGGGATTCTTTTCCAGATTCCATGAGCCACGTGTCATGTCTCTCTGCCCGCAAGTGTTGCATTACCCAAGTTTATGAAACCAGCTTCACGAATCCATTTTGAGCCAGCTATTATCCATTTGTGAGAGATGCATAAGTCCCAACGTGTGGACGCTGCATTTACCTTTCTCCAGGCCAGCAAGGGCCTTTTTGTAAATAAATAGCTGTAAAGTAACGAGCTGAGTTTTCTGGCGACCTTTCCCTCTAAAGAAATTATCACTAACTATCAGTTTTACGGTAAGTTCGATAATTTCTTCTGTCCCCCCTCAATTATTTCCGTTTTACGTATATAGCCTCTCCCAAGACCCGGCTAATACGTAATAATATATATATATATATATATATATATATATATATATATATATATATATATATATATATATATATATATATGTATATATATATATATATATATATATATATATATATATATATTATTTGTATATCCACAATGGTCCCGTGGGTGAAGTATAACTAGGTATAAAAAAAGTCCACTAAGAGAGAGAGAGAGAGAAAGAGAGCAAACGATGTAAAATGCGGAGAAGGTACAATGAATTCGAGAGAGAGAGAGAGAGAGAGAGAGAGAGAGAGAGAGAGAGAGAGAGAGAGAGAGAGAGAGAGAGAGAGAGAGCCGTTTACGTCAAATTGGCTAACCGTTGTTTCGTCTTTGCTATGTATGAAATCATCTCAGCCCTTGCTGACATGTTTTGATATGGCAATAAAAATGATATTGTTAAGATACAATAAAGTTTTGTACATACTTACCTGGCAGATATATACTTAGCTATAGACTCGGTCGTCCCGACAGAATTTCAAAACTCGCGTCACACGCGACAGGTAGGTCAGGTGATCCACCATTCCCGCCGCTGGGTGGCGGGGTCTGGAACTATTCCCGTTTTCTAAGCCATAATTTCTCTTCCACCTGTCTCCTGAGGGGAGGATGGGTGGGCCATTAATCGTATATATCTGCCAGGTAAGTATGTACAAAACTTTATTGTATCTTAACAATATCATTTTTGTACATGAAAACTTACCCAGCAGATATATACTTAGCTGATTGGCACCCTTGGTGGCGGGCAAGAGACAGCTAAAAACAAAATAATACTTAAACTAAATACATTAAAAAACAGGGAAAAAACAACCTATGTTCTTGGATAAAATAATCCATGGTTCCTACCTGATTGGGCTGAAGACTTCATGACTACTGTCGATGAGTCTGCCTGCCTCAAGAGTTTCAACGAGGAATGAACTATGGTTGAATAACTCTTTGAATGTGTCAATGGGGGCTAGCCCGCTTATGCGACAGAGCCTATTCTGGATCGTACCAATGGGCTATGGTAGAGCCTTGACCTTTTGTCATATCAATGGAGACTCGCCCTCTTACATGACAGAGTTAAGGTTACTAAAAATAATCACAAGGAGCACTGAAGCCAATCCCGATCACCTGACCATGTTAGTACTGTTATAATCTATGAATTGCAAGAGGGTTCCCTATTCCCTCTGACAATTAACCAATAAAAAACAACCACCAATAAAAGATAATTTAAACACTAAACTAAATTAGGAAGGATTAGCCTCAGCCCCTTCTCCCAGCACTGAATTCGCCGAAACATACGCTCCCAGAGCAAAGCACTTTTCGTACGAAATTTAACGTCTCTTAGGTAATTCGAGCAAACACAGATTACATCTCCAAAACGTAGACTCTATAAGAGCTGAAGGAGACCGTTTGGTGAAATGCCATTGACGTAAGCTATGGCTCTCACTCATGAGCTCTACTCTGAGAACCTTGAGGTGCTCTTCATTGCACTTAAGGTGAGCTTCCCTTATTACATCCTTTATGAAGAATGTAAGGGCGTTCTTGGAATCGATCTTTTCGGATCTCTTACAGAGCACCAAAGACTTTCTTCTGTACCTCCCAGCAACTTTTTCTTCTGCAGGTAGAACTTGAGTGCACCCTGACTGGACACAAAGTCCTTTCTAGTTCTCTTCCTGTTAATGAAGATAGTCCTCTTATCTCAAAGCTTCTTGGCCAAGGCTTTGAGGGATTTTCATTTTTTGCTAGAAAAAATGGTTTAAAGGAGCAAATCGCTGAATCCTTCTTAAAACCCACTTTACCTTCCAAAGCTTGCAACTCGCTAATTCTCTTAGCTGTTGCTAACGCAAAGAGGAATAATGACTTTCTCGTTAAGTCTCTAAACGAAGCTGCGTGAGACGGTACAAATTTTTCCGACATTAGGAACTTGAGGACCACATCCAAGTTCCAGCTAGGCTTCTTGATTACATGGTCTTTCGTGGTTTCGAAAGACCTTATAAGGTCATGTAGATCTTTATTATTAGTCAGATCTATTCCTCTATGTCGAAAGACTGAGGCCAGCATACTTCTGTAACCCTTCACTGTTGATACTGCCAGGTTACAGTCTTTTCTCAAATATAGGAGAAAATAAACTGCGATTTCAGTTACAGAGGTACTGGAGAGGATATTTTTCTTTCCCTTACACCATCTTCTAAACAACTCCCACTTCGACTGATATACTTTGAGATGTGGAGACTCTTCTGGCTCTTGCAATAGCCTTCGCCACTTCTCGTGAAAAGCCCCTTGCTCTGACAAGTCCTTCGACAGTCTGAAGGCGGTCAGACTTAGAGCGGAGAGATTTTTGTGAAACCTGTCGAAGTGGGGTTGTTTGAGAAGATCGTTCCTTAGTGGAAGCGATCTTGGAAAATCTACTAACCACTCCAGCACCTCTGTGAACCAATCGAGAGCTGGCCAGAAGGGAGCGATGAGGGTCATTCTTGTTCCTTCCGAGCAAGCGAACTTCCTCAATACTTCCCCTACTATCTTGAAAGGAGGAAGGCGTATGCTCCAAGCCCGTCCAATCTAGCAGAAAGCTGTCTACTGCTACTGCTTGTGGATCCGAGATCGGGGAGCAATAGTTCTCTAATCTGTGATTCTTGTTGGTCGCGAACAGGTCTATATTGGGCCTTCCCCACAGATGCCATAGTTGCTGGCAATCTGAGGATTGAGAGTCCATTCTGTGGGTAGGACTTGTTCTTTTCTGCTCAACAGATCTGCCCGGACATTTTTCTCTCCCTGCACAAACCGTTGTGAGAAGAGAGATCTTCCTTTCCTGAGCCCAAATCAGCAGATCCTTTGCTGATTCGTAAAGGGAAAAGAAAAGGAATGCGTCCCCCCTTGTTTCTTTATATAAGCGAGGGCTGTTGTGTTGTCCGATGAATCTGAATCCCCAGACCTGAGACCTGTTCCTCGAAATGAACTAAAGCTAGATGAATGGCTGTTAGTTCTTTCTTGTTTATGTGCCAGGACACTTGTTCTCCTTCCCAAGTGCCTGACACTTCTTCCGAACCTAGGGTCGCTCCCCACCCTGAATCTGAGGCGTCTGCAAATAACGCTAGGCGAGGTTCTGAAGAGAAGGGAGATTCCCTTGCTTAGCTTCTGTGGATCTAACCACCGCGGATATTCTCTTTGATCCCTTCGAGATTGGAAATGTTTCTCCCAGATGTTGGACTTCCAATCCCATTTCTCCTTCAGATAAAAATTGAAGGGGTCGTAGGTGTAGTCTTCCTAAGGAAACACGAACTGTTCCCGATCGAGGAGAGTCAGTAAGCTCATCCTTCCCTCGCGGAACAATGTTCTTTCCTTAGAAGACTGCCACCTTTTCTAAGCAGCGTTCTCTCCTTTCCTGCGAAGGATACGCTAGAAAATCCCGAGAATCCATCTGAATCCCCAGATAGACAATACTCTGCTGGGGAGTCAGCATGGATTTCTCGCGATTGACTAAAAGTCCTAGGGACTTTGTCAAATTTAGAGTAACTATAAGGTCCTCCAGACATTTTTCTCCGATTGGGCTCTTATTAGCCAATCGTCCAGATATAAAGAGATCCTGATCCCTTCCAGATGTAGCCAATAAGCTACATTCTTCATGATGTCCGTGAAGACTTGAGGGGCAGTCGAAAGTCCGAAACACATCGCTCGGAACTGGAACACTTTCCCTTGGAACATGAATATCAGATATTTCCTTGCTGCCGGATGAATTGGCACATGGAAATACGCATCCTGAAGGTCCAGGGACACAATCCAGTCCCCTGGACGAAGAGCAGACAGAAAAGAGGAAGACGTCTCCATCGAAAATTTCTTCTTCAAGACAAAGAAATTCAGGGCACTGACGTCTAGAACGGTCTCCATCCCCCCGATGCTTTCCGGTACCAGGAATAGCCGATTGTAAAATCCTGGAGACTGGAGATCTTGAACCAGTTCTACCGCTTCCTTGGAAATCCTCTGTTCCACTGCTTGCAAAATAGCAAGCTTTCGGACCGGATCCGAGTATCTTGCAGTCAACTCCCTTGGAGTTGTCGTCAAGGGAGGATTTTCCCTGAAGGGGATCAAGTATCCTTTTTTTCAGGATCGAGAGGGACCAAGAGTCCGCTCCTTCTGCGCCCAGACTTTTGCAAAGTGGAGTAGTCTGGCGCCTACTTTTCGTCTGGAGGACTCCCTCCCTGTCATCTAGACTTCCCGAAGGACCTTCTAGATGGTCTACCTCCTTCTATCTGGTCTGCTACCTCTAAGAGGGGCCCTAGAAGAGGAGGCACCTCGAAAGGGCTGTACAAAAAGAGGGTCTCTCTTTTTTTCTCTATAGGACGGCCGGCCTAAACTTCTTGGCTGAGTGAGTGAGGAGATCCTGAGTTGCCTTCTCCGTAAGAGATTTAGAAACCTCTCTAACAGTCTCCTGTGGAAACAGATGCGGGGATAACGGTGCAAAAAGAAGAGATGTTCTTTGTAAAGGTGATACGGCTCTTGCTAGAAAAGAGCTAAAGACCGATCTCTTCTTTAAGACTCCCGTTCCGAAAAGCGAGGCAACCTTCTACAGAACCGTCCATAACTGCTCTGTCCAAGCAAGCCAGGACACTTGAAAGTTCCTCCATGGAGACAAAGTCAGTGTCCTGAGCTCTCTTAGCTAACGCTCCCAAAGCCCGGAGTCCATAAAGTTGAAGACTTCCAGGGTCTTAAAGAGGCCCTTTAGAAGGTGGTCTAGCTCACACATGCCCCATGTTGCCTTAGCAGAAAGCAAAGACTTCCTCTGGAAGAGTCCACTAAGGAAGCAAAATCCGCATCTGCGGATGAAGGGAGGCCTAACCCCATAGGTTCCTTGGGTCTCGTACCACCTTCTGGTTTACTGTTAACTGGAAGGAGGGCAGGAAAAAACTGTTTTGCCCGCTTCCCTTCTGGAAGTCAACCACTCTGAAAAGGTCTTTAAGGCCTTTTTCATACTAAGAGCAGGGCGCATCTTGACGAAGGAAGACGACTTGAGAGCTTTTGTGCTTGACATCAAAGATCCTGGTGAAGGAGGGTCAGCAGGATGAAGGGAGTCTCCGAACTCCTTTAGCAGCAAAAGTGAAAGTCTCTTGTAGTCAGAAACTGCTACATCTACGGGCTCCTCCTCTTCCGATACCTGTTCCAACGGATTCCCACCGAAGGAGACCGTTTGGGAGTGATCTTGGCCTCTTCCCGTGGGAGAAGAACTCCTTTCCCGAGAAGGGGAGCGCTGAAAGCGTTTTAGAACTTCTTTATACGAAGAGTGGAGGCTCCGCCTGTCCGAAAACACTCTTGCGCCTAACTAGAACTCTTGTTGTCTAGGTTATTGCGCGGTTTCGCCAGGTCTTCGCGGCGCTTGCTAAGCTCCTGGCGGGCCCTGATTCAGGTGGGCGGCTTGAAAAAAGGATCCCCGTTGTCCTGATTCCTGAACGCTTAACAGGCTCTTGGCGCCCTAACTCTTGACGCCTAAACGTACTCCTGGCGGTCCTGCCATCCTGGCGTCCTAATCTCCTGCGGAGCCCTTGACTCCCTGGGCGGCCCTGACTCATGGCGGGTCCATGACTCATGGCGCCCTGAATGAATGCTGGGCGTCCTCCTGACTCATGCGGTCCATGATTACCTGCCTTCTTAGCAGGACTATGAACGTCCCCCCTCCCCCTTTTTTTTTTGTTGGGGGTTGAATCCTGTAGTCTTGAGAGGCTCTTGACGCCCTTTCTTGCGTCTTGTTGACCTCTTTGCGGTCCTGCCTGGCTCCTGTCCTGCAGAACCCACCCAAAGGAATCCTGATACTTAAAAGCGGTTTTGTCTATCCTCCGGTTCCTTGAACCTATAAATCCGATCGAGACTTCATGCTCGATTCGCCAGCGGTATCATAGGAGAGGAGGCTACGGATCTTTACCTGGTCTACCAAGGATTTCAACAAAGCCTTACCCGTCAATAGGTGGCGCTTTGTAGAAGAAAGCCTACTAAGGGCCGAAAGGAAACTCTTCCTCTCAGGAGAACAACTCCTATCGGACGAGTTCTTTTTTTCTTTCTTTTTCTCTCGACGAACGAAGGCGATAAAACGCCCATGGAGATTGTGAGGGTTCTTCTCCTCCTATACAAAAAGAGGGGCGCTTAGCGGAACTATTAAACAGGCGGGAGCGAATCATCTTTCCTCCTTGCGTCGAGTCTCCTTAGCAAAGGAGCCTACGAAAGAAGATAAACTGCTCTTGCAGATTAAATCAAAAAACTTCTTCGTTAGGATCCTGAAGAGAAGGGCTCCCTATTGTTTCGTCTTCTTAGGTACCGAAGGCCAATCCGCGGGAAAACGCTTTTCTGAGCTGGAATCAGCCAGCGTCTTCCTTTAGGCGCCTTGCCAGGCTCTCTTCAAAGGGCGCGAAAGAGAGGCCGAAAACTCCATCCTCCCGTTTAGGAGGAGGAAGAGTCTGAGGCTGAAAAACACTCCCTTAGGATCCGCCTTTTTGCTGGGCAATTCCGAGGCAGCCCTGGGACTTTACAACATGGATCTACCGAAGGGGGACGCTCCTGACCGTTCGGGGATGTTCTACAATCCTCCCTGCGGCTTTCGACATTCCTCCTTCCCTGGTCCTCGGGAAGTTTGGAAGCGGTCTAGGTCTAGGAGCAATGATGGAACCACCTGCACAAGTCACTATCACCACTCTTACCTTCATTTAGAGGCTCCGATAGCGTGAGCTGAAGTTTCTTGATTGAAGCCTTTACATTTTCCTTTCCCTCCTGAAGAAGAATCTTTGGATTCAGAACAAAGGGAAAGAAGCAGGCTGAGGCTAAGAAGGGAAAATAAAATCGTTAGTAGGAGAGGTTAACGTTCTTGTTCTATAGAAACAAGATTCTACTAGAAGACCTTAGCTGAAGCCTTTCTTAACTCTATCTCTCTCAAGGCTTCCTAAAACAATGAAAGATAACTCCTTTCCATTTCAAGCTCTGGTAAGGTTGCTCGCACTCAACACAGGTATTATTGCAAAGGAACATTCATTCTCCTCTGCATTTAGCGCAAATGACTATGAAGATATACGTGCCCGATTTAGGCAAGCCAACCTTAACCTTGCAACCTTCCCTACTACCAAAACTCTAAAACATAGGTGAAGCCTTAGCATCAGGACATCGTGAAAGAGTTTAGTTCCAAAACCAAAGCGAGAAAAACAGTCCACAATAAGCGTATGGCCCAAGCCAGAGAAAAAACCAGAATAAACGTCACCAAAAAAAACCAATCCAAAATTCTCGGCAAACGAGTAGGAAATCCAAGATGGAGGAACGAACCAATAGGTGTTGTCCAGTTCAACGACCGACAGAAATTAAAGTAGGGCCTTAGAAAAAAACGGGAATGGTTCCAGACCCCGACCACCCCAGCGGCGGGAGGGAAGGAAGGTGGATCCTACCTGATCCTACCTGTCGCGTGTTGCCGCGAGTTTTGAAATTCTGTCGGGGACGACCGAGTCTATAGCTTAAGTCTATATACTCCTGGGTAAGTTTTCATGTACAAAAATGGCAATACATTTTTTTAATATCCACAAATGTTTAGATATGGTAACAATAAAGGCCATACAATCGAATTAACTTCTAGTGGACGTGAACAGCGGGATGACCAAATGGAATGAAAACTGGAAGAAAATCTACTTACCCAGTTTTCTTCTGACGTCAATTCCAGTTGCCGCCTCAAGGCAGAGAGAAAGAAGTCCGGATTCTTTCACTTTTCTGAAAATAAAAAACGTAAAACGAATTCGAATTTACCTGCCTGTGGTATTTTTCAAAGTTCCTTTCACCTTGCAAGGGCAATATTAAAGAAAGAACTTGGTCTATCTTACCATTGCAAACAACATCTTCAATTCTGCCTTTAATCCTACAAGTAATCCTTTCGTTCAACAAACTTATTAATCAGCAGATTTGCAGTCACTCCTGAAGCAAAAGCGTTATGTTCGAAGGAAGGACCATTTTCGTATGGACCAATGAGTTACAATTTTCCTGCCGCCACTTCCTTATCCAACATACTCTAAGCAAGGCGCCTCCTTCATGTCGTCACTTCCACCCTGGATAGCCATCCCTTCAAAGGCCCAGCTCTCCTTATCCACATTCCATCCTTTATCATTTAGGGAACACACCGGTAACCTTTTTCAGTAAACTTTAGTATGATTACAAAAATCCAAAAACAACGTCCTATTGTCAACTTTGATAATCAAAGCTCCTCTCACAAGCCTTATCAGGAACTGGCTAGAATGAAACCAAACCGATTCAAAGTCACAAGTCATTGATATAGTGGGGTGTTTAATATTTTTCACGGATACTAATATTTCATCTTGTTTCCTGCTAAAAATTTTTAAGAAAGGGCATTTACAAGGGAAATAAGTGAAATTCCCCTACACTCCCCTCTCCCCCACAATCACAAAGATCATTTTCCCCGTAGGTTTCCCTTACCCACTAGACACCAGATTTCCCCTACGGTAGGGGAATCCCCCTACGCGTGGCAACAGTTTGCCGATCGTTCACCCAAGCAGGCAGGTTTTTTTTCTTTGTGATAACTGACTGCATACAAAAGTCAAGTCGAGCTGGACTTCCATTACACCGTTGTCAACGCCGTTGGCCAACCAAATAACCCCGTTCACACAATCAAATTTCACTTAACCCGTTTAGGCAAACTGGGTAGGGCAAAAACAGTTATTAAAATGTTAACCATTAGCATCCATTTTGAAAATACTTGACTAGAGAAGAAAAAATTTTGAAACTATGACAACGCTGAACAACTCAGACACAAACGTTTAAAGTGGAATCGGTTGGGTAAAACTTAGATTTATTGATATAATAATATAATATACTGGAGCCCGCACACTCTACAAACGAACAAATTTTCGGTATCTAGTTCTAAACAAAAACGAATGGGAATTACCAACTCACAAAATCTTTTCGTAGCACAAGATCGTGAACCGTAATTTGTGATTCTCCTTATTCACATGATAGCGGAAGACTAACTTAATTTTATCGTCACGACGACAAGTCTAAGACCGGAACTTTGAAAGGCCACGCGAAAACTACCTTGTGTACTAAACTAACATTCACGATACGTAACACTGCATCACTTAACGAAATATATCGTTTCGGGATCCTATGTTTCTCTCCTCTCTCTCTCTCTCTCTCTCTCCGTCCTCCTCTCTCTTCTCTCTCTCTATCTCTCGCTCTCTCTCTCTTCGCTATTTTCCTTTAAAATAAATAATTAGTTGGGATTTTTCATAACTATAGAAAGGTAGAATCATCTAAAAGTAAAATAAAAATAAAAAATGCAAAGCAAACTGTTTGGTTTTTATGCAGGCTTTCTTTAAGGGTTTCGTCCGAATCATTTATGAAATATTTCATTTTGTTAGATACGAACGAAAAATCTTACCAACCGTAATTATCCAGTATCACCTGTATAATGAGATTTCAGTTGAAATAATATTTAACGTAAACTAAAACATAAGTGGGGTAATAAAGTTTGGCATATATATATATATAATATAAGTATATATATAATATATATAATATATATATATATTTAAAAATTAAATTATTGATTTTTTTTATACAATATATAATATATATATAATTAGAATAATATATATATCAGATTGTCATATGTTTAAAGATTTTTCCGCCTAAAAAAAAAAGAATGTTATTTTGAGTTCTAAGATATAATTATGAAAAATATAATTTATAAATTTATAACTTCCTTTCTTAAACTAAATGGACTTCACTTTATGAATTCACAAGAGGTTAAAAGCACTGATGGAAGAGGTTCGGTTGGGCACCGCCATGCAAGTTCACAAATGCCATGAACCAGTTTGGATGCAAGACAAGATAGCTTCTAAATTTTTACATATGCCAAAACAAAATAATGGACATTCCACAAGGTGAAAAGGGGAAGGTTTTGGGGTTTTAAACAATTATGATAAGGAAATATTGTACAGCTTTGAAACCCAATTTTTTGCAAGTTGGTGTTAATATCACACTCATCTCCGGTTCCAGGTTGGCTTTGGCCCTTGGGAATGCCCTAAAGCAAAACCCAAGTTGTCCACTGAGCTTTTATGATAAACCTTGAAATGGTGGTTTGGTAAGTGTTGGTTCATGGAATGGTAAGATTGATTATAGTTTTCATGTTCCACAATTTCTTAATATTTTCCAATAAATAAATTTCGGGAGATTTAACTTGGCTAGAAAGAAAAATGAACGGTGGTTGGGACTGGATTAACCTTTTAAATATTGGTACTTTGCCGGCGAAGCAGCCTACAAAAAGTTAAGTAAATGCTAAGATGCCTAGGAACCAAAGTATACTAGAGCTCTGACTTCCATCCTATCAACGGAAATTAAATGCGAAGGTAGTTGACGCTGACAAAAAAAAAACACTAAAACCAGCAAAATAGCTCATGGTTTCTGTTGTGCCTTATTCATAATATTGTCATCCAGTGGAAATAAAAAGCTACTGAAATGGCAACAAATTAATATAATATAGATATATATATATATATTAATATATATATATATATAATACTAATATATATAGAATATAAAAATATAATATATATAATTATATATATATATACATATATTATATATATATATAGATAAACTCTGGGGTTAATGAAACCAGAAAATTTCTTACAATGAGAAATTATGTTAAATATTAAAAAATGAAAATAAACACCTTGGGTTCACAATGTTTACAATAACTATTATATGTTAAATAAACTACTGGCACTCAATAAGATCATAAAGGCGAAATTTCCTTGTCATTACTTGGGCTATTAGCATTATCAGTACATTTTCCAACCGCGTAGTACTATCATCCCTGAGATTCGAAAAACTTGACTTGGAGTGGGTGCTTATATTCGAGGTCCCTTGGTGCCACTTATTACCAGTATGAACTTTAAGGGGAAAAAAATCTGGGTTTCGAGAGCAGACTTCCCTCAGTCAAATCAATAAAAAGTTAAACGGTTAAATATTTAGTTTGATATGAAATCAAACGAGCTAAGGCATTTCTTCTGTATGTTTTACACTAACTGCATTTTCAAGCAACATTTGGCTAGTATGAAATACGTGTTGAAAAATGGATTTTCCAAAATATTTCCATTACTTAATGCTTTGCTATTATATGAATTCATTAAATAGTTATCTAGAAAACCTTCGAGAATGGCCGACAACTAAATTTATAATTAACCAGAGTCTCTTGCAAGTAGGAAAACTATTGAAACAAACCAGCCACAAATTACAAGACCGACCAAAGGCCAAAGGGCAGTACTTAACTACAGATACCCAAGTTCTTAGCCATAAAACAAGTCACAAAAGAACAAATTTATGATCAAGGTCAGTGGGAAATTATGAAACTGTGCTAAATCAAATTATCATCCATTGAACAATTAGTACCAATGACATTCATATATGAAAGTTTCGGCAATTAAAATATAAATTATTTTCGTCCTATTACATGTTGTAACATTAAGTCTCACTGGATCGAGGACACTGGAAGTAGACGTTTTTTTTTTTCAATAGAAAATTCCACAAACTCAATGAATACCGAAAAAAACAAGGCATGATCCGACCAAAAGCTTACTCGAGGAGCGTGCTAAAATCTACAGTCAAATAGAGCGTAGTTTCATCAACGAAAATTAAGATAAGTTATATTTTATTAGAAATAATTTTTCTGTACTATTAACATGCACATTTTTATATCCTGATTCTAATTAATAAATCATAAACATTCTATCCTAAAATTCCTGTACCTTTAAATCAACGTGCAACACATTATCCAGGCCTTTTTAGGCTTTCCTACCCCCCACCCCCAAAACAACGACAAATAGTAGTTTTCGGGCTTACTCCACAAGTTAAAATAATAATTATATTCCACGTACTATTCACCGAACAGCCAAAGTAACTCGTTTTAATTAAAGTAATTATTTAATTTTTTATTCCATGCTACTATTTATACAGAATCATTAATTTAGTAAATTATGAAATCTTCAATGTCACAAGGAATAAGTGATTCTAACCGTCCAAGACGATTATCTTCCATAATGGGGAACAAATCCTGTATGAATAATATACGTACACCAAAAAGTAACGAGAGCGCATGATTTCAGTCATTGTTCAAGTTAAATTTTGTGCCTTAGAAATAAGTAGATTGGTATGTAATGAAAGAAGGAATAACTACTCGATATAATTTCCTCCCCAAAACTGACACTCAAAATAGGACTTAAGTGGTGACTGATTTCAGTTTATATTTTATGCTGCGTTTTTTGAGTTTCATTTGTTTCTGTCAAACACTCACAGCATAATAACATGTTTCAGATTGACGATTGTATCTTAATAATCGACGGTGAAATGCTCACACAACTCAACTTCAACTGAAATATTTCGGGTAAAATTCGGTGTCAGTATTACGGAAGACTGTGAAAAGATTTCCCAGCGACGTCATTGTGAACAAACAGAATTATTCATGAATAACGATTTCCTTACCGCTTCCATTCATTACATTCAGCCATTTTTCGGTAATTGCTTGGAATTTCCAATCATATGAAAATACTTAATTCATATTTTTACTTCCAGGTTGATATACGAAGTTTTAATAGTCAAGATAAGGTAGTGTATATAAGGCAAAATGACGTAATGAATCAGATGTTGCCAACATTTTGTCGGGGGGTGGAGTGGGAGTCGATTTTATGGATCACAAAAGGACTGAGGTAAAACTTCCTGGAAGATCTTTATTCTTTTAATAAAAAAAAAATACCCAGGCCTCTATGATAAATTCCATAAATTTAAATAACCAACTGCCTTCAGGCACCTATTTTTTTAAGACGAAACAGGCCTACGTAAAAAGTTAAGCATTATCAAATAGTTTAACATTATCAGAATGGACAACTTTTCAGTTGGAAAAAAACAGAATCGGGGCAAACCAATATAAGAATTCTTTAAAGCTCCCTATTCAGTACAATTTATATACTATGAATTTCATATCATTTGATACTACTGTATTAATCTACCTTCCCTCCTTTCTGCCAGTCGATTTCGGTTTTACTATAGTAAGACTCCCGGAGTTTCAAGGTCTGACGTAGACCTCTGCATACTTAGCCCACATGGCGTGAAAAATTTTTCTTAGATCATACATTACCCGTTCCCTGGATGCAAAATCTTAATGCATTTCCTGCTTCGGGTCAACTTCAGGATACAGCAGTTTTTAAGGGAAAACTAATAGGTTTAATCAGAGTCAAGGTACGTACCTATATCGGGTCCGCTCAGTACTAAAACCTATCCCCGACCGTTGTGAAACTTCCTTGTTGACCAAAAGGACCTGTATCTTTATGAAAAACTATTATTTAATGGATAAAACATTTTTATATTATTTTTTACGATGGACATTTTTATATTTTTTTATCTTATTACCAGTTGTTCGTACTATTACTAGGGTAAAGACAAAGAATGGCCCTTTCAAATGATAAACGGACACAAAGTTACAATTACGATTACTTTCAAACCCACAAGCACGCACAGAAAAAATTATCTACGCGCACAAAAATGTGCAATTACTTCATCCGTCAACCTACATACGTTCACGTTTCATAGCTTATCTGACTAAGGGTTGATGATAAACTGAAAAATATATTATAAAGCTGATAAATTTACTATATAATGCATAAATAAAACTGATTGGTGTTCGCAGAAATTTTCGATGAATTCTAGGTCAAAGACTGACCATAAATGTTTAAATTTTACGTAACTATACTTGCCAAAAAATTTTTACATAAATTTTCAACTTATTACATCATGCCATATACCACGTAAAAGTACAAAGAATGCCCTTTCAATTGGTATATGACACATCACAATTACAATTAAGCGCGCACGCAAAAATTATAAAAAAAATTATAAGCGTTCGTTGCAGAGCTGAAATCTTAGCCCCGCCCCTTCAGTTACATCCTCTGTATCATCGTCTTCATTACTTATTCCTTTGATACCTTATATCGATATATGATGTGAGTCTTATACTTTTAATTCTTTCTTTTTTTTTACACTGCCTGTATCCATATTTTCTATGTATTTATTGCATAACAATTAGTATTCATAAATAAGATTTGGGAAAACAATTAATAACAATCTATCATTCTAACCTTTGCATACAAAAAAAAAAAAGTAAAAAAAAAGGTTGCTTTCCCAAAGTGAGATATGGAAAACAGGACAGTGAACATAAACTAAAACATTTCATATCCAATTATTTTATAATCTTGATAGCACTACCTGAGAGAGAGAGACGAAGAGACGACTGGGGAGGGAGGACGAGAGGAGAGAGAAGAATTGTCATGCTGGTAAAAATTGGAGTTTTAAGAGGAATACAGCATTACCATTATATAGGTAAGCAAATAAATAAAGAAAAAGCAAATATCAAGAAAGCTTGGAGATTATGCTATGTGCGGGGTTGAAAACTGGCAATATTTTATATGAAATTAACAAAACCAAGGCTTGGTTGACCTAATTGAGGGACAAATGGGTATTAGAAAAAAACCATCCAAAGCACCGTGGGACCATCCTTTACAGAGTTTTATTAAAGAAAAAAACAAAAAAACCATGCGATATGGGATTAAATGTATTATAAAAACTATGGGTTTCTTCTAAGTAACTTCAATGGATAAGCGATGGACGAGTTACGCTTGGTCACGTCGACAATTATTAGCTCCGTCCCCCACTGCCCAGTTGAGCAGACCCCGATATACCTTGCCTCTAGTTTTAATGTCCACGAATCAATCAACCGTCTAACTATTTTAACGCATACAATCACGGCCACCTATAGAGGCTCTACAGTTGAAGAACAAGTAGAACCAAGCGCAATTCGTAACGAGTCAGTGACGTCAAACGGAACCCAAATATTGTTGCAATGCATTTCCTACCCACATTGCCATGGGTTTATAGTTACAAATTAGTTCTATTATTAAGTTAGTTATAATATGATCAAAGAAATGAATATTACCATTACAAGAAGGAAAATACTAAGGTACTGAATAAACTCAACAGCGGTTTCTGGGAAACATTTTTTTCCCCTATGATTCAGAAAATAAAAAAAAGGCAAAGGTATTGCGAAATAATAAATGCCTATAATAAATATCATTTTACGTCAATATAGGGACTAGTTCAGTGTCTTTTTTTTTTGGCAAATTTGGAAATCATTACTATAGTAGATCATTTGCAGCAATTATTTCAGCCTCCAATTCCTTGTTGGGTCAGGAAACAAACTAGCCTAATAGGCCTAGTTTTACCGTCTTTAACACTTGAACTCTAAAGGTAGCTATAGGATTTAACAACCCTCTTACATTTCCAGACCCACCCCCAAAGTGAAGCAGAATAAATTAGTTGCAAAATTAAAAATTATCACCGATTTAAATGTGTGTAAGTAATCTTAGGGGTCAAGAAATTTAAACCCCAAAAGCTTTGAGACTACCAAGGCCCTTATATGCATTAGGATTAATTTGTTTAGTATTTTGAACCGAATTGTTTGGTCTTCATTTGCATTGGAAGCTGGAAGCTTTAATTAAACAGGGCTTTTTTTTCCACAATTTTTAGCTTTTTAACCAACATCTGTGCGTTTGGTCTGGGATCTACTGTTTAAGAAATACCGACCAAGGATAAAATAATATATTACTTTGAGTATGAATAAGAAGAGAGAAAAAAGCATTCAGTCGTGAGGTTGCACTCAACCTAATAAAGACCTACAGGCCTTATATACGAATATAAGTTAACGTATATGCAAACAATGAAAAATCATGAGGGTTTTGGCCATAATATTAAGGCTATATATATCTGCGCCAGAAGGGCTCCCAAAAAAAGGACTCTCATTAATTGTTCTAAAAAAAAAGAAAGAGAAAAAAAGGGCTCTTCAGGAGGAGGGAATCTAGCTTAACTTAAGTGAATGTACTGTCGGCCAAAAAAAACTCGTGGCAGAGGTTCATTAATTTTTCGTTCACCTAGCCTGACGCACGATTTCATGCCGTTATTTATTCTTATTTTTCTTTTCAAATATTGGAAGAAATCATGTGTAATGACGTTAAAAAACAGTCACTGATAATCTTTAGAAACATTATAGTTATGTTATTGTGTTAAAACTTATTTTCCATATAGCAAAATTGACGTTGAAACGAAACGAAGTGGATTACAAAAAACGTCATATCATAAAACCATAGATATACAGTTACGAAATAGATAGGAGACACCTATCACCCTGGTAGTCAGGTAGTATTAGTATAAACATAGTCCACATTAGATTATCATTTCAATATTAAGTTTGAAGGTAGTTGAACTTGCCATTTGTTTAAATTTTACAGGAAAAACATTAGAATCTCACAAAATGCTATCACAAAATTTTAAAACAAAAAGAAAAAAAAAAACGAATATCTTAAACAATGTGAACCAGTGCGGGACCGCACTTATTGCTTTTGATTAGATTTTGATTTATGTGCACGGGATATCTAATGTCAAATGTGTCATGTTATTCGGTCTTAAGAAACATCCTTCGATGAGCGAAAGGAATTATTGCACTGCATTCGGTGCTTTAATAAACCGGAAAGAAATCCATACATAGATGAATTAATAAAATTGTTTAACGAACGGCAAAGTTTAGAAACATGGGCCTAGCCCTAGAGGGGTCAATACCTCTGACGCACCACATGAGAGCAAGACAATACAGGTATGTTGAAATGTTTGCTGAGCAACAATTCATTGTTTGGGAACTTTCGAATTCTAGTGCCTCGTCACGGACATGCTGAACCAGGAATCATATAACGTAGCATATACGGCGTTATGACTGGTGTCTGTTGAATGAAACTTTAGATGGAGAGGAAGAGATTTTTAATCTTAAACACTGAAGTCTTTAATAGTTGTCTAATGGAATAAGCAAAACTTATCTTTGATGGGTATGAGGAGATTCAGTTAGGCTTACTCTTTTCTGTTTTGTTTTTTATCGGTGGCCAGTGAATACCCCAACAATAGGGAGGGAAACGGTTTCAAAGGATGCATGCATTTTTTTTTTTTTCTTCAAAAACCTAAACGAATACATTTTATTGGGAGATACTTTATTAAACATCGGCATAATTCTTCCATCCACTCCCTATGACGCCCACCTCCGCTCTCTTCTACATCTCCAGCGGCGACTAGAAATACTAGATCCGAACTTCTCACCTGCGAACTCCACCCCCTTGTGAAACCATCACTAATGCTAAGGTCACCACATGTTCACGTATCAAACGCACGCACGGCCAACGCATGAGCGGAAAATTCGTTAGTTGGCAACAGCTCAACGGTCAGTAAACCGTTAATGTACCGTAAAAAACACACGTTAAAATCGTAAAACGTACGCGGCGACCGTGTCGTCCCGGGTGCTAAGCTTCCGCCCACTAGGGCGCAGTAGCCCACTCCAGGTGTTTTGGAAATGGTTCAAAACAAGTCGTGGGTGGTCACGCCAAATGTCTCCTGACGTAGCTCCAGGCATTGCACGTGGGGGACCCACGGTAGGACTGGCTGCGGGGTACGCGCTAGGGTCACCTGGCCAATTGTTCGCCGTCCGTGTTTTCTTTCTTTCCGCCGCGAAGCAACGTGGGCCTCCATAATTGCGCTGCAGCCTACGGGCGAAAACCGATTCACCACACTTTACAACCCTGTACGGGACATGGCCAATGCTGGTCAGCGTGGTATTAAAAGGGTCAGGTCGGCGCCATCCCCGGGTCAATCTGTTGAAAATCAACTTGAAAATATGGGCCACAGGATTATCCCAAGGACCTGACGGTCTCAGGTTTATTTTATTTTCATTGACAATGGGCGGAGGCTTTTGGAATAATCCTTTAGGCACTGGCTCCTAATTACGATTTCCACTTTCCTTACCTGACTTTGGACCGCTATCATCAACAAACAAACAATGAATTGGCAATCTGTCCAGAGGGCTACAAGGGTTAATCCCAGGCTTTCTATTCCCCAAGGTAGTATTCCCAGCGTTCCGGTACCACAAAATCTCAAAACCCAGAAATCAACAACCGGGTCATTTTCGTTCAACAGGATTCCGGCATCTACCGCCATATACGTCGTCTGTTCACACCATGCTACCAGTAAGAAATTAATTTATGAATTAGCAACGCAAGGAACAGTAGAGGAGTTGGGGCCTGTTGTTATTGGTAAGGTTTCTTCTTTAGGCCATGAAGAATCCCGGGTTGGACGAGTACTTATATGGATCCCATGCCCCCCCAGTGCGGAACCATTTGTGAGTGGGAGCAGGACTAATGGCTTCATAGCCCGTAGGGGCTGTTTCTCTGTGTCTCCAGGTGGTCTGATCACCGAATTCAGAATATGGAGGACAAGGTTTCAAATAAAAGGCGAGTTGGGAATAAATGGATAACGAATATAAAAATTAATGGGGAAATTTCTTTGGACGAAGACAAATTGTTAGGGATGTCTAGTAGACCTTTTTGAAAATAAACCTTTACTGCTTAGGCCAAAAAATAACAAAAGAGCTTCACTTGGTAGACAGCAAAACGTATAGTATAATCTTGCTTTAGAATCAACTTTCACACACAACACACACCAACACACACCAACGAACACTTTCCCGGTAACACGGTATTCTCAGATCTTATGGGAAGTGTCGAAGATATTTATTTTCTTATGCAATAGCAAGGTCTTACCAATAATGGTTTTGTAACAAATAAAAAAATGTTAAATATCTAAGAGGAATTGCCTATATAACATCTAAAAAAAATATTATCTTGAATACGTAGAATTCCTATTTTATTTTTAAGAATTGTTGATAAGTAATTAGATGTTATTTCTATATCGCTTAAATTAGAAAATCGCCCCATAGTCAACAGTTTTATTTTAAAGTCGTTAGTGTATGGTCTGAATGTAAAATCGAAAGCAAGACAAAATTCTAGTTGCTAATTCTATAATAAGAGCTCCCAAAGCGTTTCAATAAATCATAGAAATTTCCTAAAAACTACGTTATTGTAATTTTCCCTGTCGAACCTTGCGTTAGCTTGGTTATTGCTATAAATAAAAGAATTCAGAAATGGTGGGGGTTAATATTATTTTTTCTTAATCAGTGATCGTTGACTCATTTACAACCATTAGTTCTAATTGCGTTCTACTGAAATGTTTTTGTTTTTGGTACAATTGAGAAAATATAATATCTTGGTAAATCTCTTCTCTCTTCTCTCTCTCTCTCTCTTCTCTTCTCGCTCTCTCCGCTCTCTTCTCCTCTCTCAATGATAGTAAAATCTCGATTTTTGTCGGTTGCATATAATTTTCAACTGTAATATTCAGCTGTTGTAGATGGTCTTTCGCGGATTCAAACAGAATAAAAATAAAAAAAAAAAATAAAAAACAAAAAAAAGAAAATAAAAACGGTAATAATGCTTTCTCATACACCCCTATGGCAACAGCACCGCCCATTTCCCCAAACCGGTGGGCGTGGTCTTGGACTGAAGTTGATTGGTCCACCAATGAAGTCTCAATTAACAACTCTGCCCACGTTCCAGCGTAAGTTCCAAGGTAGGACGTCCGACCTGCTTGTTTCTTTGCGCGTACGGAATTTAGCGGGCGCCAATTTACGTTCGCTGGCTTTAACGTCCGGTAGCCCGGGTCCTCCGTTTACCAGCTGTTCAAGGTCATTCACCCGCGATGATGCCAAGATTCCACATACGTGGGCATACGCCGTCGTTGATACGTGAATGTGGTGACCCCAGCATAAATGCTAAGTGTCACAACATTTCACGTATCAAACGACACGCACGGCCACCCGCCTGAGCGGAAATTGGTAGTTCGGCTAAGCAAGCTCAACGTCAGTAAACCGCTAAATGGTAACGTATAAAAACACACGTAAAATCGTAAAACGAACGGCGGGACGTGTCGTGCCGGGTGCTCAAGCTCCGCCCACTAGGGCGCGTAGCTCCCACTCCAGTTTTGTAAATGTTCCAAACAACGTCGTGGGTTGGTCACGCCAAATGTCTCCTGACGTAGCTCCAGGCATTGCAACGTGGGACCCACGGTTGACTGCTGCGGGGTACGCGCTCCAGGGTCACGCCTGCATTGTTCGGCCGTCGTTCGTTTTCTTTCCGCCGCGTCAACGCACGTGGGCCTCCTAATTGCGCTGCAAGCCTACGGCGAAAACCAGGATTCACACATTTACAACCCTGTACGACATGGCAACGCTGTAGCGTGGTATAAAAGGTCAGGTCGGCGCCCTCGGGTCATCTGTGGAAAATCAACTTGAAAAATATTGGCCACAGGATTATCCCAAGACCTGACGGTCTCAGTTATTTCTTTCATTGACAATGGCGGATTTTGGAATAATCCTTTAGCACTGGCTCCTAATACGATTTCCACTTTCTCCTGACTTTTGACCGCTATCATCAATCAAACAATGAATTGGAATCTGTCAGAGGGATACAGGGTAATCCAGGCTCTATTCCCAAGGTAGTATTCCAGCGTTCCGGTACACAAATCTCAACCAGAAATCAACAACCGGGTCATTTTCGTCAACAGGATTCCGGCATCTACCGCCTATACGTCGTCTGTCACACCTGCTCAGTAAGAAATTAATTTATGATTAGCAACGCAGGAACAGTAGAGGAGTTGGGGCCTGGTGTTATTGGTAAGGTTTCCTTTAGGCCATGAATAATCCCGGGTTGGACGAGTACTTATTATGGACCCATGCAGTGCGAACCATTTGTGTGGGAGCAGGACTAATGGCTTCATAGCCCTGGGGCTGTTTCTCTGTGTCTCAGGTGGCTGATCACGATTCAGAATATGGAGACAAGGTTTCAATAAAAGGCGAGTGGGAAATGATAACGAATATAAAAATACTGGGGAAATTTCTGACACAGACAACTGTTAGGATGTCTAGTAGACCTTTTTGAAATAACCTTTACTGCTTAGGCCAAAAATAACAAAAGACTTCACTTGTAGACAGCAAACGTATAGTATAATCTGCTAGAATAACTTTCACACACACACACACACACACACACGAACACTTTCCCGGTAACACGGTATTCTCAGATTATGGAAGTGTCGAAGATATTTTATTTCTTCTGAATAGCAGTCTTACAATAATGGTGTAACAAATAATGTAAATATCTAAGAGGAATCCTATATACATCTAAAAAAATATTATTCTTGAATACGTAGAATTCTATTTATTTTTAAGAATGTTTGATAAGTAATTAGATGTTATTCTATATCGCTTAAATATAAATCGCCCATAGTCAACAGTTTTATAAGTCTTAGTGTATGTCTGAATGGTAAAATCGAAGCAAGACAATTCTAGTGCTAATCTTATATAAGAGCTCCCAAAGCGTTCATAAATCATAATTCCTAAAACTACGATTGTATTCCCTGTCGAATGGTTACTTGGTTATTGCTATAAATATAATTCAGAAATGGGGTTAATATATAATCAGTGATGTGCTCATTTACAACCATTATTCTAATTGCGTCTACTGAAATGTTTTTGTTGTACAATTAGAAAGTATATTGGGATCTTGGTAAAATCTCCTCTCTCTCTCTCTCTCTCTCTCTCTCTCTCTCTCTCTCTCTCTCTCTCTCAATGATAGTAAATCTCGATTTTGTGTGCATATAATTTTCAACTGTAATATTCAGCTGTTGTAGATGTCTTTCGCGGATTCAAAACAGAATAAAAATAAAAAAAAAAATAAAAACTGTAGTAATGTGCTCATACCCCTGGCAACAGCACAGCCCACAACGGTGGGGCGTGGTCTTGACATGAAGTTGATCGGCGTAAGTTCCAGGTAGACGTCCGACCTTGCTTTCTCTTTTGCGCGTACATTTGCGGCGCAATTTACGTCGCTGGCTTTACGTCCGGTAGCCCGTGTCCTGTTTACCAGCTGTTCAAGGTCATTTCACCGCGATGATGCCCAAGATCCACATACGTGGGCATACGCCCGTCGTGATACGTGAATGTGTGACCCCAGCATAATGATAACGGTTATTTTAAAAGTCCCCGCACCGACAACGGACGCCTAAAAAATACATGTTTATAAAATATTTTCTGTTCAAAGAAACTTTATCTTCATTCCACAAAAATATGTGCTACACTCGTGTTACACCCTGTAGCGTCAAAGAGCAACCCTTGATTAAAGCAGTAGGTTTTTCTTGAGAAAAAAAAAAAAAAAAAAAAAAAAAACATGAAATAGACTTAAACGAGAACGTCACCCTTTCCTATTTCTTATCCTTTCAGCTACTTATAATATGATTATTTGTTAGTATTTTGAACGAATTGTTTGGTCTCATTTCATGAAGCTGGAAGTTGATTAAACAGGGCTTTTTTTCTCACATTTTTAGCTTTTTAACCAACATCTTGCATTGGTCTGGATCTACTGTTAAGAAATACGACCAGGATAAAATAATATATTACTTGAGTATGAATAAGAAGAGAGAAAAAGAATTCAGTCGTGAGTTTTACTCAACCTAATAAAGACCTAGGCCTATATCGATATATAATTTTGTATATGCCAACTGAAAATCATGAAGGGTTTTGGCCATAATATTAGGCTATATATATCTGCCAGAAGGGCTCCCCAAAAAAGGACTCTCATAATTGTCTAAAAAAAGAAAGAGAAAAAAAAGAAAGAGAAAAAAAGGCTCTTCAGGAGGAGGAATCTAGCTTAAGTGAATGTACTATAAACCCACGAATTGACAAAAATACAGAGAGAGAGAGAGAGAGAGAGAGAGAGAGAGAGAGAGAGAGAGAGAGAGAGAGAGAGAGAAATTGTCATAAATTTTCATTGTCCCGTAAAAAAAATCTAGGCTAGACCTAAGCGCCTATATGCTGTAAGCCTATAGATATTTTAGTTTATAGCAATGAGCCTAATAGCTACAAAGAGTTAACAATACACGTAATTACATCAAACAAGCATAAGTTTGCATAGATATAGCTTTAAAATGATTATACAAAAAGAAGGCATAAAAAGATCTGAATTGTAAGCTTTATAAACATGATTTATATATAGATTAATTAAAATTTTTGTATTCAAAGTCAGCTGATAATAAACCAACTAATTTTCACCAAACAGTGACAAAAAGCACCTATGAGCTTTTCAAGTTGAAGATAGGCTACGGTTACTAGACTATACCACGAGAGCGCTGTAACCACCGTTGATGGCTAAGTTACCGATAAGCAAGAATGCCTGTAACATCCGAAATTTTTAAAACTAAATTCAAGGTGAAACTATAATAAAAGAAGTTTTACATCCCAAGACAAAGTCTTAGGGCAAAAGGCTTTAAGGTCATTGGATTTAACCTGCTTACCGGGACATAGCCTAATGGTAGGCCACCTAACTTCCGACAATTTTTGCTTCAGCTAGACTATTCATAACCGGCTGCTTTCCAACTAATTTATTTCCATTAAACTGCAAGTAATCTATGTAAACTGTAAATCGCTGCTTTATCTATAACAATAAAACACAACTACTTTGAACCATAATAGCAGAAATTTCCAAAAACATAAGCCTACCGTTTCACGTATCTCTTGCTTCTCACACACTCAAGTTCTATGGATGACTGCCGGCCCGGCCAGGGTCTGACCGTTTGAGTCTGACCCACTCCCGCTTTTCCCCACGGTTCATTCCAATATTTCCAGCTGTACGGCTTTTGTCCCTCTGTTCAGGCTTAATTATTTTGTTTAATCTTTCCTTCGTGATTGCTCGGTCTAGTTATAAAAACATGTTTGATGAATTTGCAACTAAACGCGAAATAACACTAAATTTCCAATCAAAATGTGTCTTTTTCAGTAGTTTCAATACGTATAACAATTGGTGAGGTGGCTATGCAAATGAGGGAAGGTTCTTGGGAGAACTTGGACGTGTTTTCGAGTAATTGTCTTGCTCGTTAGGGGATAGTTTAACCGACTGTATAGTAATTATGGAGACAGAAGAAACCAAGTGAGTAAACAATGAATTAATTAGAGTACTAATACAAATAAATTTAATTTGCAAGAAGTCCTTGTAAACAAACTTCATCAGAAGTAACTGCAAAAGAAGGGATCGTGTTAAAATGAGTAAACCCACTATTTTTCAAGACAGTATTATACCACTTGGATTTATATATATAATATATATATATTATATATATATATATATATATATATATATATATATATATATATATATATATAAAGGTATATGCCACGAGGGAAAATAAACAACGGAGCATCCGTTGTTTATTTTATGGATTTATCACGTTCTAACTTTCGTGATTCAGTTATACCACACACACACACACCACACACACACACACACACACACACACACACATATATATATATATATATATATATATATATATATATATATAATGCATATATAGGCTATATATAAATCAAAGTAGTATGACATTGTTTGAAAAATAGTGGGTTCGCTAATCTTGACATGTCCAAAAGAAGTAATTCACTTATTACAATAACATTTTAATGATCTTATTTGTCCTTCCATCAGGTTATTTCTTATAAGTTCCCCGAAATTAACTGGAGAATAAAATGGTACTTCATCTTGCACCAATTTAGTCTTTCAGTGAACCTCTGGAAATTATTAGAAACGTCCCAACAGCTAAAAGACGAAAAGAAAGGACAATCGAAATGCTCAAACAAAAAGTTGAAGCTACATCGTCTTCCATCCTTTTGATAATACTGATAGCAAGTGAATTTAATTTTAGTGTAAGAGATCTTTTTACGCATGAATTAAGTGTATGTGACCAATTAATTACAAAGTACGTAATCTAGTTTTCACGCAAGACTGGTCAAGACCAACATGGATCAAGACTTACCAAAAATATGTTCTCCTCACATGTAATAACTACATGATGTATAATTATTATGTATTATCATGCCTAGTTCTCGAAATAAAAGAACACCGGAATCAACAAATCACGGCCGCTGGGTGCAAAGAAAGTTTTCTATTTCTCTGGTGCCTCAGTTTGACCAAGACCACCGGTGGTCTTGGTTTGACTCGACAAAAACAAAAGAAATTCTATAAGTAGGTACCGAATTCCTCCTATTGAAACTAACTCATAAACCGCGTTTTCAAAATTAAGGGCTGTATGTTACCTCCATTTGATGACAATGCTCTAGCGTAATAGATAAGGCGGCTACACAGTTTTCCTTCAAACCTTAGAGAAGTAAAGGAATCTCACATTAACCTTTGCCGAAATTTTGGAATCTACAATGGGTAGGACTCAAGATTAAATGTATGAGCGCCAAACAATCAGAATTTAACTACGTCACAAGAGATCGAGTCGAGTTGAACATGGAATTTAGGCCAAAGGCCAAGCACTGGGACTAATGAGGTCATTCGGCGTAGAAATGGAAATTGATAGTAAAAGGTTTGAAAGGTGTAACGGGAAGAAAACCTCGCAGCTGCACGATGAATAGTGTTAGGAGAGGGCGGAAAGCCGATGAAGTAAGAGAAAATGAAAGGAGGTACAGTAAAAAGAACTAAAGTGGTTGCAGCAGGCCGAAGGCACGCTACAAGAACCTTAAGTGATACCTACAATGTACCGCATCCGCATGAGGTCCATTGACGGCGGGTCACTAGAGAGCGTTAGGAGAATTGACTTGCAATTATTATTATAGATGAGGAATATTGAAGAAGGATGAATCTAAATGGCAAAGGACCTTTGGTAGTAGTTTCACTCGCCCCAGAAACCATACCGACACCTTAAATTAGGTGAGCGAGCCAGAATACTCTGGCATTTCCATATTAGCTTTTTTCTCTGGTATTATAGCAATATTTATTTACCTTAGAAAATGTTGTGCTAAAGGGACATTTCACTGGGTGAAACAGGCTGAGCCCAGAAATAGATTTTTCCTTCGTCAAAATCCCTTTATTATTGCCAAGAAAGAGGTTTTAGTAATGGGAATTCTCATTATACTTAGGATTTTTTTTTTTTTTTTTTTGTCCGTTAGTTAAAATTTAGTGGTTTTTATTCTGCCCTGCTAATAATTTGGTCATTTGTAAGAGGCATCGTCCACTGTACTGTTCACCAGCGTATTTTTCTTCTCACCATGCACACTATTGTTTATTTAAATATATATATTAATCCTCAAAGTAGCTCCACCAGTTTAGCACTTTGGATCCTCTTTCATTTCCATAACATTTTATAGTTAAATATTTTGGCATGATTACACTTTCGGTAGCAAGGCTTATGTCAATGACTACACACTCGCAAACCACTGAAATTTCTCGCCTTACGTCCTGTTGAGGTGCCTCATGGGCCTGCCAGTATAAGAACCTCAGACATTTCCAGTTGTCTGTTGCTTAACTTTTTGAATGACTGTGTGCTTTGACGATGCCGACGGCTGGAAAATGTTAGTTCATTTCTGTTTTATATGACAAACCAACTAAGTTGCAATTGTTGGTCCCTAAGGACTCTTATCTAGACATAAATAAAAATTCTTTATCAGCAAATTACAACTTAGAAATGCAAAATTTGAAGTAGTGTTGAAAAGGCGAATTTCTATGACATTACCCATTCAGACTATTGGAGTTGGTTAGAGTTGCACTATACAGTATATACATTTTATCATTTATGTTGCTTTACATTTTCTGTATTATATTAAAAGATTGGATCATGAAAAAATTCATGCAATCTACAAACTAAGTCATAAGTGAGATCAACTTAAGAGCTAAAAAAAACACTTCTAATGGAGAAAAAAAAAAAAAAAAAAAAAAAAAACCGGCCAGTTCACTGGTTTGGCATGTGATAACATATCGTTCTTGGTTTTCAATTACTTTATTAGATGCCTCTTCCTCTCTAAGGCAATATTTGGAAAAAATTAAATTAGAAATGTTTGTTTGTTTGTATGGTGTTTTTACGTTGCATGGAACCAGTGGTTATTCAGCAACAGGACCAACGGCTTTACAGGACTTCCAAACCACATCGAGAGTGAACTTCTATCACCAGAAATATATACCTCTCACACACCTCAGTGGAATGCCCGAGAATCGAACTCGCGGCCACTGGGGTGGCAGGCCAAGACCATACTGATCACCCACTGAGGCGATGCTTTTCCAACAAAACAAGTGAAGAACAAAAGACTAATCAGATTATTCTAAATAAGGACTTCAATTTTCAAATCAGGGTTTAATAATTTCAATAAGTTTCAACCTACCAAATTAAGTAAACCAGAGAATGAGTATTATAATTTATGTGTAATTAAAAACTTTTTACAAGATTCTCAAATTACAATTCACTGGAGTCTTCTTTTTCATCTCCAATTGTTTAATCATAGTTGGAGGACCCATGTAATACAGATATATTATATTGGTTTACCATTCCTCTCTACACAAGATCTAAAAGGAACAAAGTAACTTTTAGCAGACATCAAACTACCAAAACAATAAACTCATTATGATTAAAAGCTAATATAAGGTATTGCTGGTTTTTAAAGAAGCTACCCTTCACAGAATATTTTACTAAAAGTGAAACCGACATTTATTCCTAAGTATGTATTAGTTTAAGAAAACAACAAACAAAATTAGCAATTCTGATATTTGACACAAATCTTGCATAAGTGTTTCATGTTATTTTACATTTAAGTGTTTTAAAATCAACACACCAAGTAGAGGCATGACTTAGTTCCAATAAATAGGGGATCTACCATACAAGCAAAATAAATTAACTTATCATACACACTTCTATTTTCATACCTGCTCAGGTAATAATAATTAGATATATGTAAAGAGTTGAAGTTCTCGTGTACAATGGAAGGTCAGGTCACTCTTTTAATGTTGAGATTACGAGAAAAGCTGTTCTAGATGTCCAACCTTCACCCATCCCATCTGGTGTCATGAGACATTACCATTAGTTATTGAAAATTATGATAATCACAAGTAACAATTACAAAACATTTTCAGACCATGACTAGCTTGCTAGTATGATGTTTTTACATTGCATGGAACCAGAGGTTATTCAGCAATGGGACCAACGGCTCTACGTGACTTCCAAACCACATCGAGAGTGAACTTCTGTCACCAGAAATACATATCTCTCACTCCTCAATGGAATGGCCGAGAATCGAACTTGCGACCACCGAGGTGGGACGCCAACACCATACTAACCACGCCACTTAGGCGCTCAGACCATGACTAGGTACGTACATGAATTATATCAATTTATCAAAAGTCATATGACCAGTGATAGCTTGAGGAAAAATTTTCATGGGAAATAAAAATACATGATTACTGATAATAGTTTATTCCTTTGGCCTATCATATACTACATAACCATAGATGTCTATGGTCAGTAACACAAAAATACATGATGCATGAAGCAAGCAGCTCTTTACAAATGTAAGACAATTCTGTGACAGCATATATGAGGCATTGAGGTAGCTCTGGATTATTCTCATACATGTTATCATTAATGCCCACACTCACTCATGAAAATTGATGACCTAACCTTGGAGCTGCTTAATCCATACTATTTGTCTTTGTCACGTAACAAGAGCAAAAATCAAAAACTACAATAAAATATTGAGGAGATGAATCACATTTACACTGCAACTCTTACTCATCATATCAGTGACCTCAAGTACTCAAGATTCTACTTCCTATACAATGATCACCTATTCTACATGAATACTTTTTTGGATAAAAAGTGTATTTTACAAAAACGTTTTACGAAACTAATTTCTCTGCCTGAGCAATGACATGATAAGTAGTACAGCACAGCAGGCAAGTCAGGATATATCATCAATAAGATACAAAGGTAAAATAATTTTTCTTCTTTGCATAAGTTGCCAAATCACAATCCAACAAAGGCCTCAAGTGATTGTCTCATGTGTTCTGCAGATTTCATTTTGTAATTTACAAAGGACTTAGTATTCTATGGCAATATACAACTACCACCATCTTGGCTATTAAATTTTGCGGTCAAACCCAATTAGACGAATGGGTTAGTAATGTGGTTCACCTCAAGGTCTTTCCTTTATTTTGAAGTCTGCAACACTTCTTAATCCTTGTAGTTGAGTTAATTCCTGAGTTATTACTTCACTTTTTCTTTCCAGACATACATATATACAGTACTTCACATGCCACTTTTAAGCCAAGACCTCTTAACAATAGTGAATGCATAAAATTTCTATAATCAACATGCAAAAGAATAATAGCATACATAAATTAAATATTATGGCACATTACAACTGTATAAAAATGCATAGAATTTTCCATGACCCTATAAAATAAGGCATGACTACAAAATAAGGCATCTCCCATCATGGTATCTCATGGAAAACCTATCAGTTCATTAAAATGACCAATCTTCCAAAGTTATGAAAAGATCATTCCAACTAAATGGATGACAAATTTAGTACAGTATTAACGTATATATCCTCACATCTCAACCTTGCCTTATATATAAAATACCAGTAACTTCATTTAAGTGGCATTAGAGTATGATAGCTGCAAGGTAAAAATATTGACCTAAATCTACACAATAGTCAGAAAATCACAACACAAGTGAAATGCTTAAAGATTATTTGGTCATTAAAGGGGCCACAATAAAATTTGTTTAAAAGTTAGAGTAATTGCCTCACCACATGATATCTAGTTTCTTTACCATGCAGACAAAAACCTTTAGGACAAAGGAGCCTTCAATCTCACAAAAGAAAAACAGTCCATGCAGCACACAGGAAGAGAGAGAGAGAGAGAGAGAGAGAGAGAGAGAGAGAGAGAGAGAGAGAGAGAGAGAGAGAGAGAGAGAGACTACAAATATATAACAATATACTGTCCAAACATATACAGTACTGATACAGTAAAGGAAACCTATGAAAATAATTTTACAGTACGTACTTCTCTCAATCATATTTTTATTCACAAAGGCATGAAGGATTATAGTAAAAAATGAAGGGGAGGATGAAGAAGGATTAGCATACATACCTGCATAAACTTTTAATGTTACTTAGTCCAAGCTCGGAAGCAGTTATTATCCCTTTTCACTTCTAATTTTGTAAAAAGGATGCATTTGTTGACTTCATGGACTTTGATTAATTTGACAACTTCACAGGCTTTGAATTTTAAAGTTAAATTGAAATTTTGACATGTACTTCATATAACTACTACTGTTGTCTGAAGCATCAATTTTATTTACTCTCTTACAACACTGCCCATAAAAGAATATGCTCAAGTACAATGATTACAAAAATCATAAGCAATCCATATCCAAAAATATTACTTTAAACACAGCAAGGCAAACTAAATACAAAGTAATATAAATGTGTTTCTCTAATGCATAAATGGCATAATGTGAAAATCCCATTTTTTGCAAGTTTCATTTCATTACCATTAAAAGCCTAAAGCGGCAGAGGAAGTAAAATAGAAATTGTCTTTGGAAGCAATAAACTTTAAATCAAAGGAGGACTTTGCAACCAGGAATGTTGATGAGATCCAAAGTTATTATGAAAAGTATATTCTTAACAGCCCTAATTACACATGATGGATGGATGGATGTTGAAAGTAAGAATTATGAAGAGTTGAACTACTGACAAATTTATGCATTAAAAATGTCATCTACGGAGAGAAAAACATTAAAATTGTGTATAGTACAGAGAAAAGCAATAAAGTTGAGTTTGACGATCATGGTTTCATGTTCCAGTACCAAATAGTTGACATGCACACACTCTTACACACAGACATATACTAAAGACAAGAGGGATTTTCTAGAGCTTCACAAAGGACAACACATAAGAAAAGTCCCAAGGATCTCTTGCTTCACTCATGCAATATGGTAATACTGTATAAAGAAAAATTTATATTTCAAATTCTAAAGTGTGGAGAGATAAAAAAGTTTTCAATATAAAGGATAATACTCTACAAACTGACTAAGTTTGGGTGAACTTGTATTGAAAATCCTGTGGTTATATAAACTAATAAGTATAGTGATTATGTAAAGAACATTTGCAGCATTTACTAAGAAATCCGAGTGATTCAATTAAATTTGGGAAGAGGCATTTTATTAACATCTTAAAACATAACACTGTGTTGTGACCAAGAGCTAAATCCCCTTTTGTTCTGAAAATTTACCTCAAATCTATATAAAAATAAACATATAATTAAAAGTTCTATTTTTGAAATGATGTACTAAATAATGGTATCCCTTATAAATTCAATGACAACCCTACTAAAAAATAACAGTAATTAAGCCTTCTAAAAACTAATTAACTCATTGGGTCTGACTAAAATCACTTCAAAATTATTTTCAACAATAACATGACTGAAAATTATCTGAATAAAATTAGCTATAATGTGTATATTCAACGCCTCCTCTATCCATGTATACAAAACAATTACGGGTATTTAAATATGCATCTGCATACAAAAGTCAAATTGATATTCATACAACGCAGTTTAAAACTAACTATAATGTCATCTCTGCCCCTTCACTGTATTTCAAAGTCAATTCTTGAAAGTCTCATTTAAATGTGTTGTGCAATACAAAAAGGACCTTCTATGGAGCTTTAAGTAATGAATAATTATAGCACACCAATAAACTGTAAAATGTGATAGATTAGAAAGGGAAAACATGAAATAACCTTTATGGAGGTAGATAATGGGGGCCCAAGTAAACTCTTCATGGGTAAGTTTTGTTACTTGAAGGCTGACGGCCTAAGACCAAGTGATTACTTGAAGGTGCACACAAGCAAATATTTGAAAAGGGAAAAACTTGCTTTAACTTTTTCATGAACTTATTCCTTAATGCAACAGTCCTAAATGTTAAAATAAATTCAAAATTTTATTTAATGGAAGCAAGACTGGCAGTAGTGTATCAGAAATGTGATTCTAAGCATTCATGATTTCCTTTATATGTACTACGTAGTAACCCAGGCTACAGAAAGAATTTCACCCAGGTTTTTCATATGAACAAGCACTGCTATAAAAAAAAATAATAATAATTCCCTATAGTACCTACATGAAAAACTTCACACAACAGCAAAATAAGTACAGTAAACAAGTTGAGGTAAATTTTCAGGAGTCATCAAACATAGGAATACCAAATAGTGAATAACAAAAAGGTTACAGGGAAGTAAAACCATTGAAATTCAAGAAATAAAATTTCAAACTGACATCCCATAGTTTGGAGATGGAAATAATAAACAATTTAGCTCAGAAGTGTAATTTACATATACTCTACTGATATGTAAAGGACTGGCTACAAGAAATATTTATAATGTATTCTGAATGCTTTGAAAACTGCCCTATCATTAAAAATGAGTTTCTGATATATTTCTGGCATAAAATATACATTGAGTCCTATATAAATTTATGACATTGGCCATTTAATTAATAAATGAAAATTCATTTATTGACCTATTTTTCAGCAGTCACCTTGCAATTAATACTCTTCATTCAGACAAGACATAAACATTGTGCACAAGCCATCTAAACCCTGCAAAATATATAAAACACATAACTAACAGCATAAAGTTATACAAAAATAGGATTAGACCAACCATTATGAACTATAGAAAACATTACTGACTGGTAAATTAATATCTGTAATTGCCTTAAATTACAACTGAGGCCATTTTGAAAATTTTTTATTTCTTTTTGACTAGGGTACAATGCCCATTTCTTACATATATAAAAACCTTTAAAAGCTATTGGAAAGGTAATATTTACATACTAATACATTCTAATGGGCTTTGTAAAACAATTTCCTAGGGTGACATTTTGTCTCAAATAATTCAACTTACCTTTTTGCTTGAATACCTAAAGATAAAATCCAATTGCAATGAAACTGTTCTGAACTAATCAATAAAAAAAAATTACAATATTTATATGACATGTTAATAATACATGATGCACATGTCAAAAGACACTAATGAGATCCTAGGAGATTGAATTCAGGTGGTAATGTATAATGGGAATAAAAAAAAAGTTCATTGCACATGATTTATGTGAATGTGTGCTTCTGCGTAAATGTGTACTGATGATGACCAATGTAAATTGTCACCTGATAATCTATACCGTATGAAAGCAGACACATCTGGTATACGTAAATGCATATTCATTCACATACATTACACCTCTTACAAAAAATTTAAGACACTTGTGGTGCTCTTATAAGTCATAACATGAGCAAAAGGTTTACAGAAAATGTCACTGGACCATGGACATCCCATATTGATTTACTTTTGTTATTGGTCAAGGCATCTCACTCTAAGACAGACCATGTTCTCTTTTGTCTCACAGACCAAGACTGTCCAATGAAGCCAAATGAAACAGGAGCTGAGGCCCAAACAAGACTTCATAGAATGACCACAGTTCAGCAAGAGGACCGTAAGGACTGAAGAAAGGAATTCTATGGGGAGGTCAAACTTACAGCTTCAAAATTCTTTCTACTGACCAACTGTAAACTGTTTAGGCTAATTTCCCAAAATTATATGACTAAGTATTCCATCCCTCAAAAAAATTCCCTACAACTTCAAATTTTTTTTTCTGAGCTTGTCATATGACAGCTTGCACCTGAAATGAAACTAGCCCTGCAGAGTATCACATTTTCAAGGCAAGTAACAGTAAATCACCTAAATATACTGTACGTGTTTGTACTCTTATGTACTTATCAAATTAATGACAAAAAATGACAGTTTATGCTCCCTGACTCAGTCAATCAAACAGAGGGTTTTCATGAAATCAAATAACACCCACTGAATGAAGGTAACAACTGCAAAAAATCAATGGACATCCAACATGTGATATAACAATATATAAACTGTAAAGCAAGTTTCTACATATTTATTTACAATAAAAAATACTATAAAGAATTGACTAATATTAGTCAGAGGCTATGGGAGATGGGGGCGGAGGGCACGGTGCACGTGTGCAATAAGAGCGTTCAGTGGAGGGGGATGGAGGGCATGATGTCAGGTCACACATGTACGGCATCTGGGGTGTGGGTGGAGGGGGATGAGGATCGGAATCATAATCTGTCATAGGTGGTGAGGAATAATAAGTTGTGGAACCCGGAGTATAACAATGGGCTCCTCGGGGACTAACAGCTGAAGAATATACATCTGAGTCACACACATCAGTGGAACATGGCGTGGGTGGAGGTGGCCTATTTCGTGTTTTGTAATGACGATAGGAGTGAAGAGTGGAGGGGGTTGCATGATGAGAATTACAACAGCAATGAGGTTCCAGGCACCAGCCAATGTTTTCTGCAACAGGAGTAGGAGGGGGATTCAAAGTTTCTCTTGGGTAATGTGTCATTGAGGAGGACGATGATGATGCCCCAGTAACAGGAGTAGGATCAAAGATCCTGCGACCCCCTGCACCAGAGTTAATTATTCCTACACAAATGCCAGGATGAGCACCTGGCTGACCTACTATAGCCATTGAGGATGAATGAGGTGGTTCTGCCCCATGTGGAGCTTCTCCTTGTACAGGTGAATATGCCTTTCCCCACTGAGTAACCACCAACTGATACTGTCTGGGCTGCTGTGATGACGGTTTTGGCTGAGTCTCCAACTCGTGATCATCAAGGAGCGATGGTCTACGCCGATAATACACTACTAATGCAGCTACACATATCAAAACAACAACTGAGGCAACCACACCCACTATGTATGGAGCTTTGCTACCTGGATCATCTGGTGTTGGAGTAACAAGTGTGGAACAAGTTGCATCATTGGGATGATCAGGGCATAAACCGCCTCTGGCACAGTAGATAGCTGTCTCAACACAACGACCAGTTGACATGCACAAAACCTCTCCTCTTTCACAACAGCCAACTTCATCACTCCCATCATCACACTGTCTTTTACCATCACATATCATAGGTTTATCTGGAAAACAAAAAGTTTAAATGTTTTTCCATCAATATGACAAATTTTTAACAATTTGTATTTTTCATAGCTAACAAACTTGAGGTCTTAACAATAGCATAATCTTCTTGCATAAATTGGTATTTTAATAATTAACTAAAAATATTATGTAAAAAGAATGAGTGAACACTTCAGTACAAGCAGCCATATCTCCTATAAAAGCATTTTGCTAATTCATCAATGGGTGGGAGACCTAACATACAATTACACCGTCCCTTTTTTTTAATGAAAAATGACAAAACTTTACCAGGAAGGGGTGATATCTTGTTGATCCCAGGCTCGAAGCTAAAAGAAATTGCACCAATCTTCAACTTTTAAAATAAAAATTATGTTTTTATAATAAAACAAAGTTTTAATTATACTTACCCAGTAATTACATAGCTATAGTTTCTGTTATTCGTAGCAGTATAGATTCAAAATTCGCGGTAGCGACACTGATAAGTGTGTAGGTGTCACAGTCTAGCCCCCTAGCGAGAAGGTTAGGAACAACACAGCCAATTAACTCATTCCGTTTATGCTTATGTCCATCAGCGGGGAGGAGGGAGGGCTCTGATCATGTAATTACTGGGTAAGTATAATTAAAACTTTGTTTTTTAATAAAAAACATCATTTTTAATTATGCAACTTACCCAGTAATTACATAGCTGACTCCCACATTGACAGGAGGTGGGATAAATGGACATACTCTACTCTAAAACGTTAAGTCATGTGATGAATTAGAAATAGATAAGTTGCTAGCATTGAAACAATGCTTGTCCTTCCTTGTTAGTTAAGAAAGCTTGCAGTAGAGACTGCCTCTGGTTGGTGCTCAACTTAACCTGCAGTGGCGCGGCAGTAAAGCCGAGGGTCGCCTCTACTTAAGGGGGAGCCTTGTAGCAAGGATGATTCCAATTGCTCACAAGGACTACAATTTCCCCGTGCCCTGGGCACAGTACCATAACAAAAAACAACCAGATTATTATGTCACCTACACTCAAGTGAAACCCACAACCCGTCCACTATGTGTCGGGTGCTCTGGGTACATTGCACCCTCTTGGCTCCCTAAACTTCAATCCTCCACTACCAGGTGAAGGTTCGGACAACAGGAGGGAATCCTATGCTTTCTTTCAATACCATGCCAGTAATTAAAATTTCCAAGGTATTGCCTAAATTAGCAATTTTCCAAAAATCTCTCTTACGCCTTGAGAAATGATGAATGATCACACTACCAGTAGGTCGAATGCAAAATGGACATATGAGATATATAGCTCTTAAAAACTAATAAGGTAGAGGGTGTACTTAATGTCATTAGCTTTGCTAACAAGATGTAAATGCTTCTCTTAAATCTGAGACCATTAGGGTAAATGGCAAGATGTCTAATCCGAGGACGAGACGCATATGTCCTCGCCATAACATCTTGGGTTAAATCTGGTAGGAAATACCAGGCCATCTAGCCAGAGTTCCACTCTTCTCCCTGCAATAAAGCACTTCCGACTCTGATAGAACAGGGTTTGCACTTGAATGTAGTTGCCGTCCAGAGTTCCTATCAGAAGGAGCTAGTTCTGCTAAAATACAACACAGTGGGAAGATTTTGCTTCTTGCAGCTTAATTAAACCGCCAGGACGCTGAATTTCCCTTGTATGAACTTGTTAGGATTCTGGTGTGGTTCCTGTCTGTCCATAGCAGAAGGGTTCTTGCTGCTTCACAGAGAGAAAAAATGCGTTCCTCCCAGTTTCTTGGTGTAAGGGAGGGCTGTCCGAGCAGATAGTTACTACTTTATTGCGGACCAGGTCCGCAAACTTCCAATAGCAGGGTTACGACGCATGTTCCAGGGTTACAACGCCTACAACGCTCATCTGGCAGAAGAAATATGACACCAAAAATGCAAAATAATCAATATTTGAAGGTTTTTTTTTTATGAAAAATGCAATAAGAATGCAGTTTACATAGTTTTCAATGCACCCAAAACATTAAAAGTAAGGTTTTCTTAGTATTTTTTATGATGTTCCGGCTTACGATGATTTTCGGGTTACAACGCGTCTCAAGAACGGAACCTCCATCGTAACCCGGGGACTGCCTGTACTCTGCCTCCGCAACCTGGATTGGACGTATCTGAATAGAACACCAGGTTGGGGCTCACAGGAAGAAGGGACTTCCCTTCTAATAGCCTGTCTTCTGATCTCCACCAAGACAGGTCCTCATGTGAAACTGCCAGACGACACGAACTGTTCTATAGAGGCTAGGGTGCCCAGCAGGCTCCTCCATTCCTTTGCTGAGCAATCTTGAAGGGCTAGCAAATGGTCCACCTACTGAAGGCACGACTCCACTCTTTGTGGGGATGGAAAAGCCCGAAAGCATCCGAGTCTATCCTCATCCCCAAAAAGACAAAAGACAAACGGGAGACTAACTTTAATTTCCTCAAGTTTATCAGAAGTCCCAACTCCTGCCAATGATGGAATTTTCTGCACATCCTCAGTGAACTTCTTCTATGAATGTGACCGAAGAAGCCAATATTCCAGGTAAAGAGATTTTTTATCCCGACTAGTTGCAGCCATTAACAATGGGGGCTAAGCTGAAAGTACTTAAACACTTGTGTGGCTATTGAAAACCCGAAGCACGGAGCTGTAAATTAGCACTCTCTCTGAAGACAAAACAAAGAAACACCTTTGAGCCTCGATGAATTGGGATATGGAACTCTGCATCGTCCATATCGATGGACACCATCCAGTCCCCTTGATGAAGGAACAAAAAACTGTCTGATTCTTTCCATTACGAATTTTTGTCTTTGGACAAAAACATTCAAAGCGCTCACCTTTAACAAGGGCCTCAAGCCCCCTGAGGCCTTGGGGGATTTACTAATAATCAGTTATAAAATCCGGGAGTTAGTAGGCTACTAATAACTCTATGGCATGGCCTTCTTCTGCAAGTGACGAAACTTCTCTTGACTGGGCAATAAATGTCTGAATTCTGAATTTCCTGAGTAGGCTAAAGTTATTGGAGAGCTAAATAAGGGTGGAACGCTCTCGAAAAGAATGTTGTAGCCTTCTCTCTACATTATACGATCCAAGGTCCTGCTCCTCTTGCTTCCCAGTTCATTCAAATTGGCAGAACCTTTCCCCTGCAGGTGCCCGGAGGACTGCCTCTTCGCTTCTTAGCAGGGATTTGGAGGAGGATTTCCTAATGGTTCGAGGGTTAATATGTCCTCTTCCCCCGATCTAGGGAATGACCTAGAACTTCCCTTGCCATGAAAGAGCTGAGCGCATGTGGAAGGAGAAGGGTGTGAGCTAGTAGTGGTAACACGAGAATACTTGGTTGAGTGAGAGAGAGATAAAGTGTGGGGTTCACTTCATCTGAAGTTCAGAAGCTACCTGAATCACTGCATCCTCAGGAAAAAGGTGTTGACTATCCAGAGGAGGGTATAGAGGGGTAGACCTCTATGTCTGATACACTATTTGGTGGTGAACGAACATGAGTTCTCTCGTCTTCTTCAGAATGTCCAACATAAAAGAAGACAATTCCATGGAACTGTCTCGTTAAAGGTCCGTAAAAATCCTCATCCAACACCGAACATTCCTTGATCTTGAGGCCCAAAGCTCCAACAGTCCAATCAAGGAAGCCCACTACTACAACCACACGGAAGATAATTTTAATTACATCGCCTAATTCCTGTCAAAAGATGTGACGGTGGGAAATTAAAGTTAACTTATACCTGTTACCTCTTTCAGAAAGCCAAAGGTTAGCTTCCTTCATTGCCTAAAAAAACTAGATAAGCAACTTAGACGAATCTACTTGATTATCTCTAAAAAATGAGGACACTGGCGATGTTGGAGCTACTGGCAAGATAGAGTCAGAGAAATTCACTAGAAAATATCGAAGAGCTGACTTGTAAGTCGTAGGAGTTTCCTTATCTCTGTCTTCTTCCTCTTCTTTTGCAAAAAAAAAAAAAAAAAAAAAACAGGGGACAAGGCTGTTTGTGGCTGGATAGAAGGAGCAGTATGCTTCATGAAGCCTTGGAGAGAACAAATCTGAAGAATTCGCTACAAAGTAGTAAAGTAGCGAATTGTAGGATGTCTGAGACGACTCCTTATCCTCTTCTTCTTCGGCCGATGAAAATGGAGACAAGTTTGCTTAAGGTTGAACTGGAGTTACAAAAGACTTCCTGAAACCAAAAATACTGTCCAACTTATTTTGAATGGTTGCAGTCGAAGGATCTGAGACAGTCATAACTTGACACTGTCAGTAAGACAGAAGATGTAAGCGTTGTCCATTGCTGAGAAAAACTTCCAACTGATCCAGCTACACGGGTGCCGATGGAAGTTCGGGCGCCGATGGACGCTCAGGCGCTTATGGATGCTTGGGCACCAATGGACGCTCATGGATGCTCAGGAGCCAATGGACGCTTGGGAGCCAATGGATGCTCGGGCGCTAATGGACGCCTGGGAGCCATTGAACGTTTTGGCACCAGCAGTGGTACTTGACACCAGTGAGCGCTCTTGAAGAAGAGGTAAAACATGCACCAGTAGGCACTACTGCGACCAAGAGCGCTCAACCGCTTGTTGAAGCCGAGGCACCAATGGGTGGTCTTCCACTCTTGCCCCAAATGGGAGGTTTGAATTACTTTAGATACAGAAGGCAGGACAGAGTCTCTTCCTGCTCAAGAAGGACGCACAGTCACCAAGAGACGCTCAATTGCCGTACACTAGACTCTAACACAAAGGAACTATCTGGAATAGGGAGCATAGGAGGAAAGAGATCTGGCGCCAACAGACAATCAGAACTTTCCCTGCATGCAACCTTATCTGATGGACGCCCAAAGGACAACTTCCTCGAATCTAGGAAAAGGGTATCCTTTCACTACACTGACCCTCTAAGCCATTGCCACTAAGTGGAAAGCATTCTGGACTGTCCCAGAACCTGCAAGAAGGACGTTGGTCCTCTTGTAACACTGGTCTTCTTAGGAGGGACAGAAGGCAACATATTATGAGTCCTCCTTTACAGTGGACAAGACTCTGCAATAAAGCGCCACTGGCTCAAACCACTTGCGGAAAGACAAAACACTTCCTTATAGATGCCTTTTCAATAGCACTATATCACGACCTGGGATTTAACAACAGGACCGCCTGAGGGGGGCGAATGTTCGTGGGCAAATCCCACTGACTTCCCTTGGGCTCCCAGTATGCCTCCTCCCAGGTGCTGGGGGAGTTTGACAGGGACCTTTGCCTAGGAGAATCAGGGGACGAACAGCACCTCCTCCACTGCACAACACTTCACTATCACAGGGTTAACATTGCTAATCTCAACACGACTGGCAATGGTGTGGGAAGGAGGCGAGGGAGACAAGCATAGGAGCATGTGGTACAAATTAAATTTTTACAATAAAAGTGACATTCCTAAAATAATAATTTTTCAATAATACCTATCCATCAACTACACAGCTATAAGTGGAACTTATAGCTGTGCAACCACTGGACAAGTTATATCATTAAAATTAAAGAGCTAGTAGCAGGAGAGAAAAAACAACTGGGATTGAGTGTTATCTGACTAGGTGTCCATGTATCACAAGAAAACTACTTGAACACCTGTGTAGCTACAATACTGAGAGCTCGGAACCGCTGGATGCTCGGCGCCATGGATGCTACTTCGCGCTCGGTGCCAATGGATGCTATTGGGCACTCGGCGCTGATGGACGCTATTGGGCACTCTGCACCATGTTCACTACTAGGCGCTACTGGGCGCCCAGCACCGCGGATCCGCTGGACGCTTGTGGACGCTACTAGGCGTCCACTACTGGGCTCAGTAAACTATGAGATAAATGCATGACATAATCTTACATCAAACATATGGCTAAAGATAAGATCAGCCCGAATAATTCGGCCCAGTTAAGCTAAAAACTTTGAAGGCAAGCGTACTCTATCGTCATTCTAGCTACTTAACAGTTTTGATTTGATTCAAGCTAAGGCCGCATGCTAAATCAACATTACTTTGTTCCCTTAATGGTTTTAAGTACAGCCCTCTATGGGGGTGTTCTCTCTGTAGTGGGCTCTTGTACATTTTCAAGTTGTTTCCAATAATACTATTACATCAACACTAAAAATATCAATAATAATAATTTTATTCTTGCTTTTAATAGGATTTCAATAGACCTCCCTCCAAAAATCCATAATAACTAATTCTCTCCTGCTACATTAAACTTTTACACTGAAGTTGAAAAGATTGATAAGCGTTTAAATATATTGCAAATTTGTTCAGTAGTGGACATGCTAACAAGCTAAAGTGGTAAAAACACCTTAAAACAATAATTATTAATCCTGCCCACACATTTTTGCGGAAATAAAATTTAACACCAACATCGTTCTGATAACGAATGCAATGTTTACATTATTACGCTACTCTATCCGGAAGATAGCTTATGCAGGGTTTCCACTATTACACAACTTCCTTATTAGTTAAGTGACATCTCACTTTTTTGCGTTACTCATTGTGAAAATGATTTAATCAAAAGATCGCTACTGAAACATGTTATCGAACGATATCTGATTGCTAACAAGTGTAAACATTGGTCCACTACAACCAATGTTTACATATTATAGTTCGACATTCGCCAAATAGTAGTTGACTAATTAACTGCAAGTCGCTGTAAATGCGAACTAAAGATGTACTACTTCAGTGAAATGCAATAAAACATGGAAAAAACTCATCCTGAAGCTTTCCGTTGATGTTATTCCGCTCTCGGTTTGTATACCGAAATCTAGTAAATGACCGGCGAAAATTGAATAACTGCTGCCGACACCAGATGTTTACACCAGGAGTCGCAGAAACGGAATGGGCTAATTGGCTGTGTTGTTCCTAACCTTCTCGCTAGGGGGGGGGGGAAGACTGTGTCACCTACACACTTATCGGTGTCGCTACCACGAATTTTGAATCTATACTGCTGCGAATAACAGAAACTATAGCTATGCAATTACTGGGTAAGTTGCATAATTAAAATAAACAAACCTTACCTATGCACTGACCACTGGAACAACGGAATTGTGAAGGGAGGCACATTTCGTGACCACATTTCCATTCATCACTTTTATCTTCACATTCTGACTGGCCATCACACCTGCAACAACAAACAACTTTATTCAAGTGCATACCTAAGAAGTAGATAATGTCAGGGTTTTGTAACTATTCATATAACCTTCACTCCCCAGACTGGCAGACAGTTCACCATCTTTACTAATACTGACTACTGAACTTGCAACATGGAAGCAATTGTAAGAAGCATGAATGACCTGCTCCAATGGAAGCATATCATTAATATAAAATGGTAACAGTTGAATTTGTTTGGCTAAGAGGGAGGGAAACTAAGAAAAGAGGGGCTGTATGTCTGGAAACTGTTGTCTTAATACCATCTTATAATTCTCTCAACAATATGTCATTTCCAGCAAAAATGTGGCTGCAGTTTGTAGAGAAATAATATCTAGGTGGATCCATCAATTGTATTTATTGATGCTTAAGTACATTAGGTAATATCCTCATATTAAAACCTGTCTGTTATATCTCTTGAGTAAGATGGTCTCTACATGGTCCCTTTTTATGTTTGTCAACAAGTTAAAAATGGATTGAAGGCACCCAAGCCTGTCACATGGCAACCCAATGTCCAGTCCAAAACATAAGTGTTTCTTCCATCAGCCTTCTACCATCTAAAAGGTGTTTTATCCCTCAATCTAATTTGATGGTTGTCAGCCATTTGACAACAGGGTCTTTTCATGTCTTTTTTGAAAGGTGGCTTATTGTGTCAACACTCCCATTAATCAAAGGACTTCCCTGATACAAAAAAAATCCATACCTCAGTATTGTATGCCAAGATCCCCTCATTGAGGGCTGTTGTTCTTGAGTCAATTTATCAAAGTTCACCTCCTCTTGTATTTCATTATTCATCTTAACCAATTTTTCCAACACAGAATTTACTCAAGCGTGCCTCGTTCAAAGGCTAAAGGGTTTTTTTTTACTGTCCCCTCCTTTTAGCAACCCTTCTGCCAGATGCACTGCTCATTAGTATTTACTTATGACTCATTTTCTTTGGCATTTTCAAGCCTGTCTAACCAACATTAACTTTGTCTTGATTTAATTTTCTCCCTTAACCCCTTGTATCAAGGTGTGATCATATAAGGCATAAATGTAATAGCACTATATGCTCGATCTGGCCTAGCTCAGAGGAAAATCTATATTTCGCGCCATGCAGTTGGAATGAATCTTGCAAAAAAATTTTTAATTCACTTGACTGGCCATAAATGACTTAAGGCAACACTAACACTACAATCCAAGACAGGGGAGGCCAGTGTAGATTGAGTTTTCATGGGGAATGTACTACATCCAAGACATCTTGTATATATTTTCCATTAAATATATCCTAGGATTGCTGTTGGTTTTAGTTCTTATCTTTTACAATAGTATTTTATTTATAATTGTAATTTTGCAAATTAATGTACCAAGAACATATACTGCATAACTCATTAAAAGGTACCACCACCCCATGCCAGTACATTTCGTAAATATTTTGCAATAGTAAATATGCAGGTACTCAGAAATTGATAGTGATTTTAGTTGTTATGATATTATTTGAGCTGTAATTGAAATTTTACAAAATAAAATTTTTAAAATCATTAGAAAGAACATGTATCATTTGCTAAAATTAGCATATTTTTACAAGCATCCTGGAAAAGAGGTCCTGCACTGGGTTGGAGTTATTCACTTTCAACTCCCCATGGAAGATGCAGAATATTTTTAAGATTTTATCTTCTTATACCGGGAGCATTTGCATATCTTCCTACTTTCATTGAAGTTGTTTTTAATTGGCCAGCCTTAAAGTTTACCCAGCCTAGGTGTGTTCTTAATATAAATTTTATACTGCCCTCAGGGTGAATCTAAGAACAAAATCTTCTGGCCAGTCCTAAAATTCTATAAAAGTTACTCTGTGGTATGGTTAAATTACATTTTAAATGATAACCTGCTAATCTTATTTCATTCTACCCCCAAGTAATCCCTGTGCAGTGCTTTGTAAAAAAAATTATTCTAAATTATAAAATATAACCAAAAATTTCTATCTAAAAGCAAAAGTACTGAATCCTATACATATGAACTTAAAAATATAAAAGATCATCTTCAAATCTCTTATGCTGACACACAAAGTATTGACTAATTGAAAATGGATTACCACAGACACTATGCACCACCAGTCTGAGGAGAAAACTTCAGCAGTGTAAGTTAATCTACCTACAAAACCTTTGAGAATTTTTTGTGAGGTATCTCAAGCTTACACCCCACTTTACAGCTCTGAACCTTGAATCTCATTCAAATTGCTTTAAAATACAAACTTTCTTCATGGTTAAAAACAAAAAATGATACTGAACCATTGGTTGACTAGTATTTCTACCAAATATGGTTGCAGTTATTCACAAAAGCCATGTTTACAAAAGCTATTCTAAAACACCAACTCTACTTCTCTGAATGATAAATAGTGAGTATAAATAAATGTCAATGTCCAAAGTTTAAAGAACTACCACTTTCATTGAGACTAAAGAGTTTTTACTATGTTTCCTAAGACTAAATGGAAGACCTATTCATACCTCCACTTCAGTGGAATGCAATCAACAGAACCCGAGTGACATCTGAATTCCTTGGGCTGACAACTGGGTGGGTTGATACAAGTCTTTAAGTCATCTGCTAAAGACTTTCCTTCTGGGCATGCACACTGCTGATGTTGGTCCCTTTCAAGGCACAAGTGGCTACATTCACTTCCATTGTGGCAAGGATGTACTCGCATTCTCTGAAAACAGTAAGTAAAAAGCTTAAAGTTGGAACAAATATATGTTCTTTAATTACGTACAGTAACCCCTTTTCATTCACACTGTGCCCTTTACTGTATCTTTCTCTATTCTCAATGTGCACCAAGGTACATGTATTACGTAAATCACACTAAAAGGCATGAGTGCAGATAAAATTTCACAAGTACACATAAACATGAATGTGCAAAGCAAATATCAAACTTTGAGTGGGATAACAAAAACTACCTAAGCTCAACCAGGCAAACTAGCTGAGCATCATATTTATGCAGACTGGCTTCAAGAAAAGTCAACTGACTTACTGATGAGGAAGAAGAGCAGGAACTAAAAGCTAATCAAGTGCAACAGCTGTACATGGAGGGAAAATGACAGTGAATCTGCCTCAGTCAAACAGCCTATTCTTTCTTATTGTATGATACGACCAGTGAATGATAAACCTTAATACAGTATGAACTATACTGTGCATAGGATGTGGAATTCACGAAAAGTGTAAGTAACAGGAGAGTTCAACGAACATGCAGAACATTAACATTGCAATTAAAAGTGCACTACTGTTCAACATCACTGAAAATTGGTCAGTTATATTTTCCTGTTTTGCATATGCCACATTTATTATACAGGTACAAACTTTACATAAAATATTATACCTTTGGATGCCTAGTGTTTGATGATGCTAGTTTCTTAATTAAGAATAGTATTATTTTGGTTGGCTTGGCTATTGTGACCATGTTCTTGAATGACAAATTTAGCTTCAGTGTCATATTTTTGGATGTTTTGTTTTTAATATACATTTACTACAAGCAAACAACATACATAATTTTTATTTTACATTTATTACAACAAACAACATCAATCATCCTTATTTCTTTTGATTCTATGACACTTTTAAGTCAAGTGAATATTTTCATTGGCTAACCAGGGTAGAGGTAGCATAGCCTAGGCTACCCTATAGTTTATTCCATTCCATCCGTAAACTCACCAATGTAAATTTTATGTAGATGTGGCAAATACACATAGCTATAATAGATTCATATCACCTGTGCAAATGATTTTCTAGGCCAGTCCCTTACAACGCTCCTGATTGGCTGTTGATAAACCAGTCACAGGGCTGGAAACTCAATCTCTCTCAAGAATTCACATAAACAGGATGTATGTTCCACCTCTCCTGAGGGATACATCTTTCAAAAGTATCCCTCAAGAGAGGTGGAACATACATCCTGCCTATGTGATCTCTCTCAAGAGACTAAGTTTCTAGCCCTGCAATTGGCTTATCAACAGCCAATCAGAAGTGTTGTAAGGGACTGGCCTAGACATCAGATGCACGGCTGATGTGGATCTACTATAGCTCTCAGTTGGCTATCAATGTTTGCGATATTGTAAGCTTACTGCAATATGCAACCTATTTCTTCAGTATTACATCTGAATGCTTATACTATATATTTATATTAAGAACCGCTCACATCTTATTTAGCTTAAAACAGTCTACTCAGGTCAAACAAAAACAAGTGACAGGCTTTAAATGAATACTTTTTATCTCACTTCAAGCAAATAAAAAAATGTCTATTTATGCAAGTGTGAATAAAAGGTTAATAGTATTCAAAAGAGCATGAAGTCTGCGGCCTGGGAAAGGTAAATGAAACTGACACTTTAATACTGTCTGAAAGGCATGAATACATGGCATGATGCAATGGTATTGTAATTTTCTCTTCAGAATATGTTGTATATTTATATACTGTACATTTCCCTACAATTCAAAAATCAAACCTGAGACGTGTATCAGTAGGCTAGCCTCGGCGCAATAACCACAACATACATGAAGATTCACAATATGAAATAAACTAATAATAAAGGTAATAAAACCATTTTTACCTTATATTTTACATACTGGCGTATCTTTATTACAAATAGCCTATTTGAGGAATAATTCTATATCAATGAAACCAATTCTTATCTATGCAGTTCCAGCTGAGAAAATGTAAACATGAGTTACAGTTGCACTCGCAGCAATCTTTATCTTTCGGTAACCTTTCAGAAATTTCAATTATAGTGTAATAAAGGTATTAATAATATTTAGGATAACATAATATTAATTTTTCATTAAAAGTTTCTCATACATATCACAAAATTTATCACATATGCCACTATCAAAGGGATTCCAGTCTGGTTCTGGTTCATGATCAGCTTCGTCATTGCTATCACACAAATCATCTTTGGTACCATCAATGGCATTTTTTAAATGGTTTTTAACACTTTCTATTTTCACTTTCCCCCATGCTTTTATAACAAAATTGCAGAGAACATCAAGTGATGCAGCATGCAAAGCTGTTTGTAAGTGTTTAGAACAATTTAATCATGTGAACAATAATTGTGTACGATAATTATCGTTCATTAGTGTATTGTTATTTGCGGTTGTTTGAGAATGGTGATGAAAGTAAACAAAACAATGGTTTCCTTTTTAGGCAACATCTGTATGGAAAACATAATATAAAATCGGCTTTGTTAAACCCAGCCTTGATACCTTATGAAAGGAACTTATCTCTGAATTAAGTTCCATTCGGTAACTAAAGACAGTGATGATATCAGTTGATATCAGTAAAACGTGACCAGTTTATTAATTTAAAGACTATAAACAAAACCAGAATGCAAATGCCACATCATCGCTCTGTTCATATATTTTAATACGATAATGCATGCAATATCATTAGATAAAGTAAAACAAGTTTTATTAAAATTATCATTATTCTCAACACAACTAGTATTCAAATTTTGCAAGTGGATATCTATAAGAGAAACAACATAATCGAGGCAATGGTCTTTCTCTCTCTCTCCTCGACTGTGCGACTGTAATACTAATAATGCGCCTCCATCCTCCCCTAAAAAATTCCGGTTTTTAGAATTCTGGATTAAGTGATTGTAAACCTGTATTGATGCAAACAACCACATTGAGAAACAGCTGACTGCTGATGTCATTTACTGGTACTACCAAGCATTTATTAAGAGCTCCTTTACAATTGTCAAGTTGTTAAACCCTGCCAATTCTAAATGGTTTCATAAGTAAAAATAAAATACATTTTTGTTCATCCACCATGCAATGGAGGAGATCTCAAGAAAGAATACTAGTAAATTAAAGTTGCGGGTTATAGCCGAGGCTGAATAAAATAACGGCCAGGCAAAAGTTATGTTCAGTACTGAAGGAATCGCACTTAATACTTATTACAATGAAGTAATATGTGTACGTTTTCAACCAAACTTCATTAATTCACGAGAAAATGCATCTCGGAATTATATCTCTTCTAGTAACTAATGGTGATGAAGATATTGATAATACGTACTCAATCAGGTGAGATTTTGAGAATATAAACAATATTAAATGCTAATTGGTGTATATATCCATAGATATTTTGTATTACAGTAACAATATGATAATAGTAATGGTAATATGTACTGTAATTGGATACAACAAGCAAAACAACCTTTACCTAAATAATCACTATTATAAATATAATTGTACCATTTCATTTTTGCAAATAATCACTTTTCTCAAAAAATCTTTCAGTTTTGTAATTGAAAATTTGCAATGATTTTTTATCTTGTCTTATCTAAAGGCTGTCTTGTACATGGAAATATTATACAGTAATTTGCTTACTGTGTATATAAACCTTTATGATGGCTTATTGACTTCCTGTGTATATAACCCTTTACGATGACTTATTGACTTATCAAAAAAAAGAAAAAGGTCTGAAATTCCACTGTTACCAGCATCCTTAGTATTGACGACATAAATATACAGCATAAAAGCTAGCCTAGACATCCACCTTATTTATTCATTGTTGGGCACTGGAATAATACTTAAGACAGAATGCATAAATAAAAGGTTATAATAAGAAAAAGTAATAGTGACTGAAATGGAACGAATGTGTGCTTAAAACAAGGCTAGTAAAATAAAATATCTGGTGAATCCGTAATAGGCCTAGCTTCATTGGTTCATACTTCATATTCTAGTAGTAAATAATACTACAAGTTATTTTTCAGTTTACAGACACAGTTACTAATACATGTGTGGTATTAGATATATAAATTTTTAAATGTATGCCACAAAATTGAACATAGAACAAAATCTGAATGATAAGAAAATTGTGATTTGAAGTTTGTCAGCACAGGTCTAAGCGTAGCCTGGGCTATACTAATGAGATAAATCATAATTATTGAATTGAACTGAATTGAATATGGAATTTAGGCCAAAGGCCAAGCACTGGGACCTATGAGGCCATTTAGTGTTGAAACAGCAACTGACAGTAAAAGGGTTGATAGGTGTAACAGGAGGAAAACCTCGGAGTTGAACTATGAAGCAATTGTTAGGAGAGGGTGGAAAGTAAGATGGAAGAAAGAGAATATGAAAGGAGGTACGGTAAAAGGATCAAAAGGGGTTGCCACTAGGGGCCGAAGGCATGCTGCAGAGAATGTAATGCCTAAAGTCCACTGCATGAGATGCACTGATGGTACTACCCCCACAGGGCATACTTATTGAAAGATCATCATTCATTTGTTTGATGTGAGCAGACTGTGATACAAAATTGTCTTTGGTGTGCTTGTGTTGGTATATTATTGTTGATACAAATTGGCATGTTTATGTATACATAATCATTTAAATGTTACTGAACACTGCTTAATATTTATCACAATAAGCTGACGTCATGTCCTAATTGTGCATGTCTCCATCTTCAACACTGAGTAAACAAATGAAATGAAACCTACTACAGTCACTATTCATTTTTCTGTCTGTGGAAGTATTTGCATCTCCCTTCAAATGTATTAGTAAGAATGACTGGGGTTACTGTGTTAGTAACATTAACAGAGTTGACATACTTTTAAATATTTTGCATAACATAATAAACCCCTAACTGCTCATTAATTCAAGCATGAACAATGGAACTCTAAATATATGCTTTAAACAATTCTGACAATTTGTACAGATACTTAAAATTTATGTTGATATTTAAGAACTGCATGTAATTCTGCTATTTGTAAAAACACAAGCATGACCAACCTGCAATAAATTTGGTGTTACTGCAATGATGTCTGAGAGATGAGAGATTCTTCCTTGAACCTTTTCTCTTTCTTGCCCAGAATATTTATTTACTCTTTCTACTGAAGATAATTCCTTATCCACCCAGTACAGATAGTTCCCATGGACAGCTAATCCCACAGGCTGTCCAATATGCTGATCAACAAATATCTTCCTGTAAAGTTTAATTAAACTGCAAGGTTACTGAAAATTCTACAATATTAAAATGGGCACTCTTTAAAAATCAATGTTTTTACTATAAAACAAGATGTTTTGTGAAACATATTAATAACAATTGGCCTTAAGCCATGTGAAGCATATCCAACCATACCAAAAGGAGGAAAGTCCTACTATGCATGCCCTGTTCACTACCCACTGTATGCTAACTATTCCTTCTCATTCTTCTGTGCCAAGCTCCATTGAGGAACATGAAGGGAAGGGAAGAGGGCACTGAAGAATACAATTAATGGGGATTGCATGAAAACTTGTTTTGTTGCTACAAAGTTGTGACATGAAACTCATTCATCATGCATAGCCTGAATTAAATTTTAAAAGGAAGGACAGAGTAGATGAGATTCCATAAAGAACAAAAGACCAAGGTACTATAAGAAGTTCCATTCCTGTTGACAGAGTCAAGAACAACCTCTGAATTCCAGGTAGCTTACAAAAGTAATTGATGCATCAGATGTAACCCCAAAGATACCACACACGTAAGTAACAACTGAAAGGTAAAAGTGGATACTACCATAAAAAAAACCTTTATGATGCTAGTGGGATGAGACCATAAAGATGACATAATCAGGAATTGCTAGAATCCTTTGAAATGTAGTGAACAACCAGACAGGATGATCACACTACAAAAAAACATCCATAGATTTTGCATCTCAAAGGTAGATAAAAGCATTCAAAAGAAACTTGCAAAGACTAAAGGACTCTTCTAAGTACATCAGGGAGCCCCATGACAAAATCTATACAACAGAAGATAGGAGGGTGCTTGAAGCCTTAAGGGCACTGATTCTGAGTTTGCATGGGCCTCCTGAGAAACATTCAACTATGCACAAGTTTTATACAGGAAGCTGGGGCTGATCCAATTAGTAACAGACCTGCAAACCAATGAGAAACTGGGAGCTATGATAAAAGAGCAAAAAGCCTAGGAAATGATGACTGAAGGAACCTCCTTAGGTAACAGTATGGACATCTAGTATATATGAGGAAAACCAATCTAAAGTTTCAACACATCCAACATTCCTTTGTCATTCAGTTCAGGGATCAAACAAATACTTTTTGTATGGAATGAATATCTTGAGTCAAGGAATACACCCTATTCAGGCAACTGTCTGAAAAGAATTACCTTACAGACCTATCTCTAATACTGCTGGTGGTAGACCTCTCATGTAATTGGAAAAAAAAAGCAACTGCCTTACCAAAAAACAAACTGAAATACCACACTTGCATTCACAATAGTGGCAAAAGTTTTTCTGATTTAAAGGTGAACATTCTGGCTTCTCCCGGTGGGGGGTAGAACTAGACAGCAACTATTGTAAGAAATAACAGCCAATCACCTTTATTTTTCACGTTTGCTGTGCGTGGGTTTTAAAAGCTATCTTAATAGTTGGTAAATTTTATTGCAAATAACTGACACTTTTAGAAAGTGCACAAATTAAGTGAAAAAATTAACTTGTTAAAAAAAAATTTAAATGAGTACATAGTACATTGCTGAAGGGAACAAGGAATGAGGCAAATAGGCTGCCCTTTCATTACCCCCCAACCCCCACCCCACACAAACACACAAAAATCATTAAAAACTTGAAACATCTACGAAAATACAAACCTCCCTGTGTAAACTAACTCAGAATATGGCTGAGCAAGAATATGAACAACAAAACATATGAAACAAAAAAATTACTGGGAAACATATTCAAGTTGAAAGAAGCACAACATACATTTGGAGTTGAAGAGAAATTAGAATCACTGCATTTGAGTTTGAGCTGAACATGTACAGTAGGACTTTTCTTCATTCTACCTCCTTATGATTCATGGGTTCTATACATCAAATGTTAACATAATCTACAATATACTAAATTGAATGCATAACATAAAATTTAAATCTCACAAAAACTAATTTTCTATCTAAAAGTAGTTTCAAAAGCTAAAATTATCTTTCTAAGAGTAGCGTCCATTACTTTCACAGAAATTCCAAATTTAACCTTTCCTTGAGATGTTACAACACATGGCTCAAAGTGTATATAGTTCTCTTCATTATCATACTTTAATCCAAAATGAGTTCTTTTTCAAAGGTGCCTACTCCTTTCCCAAACAATCATTTATCAATAAGTAGCCTAAATAAACCAGTTACAATTCTCAAATACAGTGTTAATCTAAAATTATTGTACTTAGTTCTTTGCTGCATTTTTTCAACTCCCAGATGCATTACTTGTTACTTTCTTTTTCATCCATTTCCTCTTTTCAAACCTGATTATCAAACTTCTTTGATGATACCTTAATAAAGCTTCCACCCCTTATAATGAATCACAATAATAATGCTGAAAAACTTAGATATAAATTTAATCTCTTTTAACCGAGTTCAGTTAAAATGATAATCCTACCAAGACTTTAGTATTTTTCTCATGCAAAAATATCACTGAAAACAAGGAAAAAAAATTTGCTCGTTACAAAAAGAATGTTTATAACATTAGATTTACTGAAGGGTAATTTTTTATCAAGCTCTCTCAATTTTCAAATATCAAAATAATAGCTCTTCTGGATGTGCAGCACAGCAGAAAAAAATATAACTACATCCCATGTAAATAGTACTAGAATCCATGGACACCACAACACACATCAAAAACAGAAATTTTACAAATCACAATAGTCCTACAAATCAACTTTACTGTGCTTATGATCTACCAAAATTTGCCCATACCTGTCTTCGCCATCAATGGTTGAGGTTTCTATCACCTTGGTTCCTGTGTCTGCCCAAAAAAGCAAATCTTCACTAACATCAAGAGCAAGAGCAGAAGGCGTCTGAAGACCTTCAGTAATGATCTTTCGTCTGTGAAGGCCATCTAAATCTGCTTGTTCTATTACTGGAGGGGATACCATGTTCACAAAAAACAAGATTCCCTTCACTGGATGAACAGCTAGATGGCGGGGCTGATTTTCTTCCTCATGCCCAATGATTCCACCAACCTTATTTTAATACAAATAAAAATTTTTGTCAGTGAACTGAACTCAACCAGCATCTTGTATATTTTAAATACAGATGTATTCTAGAATATAGCACAAATTTTACTTAGTTAAAAATAACACAGAGAAAATCATACCTGAGTTCCGTCGAGTCTGGTAATATTGATCACATTATTAATAGCACATGACCAGATAAGAACCCTAGTGAAAGGTTCAACAGCTATGCTGTATGGATAGATTTTTTCCATGGGGTTATTGACGAAAGTTTGCAAATGACTTCCATTGTGATGAGCTCGACGAAGAGTATTTCCCCGTCCATCAATCCAGTAAACAAATTCGTCAACTGGGTCATAGTCAATGGCCCTTACGTTACGCATATTATGAATGGGAAGGATGAGAGTTGGAGCCTCACTAAGATCTTCAACCAGCCTACTTACAACTGTCTTTTGACTGAATAACAGAAATGATCTTGGTGCTGAAGATGAAAAAGGAAATCTGTCATTAATTCAAATTTTTATCCTTATAGCTCTTAACAGGAACATTAAAGTTTGGCTATGAGGATTATAAATCATTAAGAGGACTATGACTAATTATTTACATAATCCATTTAATCTGTAACGGTTATTGCCAATGCATCATCACAACAGTCATAAAAAGCAGAAAATCATCAAACAAAATAAATTGCATGAGTTGAGTAAGAAAATAGATTTTATTTTACCTGTACAAGTCTTTCCATCACTTTCAAGCTTGTAGTGTGTAGGACAAGAGCAAGTGTGATTCTGTGAACCAGTAGATGATGGGACTGCCAAACAAAGATGAGAGCAGCCCCCATTGTTTATAATACATGGATTCTTCCCAGATTGGCGTGATGAATGATATATAAGGATGTCCATAATATAATGTAACTGCCCCTAAACAAAAGAAAAAATAAGTAAAACTTAGATTAGGTAGGAAAAACAGTAAAAATAACCTGCATGCAAAAGAACAAGTTTGTCATGGTGGCTCAATTTTGGTTCACAAATAGGCTTTAAAATAGGTTCTACCTAAATTTCTTTACAGGAAGCTTACCATAAGAAGCCTAATTTTACATGGGAACAACCTTAAAATGTATACTGTCGGTATATTTCAAGTTTCACTCATTTCCATGTCATCTCTTAAAGAAACTGACATTCCACGTCATTTCTTAAAACCAGCCAAGTAGTGATGAATACCAAGAGTCCCCCCCCATCCCCCCAGTTGTCTCTCCACTTTTGCACTGGCTATAAGATGACTACTGTGTAAACATTCATCATGATCCCAAATTAAAGATTAAGGATGAAAAGCAGAGAAAACTGAACAACTGCCACACCATCAAAAGGGTTTAACAGAAAACCAAGACCAAATTAACGGTTTAGCAAGGGACACAAGGGCTTTCCCTTTTATAGAGGCAAGTCTCATCCACTCATTTTATAACTTCAAATGGCCTGCTAAGTATCAAGATGTAAATGATGAAGTGTGTCATTTGTAACTAATAGTTATCAAAAACACTCCCATCACAAAGGTCCTTCACTTAGATCAAGAATAACATACTAGAACCCAAAGTTACTGGCAGATGGCAATGGTGGATATTTTGGGGTTTTCTGGATAATGAAAAAGCAAACCAAGTTGACTTTGGCCCTATCACATTATGGCAAAGTCTTTTAGCAATCAACACACTGCTATCCCTTCTAGTATACAGTGCTTCAACACTGCAAATTCCAACAAACCAGAGTTCAAACATACTCATGATATTGGTGTTAATTAGTAACATCAGTAGAACACTTCATAAATGAAGTTACAATACCTGTATTCTGGTTTTGTTTTCTCCATTGGATTTGATAGCCCTCTCAATGGTGCCTGTCTTCCAGTCAGCCCAGTATACATAATCTTCATATAGAGTCAAACCATATGGCTGAGGTAGATTACTTACAATAACCTTTGGAAGAAAATATTTGGATTAGTGTACTTTGGCTTAATCTTCTTGAAATTACTTATGTGAAGAGAGAATGGCCAAAATATTGTGCTCATTATGTGGTAACTAAACTCATAGGGTATACCTGTCTATTGTGACCATCTAAGTCACTGCTCTCAATCAACATTTTATCAATGTCCGTCCAAAAGAGTCTGCTATCCTTGAAGTCAATGGTAAGTCCATTGGCACGTCCCATGTCAGTAACAATAGTTAAAGGCTGTGATGCATCCAGATGGGCTCTTGATATTCTTGGTTCCTCGCCCCACTCTGACCTGTGTGATGACAGAAGTATCAATGAGTAAAAATTGGAAAAAAAAGAAGCATCTGAGTACAAATATAAAAATAAATAAATAAAAAAAACAGTATGTAACTAATACACAACGTTTGTCAAAGCAAGTGCCAGCTAATGTTATGTTCAAAGTGAATAAAAAGGGGCCATTTTCTCTATAATGAATAAAATGCAATACTTGGAAAATAGTCTTTGCTGATTATCATACAAGAGAATATTTGTTACACATCACTAAGGTATCTAATTCCCAATTTCCAATTTACTCAACAAAAGTATGATTTCTTAAGCAAATCAGCATAACAAGAGCAATTGTATTAGTGTGTGCAGTGCTGTGAATATTTTGAAAATGACTTCTAAGGATAGTAAAAGCGCAGTGTACACTTCCAAAGCTAATAAAGAACACTTCCTCCTCTAATGTGCACTAGGAGCATTCCATTCATATATTCCAATTGTCAACTGTTCAGAAGAGATGCCTCTCAAAACAACTCTGCAAACCCAACACAACCTAGCAAGTGAACTGTAACTACCGTATATTTCTGTGCATAAGAAGACTTTTAGATAAGATGATGTTAAAAATTATGGCAAACTTTCATGAATTTATCGCATATCTGTACTATAAGACGACAACTAAATTACAAAACCATCTGTGTGTACCGTATATGCATACTCAAGTATCACGAGATTTTCGAAGACCTTATTTTGAAGCTAATTTTAAGGAGGTTGCATCATACACAATATATAAAAGTAGTACATACATGTAATATTCACATATTAGTAACATGATATCAAATACAAACATAATGAATGAGCAACTTTTCCATGGATTTAAAAAAAATTTATACTTTGATTCATTTATCTAATAATATTGTACGTACAGTATTCTCATGATACTATTGTTTTATAAAATATAAACATAGCAATCATGTGACATTTGCATTGTTTATGTTTTTGTGAATGTGGACAACGATACCAATTTCCGTTTAAAGATAACCATGGGGGAAAATTTCATCCATTTGCCATACACATTATAAAAACAGCTAAATGTGTTCTTTCATGGCCAGTACATAGTTTTGATTAAATTATTTTTCTCCCCAATTATATTTACGGTAGAGCCTGAACACACAACGAAGTTTAGAGGAGGTTCAACCATGTTTACATTGTTTTCTCAGCTTCAGCTACATTTTGAAGCTTAAATTTTGCAATATATTTTCTTGCAGATCTTTTCTCCATAGCAAATAAGGGTATACAGTATAATGTAATGTAAAAATATATCAGTTCCATTCTACCTAACGTCATTTGTAACAAATACGGTAATTATTTACTATAGTACGATGGCTGAAATATGAGCAAAACAGTTGTCGTTATCCAATTTGTTAGCTCATTGTTCATAACAACACAGCTGCTCTTCGTTCGGTTGTTTGTGGCAGTGCGTATCTACATAACGAGTATTGTGTTAATAACAATACTTTTATCATTCTCTTTTACTTTTTTTTTAACTTATTTAACTAGAAGATGGGATAAAGATATGGAGGCAAAGAAGTTAGTCTAATCATACATAATCATCATTCATATGACAGAATTATTCTAAATAGCTGTATGTAATCCAAAATTGTGTTACTTCACCAAAATGATAATGAATTTTTAATTAAAAAAGGAACGTTATGTTATCCTGTATGTTATTACTACCGCAATTACACTATCATTAAAATTTCTGAAAGGTTACAGAAAGATGAGTGTTTCTGTCAGCTCAATCATAACTCGATGTTTACATTTTCTCAACTTATTTCATTGATATGGAATTATTTCTTGAGGTAAAAATGGTTTTACTATCTTTATTATCAGTTTACATCATAATGTGAATTTTTTCATGTATGTCCATAGTTATCGTACTCAGGCCAAGGCTAGCCTACCAATAAACATCACTTAGAATTGAAGGTTTGATTTCTAGAATGGTCGTGTAAGATGACCTCAAATTTTTAGGAGTTAATTTTAGGATTTAAAAGTCCTCTTATACACGGAAATATACAATAATAAAAATATGAAAAGTCAATCTTACCAGTACATAAAACCTTGTCCAGGATCAAGAGCTATAGAACGAGGGCTTGCAATATTCTGCCAAAGAAGCACCCGTCGAGAGGTACCATCCAAACGAGCCACTTCTATTCTGTTAATCAGGAAAGGAGAGAATAACAGTTCTAGAGTTTTCCTTCACAAAGCAACCACAAACTTGCTGACACTTATAACAAAAGCGAACACGCTGCATACACTAAATGTTTTTCAATTTTTCAGTTATAACTAGTATACCACTGACAATTCTTACATTCACAGATTTTTTTTCTTTATTTTGATGTTTCTCATGAAAACAAATTTAAAAATTATAATAATTATTGCTGTAATTTCTGGTTAAATTCACATGAAGCATGGCTGGAGTTCCTGTTAACAGTGAAGAGCAAATTTCATTTACAAACCTGTTGTTTCCCATGTCAGTCCAATAAATGTTGCGAGCGAGCCAGTCTACAGCCATTCCTTCAGGATACTCAAGACCGAACTCAATCACCGGTTCTAGCTGGGACCCATTCATGAAGGCCCGGGATATGGACTTCACACTTATGTCAGTCCAATACAGTCGATTGTCAATGCTATCAAAATCTATGGACCTGAAAATAAAACATTACACCTTAACCACCTTCTTCATCAACATTTACAGTTTACTTTCCCTACTGACTTAGCAGTGAATGCATTCATTCTCCTTCTGTGGTCTACATAATTATTTATCCCCTTTTAAAATTATTTACAGGACCTTTAAAAAGTGTTTCATTAAGTTACTTCCCTATCTACAATGCAAGAGTGAATCTGATGCATGAAAGTTTGGACTGATTACCTGAAACTGGATATTTTAGACTAGAAAAGCAATTAGGCAGAAAATAATTTTCATGTACAAAAGAAAACTAAAAATAGGAAAATATTTTTCACATTCACTAATGTATACTAAAGGTTTACCAAGGCTAATATAGTGTCTTCCTGCCAAAAATCTTCTCATAGAAACTACAAATTATTTAACATTTTAAAGTTGGTTGTTTATAATTTCAAAGAGAGTAAAAATTCCCTCAACCCAGGTATTTCAGGAGACAAATAGTGAAAGACCTGCCAGCAAAAACACCTCCAAATTATATTTTGACTCAAAAAAATTAAACAAGAAATTACATCAAATATTCATAATACCAAAAGACTAACATGAAGGTTACTGTGTTCTATTTGTCATTCTCAATGCAAAGCAAAACATAATTTTGCCATAAACTTCACTGTTCTAATGTAAAAATAAGAAATTCAGACTTTATTTCAATTGACGGAATTGAATATAGAATTTAGGCCAAAGGCCAAGCACTGGGACATACAAGGTATTTCAGTGCTGAAACGGAAATTGACAGTTAAAGCTTTGACAGGTGTAACAGGAGGAAAACCTCGCAGTTGCACTATGAATCAATTGTTAGAAAAGAGTGGAGAGTAAGATGGAAATAAAGAGAATATGAAAGGAGGTACAGTAAAAGAAACAAAAGGGGTTGCAGCAAAGAACCTTAAGTAACGCCTACGGTGCACCGCTTGAGGTGCACTGACAGTACTACCTCCAACGGGGGATTTTATTTCAAGCTCTCATTTCTATACAACAAAACTGTACATAATAAACATTCCAAAATACTATTTCCATCTGAATTCTCACTAAAAAATATGAGAATATAAATGTAAATTACTCTGATACTTAATAAATGTAAATTACTCTGCTACTTCAAATTATAATACTTTTAGTCTAAGTTTAGCCTCCTCTTTGTTACATATCCTTCTGTTTTCTGTCTCAATTTTTGTTGATCTCCCTTCTTTTATAAGTAACACGTTACTGTGAAGAACCTTCAGTTTTATTATTTAAGTTTGCTGCGTGACAATGAAGACCATTTTCCACTAAAGATCATGTCCTTTGTGTGCTTAGGAATGGATACCTGTGGCCATCTTTTTCAGCCTCAACTGCATCCTTTTTTGGCTTGACATTTAAACTGTTCTCTTTGGTCCCTTCCAGACCTGATGTCCATTGAAGCTTACTTTAGTTTTAGTGACCTTTAAGAACTTCCCTTTGGGCAAGTGTATGAGACTCAGTGCTGGCTAAATTACTCAATACTCATCATCAACTAGAGCAAATCAAATGACTGAGACATATAACCTAGCACTATCAGCAGCTGTTGTCAATGATACAGAATCAGTTTTAAAAATTTGCTATGTTGTCAATGATACAGACAGCTGTTGTCAATGATACAGAATAAGTTTTGAAAATTTGCTAAAGCTAAATTTAATTCTTATTCCAAATTCTTCAAGTAGCAATCTTTCTATCTTCTACAAATTCATTATGTAATTTCTTTCTATCACAAAAGAAAACTATCTTATATAAAACTGGGCAAGCAATAATCAAGTTTTGCGCAAAAAATGCTACACAACTTGAAAGATCAAAAGGCAAACCCTTATAATTCTCAAGTTCACTAAATATGAATTGGAATGCAGCCCTCAATAAAAACAAGTCCTTGAAGAGATGATAATATAATTTATAATTAACATAACACTGAAAAATCCATTGCTTTAAAATATCTACAACATACTAACATTTTTCTCTTCACGCTAAACACTAGTATCACCTATTCAGTGAGCAGAAACAAAAGGAATCTAAATTTTTTTTAACAATTTATACGCTACTAGATCAGCCTTGAAGAACAATCTTCTGCAGATGCAATTGCAAGAAAGGCATTACTCATCACAGAAAATTCTTAATCTAAAACCAATTTAGAAAATAATCGTCATTTTCAAAACCTTAAATGATCATAATCTAATTTCAAACATTTAAAAGAACAGTCATGTCATGTGGAAAAAAGTTGGTTTATATGGTACATCAAGAGTAGGAATATGAGCTACACAGTGAATATGTACACACACTCAACAATCTGATTTCAAATTACATATAACGGAAAATAAAAAATGCAAAATCACAGCTTCCACATAATGTCTGACAATTCTGACCAATTATTTTACATAACAATTAATTCCTAGCATTATCTTATCATTTAATGATGAACTCATCTCGCTGTAAACTTGACAAATTTAAGGATCTAATAAACATATTTCATAAAAAATAAAAAAATGCAAAAAGAATGTTTACTACAATAATAATCCTGATACAAGCACCTAAAAATAAAAAGAACACACATATCTAATAACTTAACAGCATCTGGAAAGGAAGCTGTAGGTGGACTAAAACACAAGAAATATAAATTAACGGTATTGTCACAGTGTGAAATTGCATACACTCATAAAATTTTACTTACATTGCTTCTTGAATGCCTGTTACAGGAATGGGAACATTATGGCTTGTCAGGAGAGAAATGCGGCGAATATCTTCTTTGCGAGTGTACAGGAGAAATGCCTCTGGAACCACACATTGTTTCTCATCTTGTGTAAGTTCATATCCTGAAATAAGGTAAAAATGTTATTTCACTGTCATATTAGTTCCCCATAAAAACAGAATAGGATAGCTTGGATTACTGTTACCAGTAATCCACCAGTAATCCACTGAAATACCAAAAAAAGGAATTATTTCTAACAGTATCAACAAAATCTGTCTCCATATGCATATATCTTTTATTCACAAGTTTATTCAAATATTCTTTAAAGTTAGAGACTCCAATTTCCAGAAAACACAGACCTTGGTAGACATATATTTTACAAATATTCCAATCAATATATTTCATTAACGCTTCAATAAATTTCTGCCCATATCCAACCCTCAACAAACTTAAAAGAAATCCAACAACAGCACTCTAACAATCTTGTGTACAGACACAAAGACAGACTTGAGTTTAAAAAACCTAAATCAATTTTGTTGGTGGAGGTAATGAATATTCTGAAAACTACCGAGTGGCACTTGGAAATTCATAACATGAAAATGTGCATGTTATTGAAACTTTGAAAACTGACATAAAACTGACAAGAAAAACCACGAGACTCCATTTCTAGAAATAAGACAGACCAGGGTTTGTTTTAATTCACTTGAAATTACAAGAGAGCTCTTGAAATTTTGCAGCTACCTAATTAATCTAATATGCAGCCATGGATGGTGTTGATTGCTGCCCACATCTTACTATACTTGAAATTGAGAATTTCATCTTACTTGACATCACATACATTTAACAGTACTCCACCGTGCTTAAAGGACACAGGTGTGCAATTAACAAATCAGAGATGTCTTGCACAAAGTATGAGCAAACATTATACATTTGAATTACACACTAATGAACAATACATAAGCATATCCTGAATTGAATGTGACACCTAGTAACTGGAAGAAAAATCATTTCTACACAAGAAGCATAAGGATCTGATACTTGAGATATCTATATACCAATCTTAAAATATTCACAAATTATTAATTAATTATTCAAGCCCTTTTTTTCTTCCAATTTATCCAGTATCCTGAGTTTTCTAGTTCTGAGATAACATGGCATTCATTTAATGTTATACAGGTTCTTCCTTGACAATGAATGTTCATTTCTTTCTTCGGTAAGCCAGAGGTGCATTGGTGAATTACTACAGTATTTCATTACTTCTGCTTTCCAGAAACATCAGTATAATCTGGGAAGGTTTTTGGTCAAGGGTGACAGAAATTCAGTTGTGAACTTGTATTTATGGTATAGAAAATTAAGAGTTCTCAAAGTAAATTATAGTTCATGTTAAAATATAAAATAAAGTATAATAGCTACAGCAGCAACCAATCTTACCTATTGGACATCCACATGTATAGTTGGTGGGTCTGTTAAGACAGAGATGTGAACATCCTCCATTATCCTTCCCACATGGATTGGAACCATCCTTTTTACTGACATTCACAGCTTTTAAACCCATAAGATCTGGAAGATGCTCAATTATCACTTCACGCTGACCACCTGTAAGGGAATTCCATATACTGTATATTACTTTTTATAAAGATGCTATGTATGTACTCAGTGCAATTTAAATTATACTCAAAGTATCAAGAGAGCACACACTTATTTCAGTCTCTGCATCAACTGGCCATATTCATTAATTTAGTATATAAATTTAATATATAACATTCAACAAAATTATAGACATTAAAAAACTGAGGACTTGGCACATATTTGTAAACACTCCTCTAGGCATTAAGAAACTGCTGATCAGTGGACCACATCACACAGTATCAACACAGCTTCTGAAACTTGCCCTACTCTACACTCCTATTAAATTAATTCTCTACAAATCCCAAAACACAGGGACAGGGAATCACAACAAAACAAAAAATAAGCCAAAAATACATAACCTTACAGGGGGTTCCCAACACAACAGGGAAAGCACAGCAAATAAAAGCAATACTATTACTCTATAGAAAACCACTGGTTGTCATTAACAATGGGGCCTGAAACAGCTAAAAGCATTTGAAAACACTTATTACTAATGAAAAACAATATATAAAAAAGTTAAAAAAAACTTTTAAGCATGAGCGGAAAATTTAAGCTACATAAATTAGTGTAAAAAAAGATATTAAAAATGAATGCTAAGTTCAGCTACGAGTGTTCAAAAAGAAACTGTGTTGACAGTACGGTTAAATATAGGAGTAGTGAGGTCACGCATGTGTTCTGCTGCCAACCATCAAATAGGCATTCTTTCACATTATGTGGCAATGGAGCTTCCATGATTTGCAAACTCACTATCAGGCAATGGTAAGATGGATAGCTTTCTTAAACAAATAAACGAACAAAACTTCTTTTGTGCTGTTATTTTAAGAGGTGACCATACTCACCAGTCAATTTGTTAACCCTTTCAATGCTACGGCGCTGCCAGTCAGTCCAGTAGAGAGAGTCACCCAAAAGTGAAAAGCCAAAGACATGAGGCAGATGATCGCCCACTACCACTCGTCTCTCAGAGCCATCTAAAGATGCCATCTGTTAAAACAATTTACTTTTAAGTAACAATGACCTACAAAATATTTCAATAGTATGCTTAACTTCTAACTTCCAATTACACTTTTTCAACCTTACACATTTGTTAACATTAGAAAAAACACAGCTATTACCAATAATTATTGCTTAACCTGACCACTATTAACTGTCATAGGTCTGATTCAGAGTTTTTTTATTAATCTATACATCAAGATTATTTAATACTATATGTACTAGAACTCCTTAAAACTTGAATAAATGATTAACTGAAATGTAAGGGGAACAATGACAAAATTTTTAAGGATTTGAGTCTGATGCTTGATGTATGTCATACGACGATGATAACTTAAAAGATAAGTTTGACTGTCTGTGTTGTTCTGAATTCTTGGCATTCAGGAGGATATGTAGCTATCAGCATACATCTAAAACCTCTAATCTCTCTATGTAATAGCAATCACTTTATAACTACATAACCTGCTTTTGAAATTTACATTAAAGCAATATTCTTATTCATATTATATGGTATACAAACTTTTCACTAATCATTAAACAATTCAACAGAGCTTTTTTTCTATAACATACCAATCTGCACGACTTCTAGTGTGACCTGTTTACAATTCTGAAGATTTGCAAATGCTTGTAAGGAAGGACACAACTTAATATGATTGTCACCTTCTTATCAAGAAACTGCTTTATAATATATTTTCCTTCAGTTGCTTATAAATTTTCATTAATAAGAGAGTTCATTCATTAGTTAACTTTGACTTTGATAAGGAATTTAAACATATGTGGTAATGTGTTCCTTTATCTAATTAGTTGACAGTGTATCTTTCATATTAACTGACTGCATAGAGCTCCCTATAACCTGATTACCTATTCATACAGAGCCTAAAACATGGTTGCAGCTTATGACCAGGATGTGGAACCTAATAAAATGTCTAAACAATCAGCATATAGCTAGTTCATCTGGAACTTTTATTTTACTTCTGATAACCTATACTATTTGGCCTTTCTGGTGGATGATGGGAGTCTATTGTATTGGAATCAAATGTACTGACCTAATTGTATTTCTTGGATACAGTACTTGGCTATGGACTATTCAGACTGGCAAAATGATGGGAGGGTAACTGTATGTACCAAATTCCAAATTGTAAATGGCAATCCATCATACTCCCTGCTTTTACTGCCCTTTAAACATATAAGAAATTGACAAAATCTGGACAATTAAAACTGGTGGTAATGGTAAGCTCTTGTTCCACAACTTGGTCATTAGTCTAAGTCCACATGCATTTGTGAAAATTTTGAGTTTCACACCCTGGCAATATGACACTTGCCTTATTTGTAAACCTTTATGGACTTCACATAAATTCCTGCTTTAAACATAATTACAATTCTGATCTCTTTCTCTGTTCTAGCATCATCTCGTCTACATATTTTTGTTACTATTATTCATACTCTTTCTCATTTCCTTATCATCCCATAAATTAACAATATGATCCAGTTAATATTACAAAACAAAATAGACACTCCCACTTCAGATCAGCCTTACAATATGAACTTGTTCACTGGTTGAAGAATATAAATTAATTAAGACAGGTCTTCTTACAAAGAAGAAAACCAGAGATGTAAAGGATGATATATCATTCCGTATAAATACAATTTCAACACGACTCTCAGAAGTAATCACATCTCTAATAAGGTGGTGAACCCTATATTTAAACAACATCAGTCAATCAGTTTCTAGAAATTCTTTCCAATTTCAAAGGGTGCACGTTTCATCAAACCAGCAGATTAAGGCAAAAGTAAATGAAATAGCTTGCATTAGTATATATACAAATGAAAGGATTATTTTGTGTAACATCATACTTACTTCAATTTTGTCTGTTTTGGCATCACACCAATAGATCTTTCTTAGGGCAAAGTCAATGGCAACACCATTGGGCCACACAAGTCCAGAGTCAATTATAACCCTACGAAGAGAACCATCTAACGCAGCTCTTTCAATCTTAGGCTTTTTACCCCAGTCAGTCCAGAACATCAGTCCACCATCAGGATCAACAGTTATAGCTCGGGGTTCATCTAAGTTTTCAGCAATGATGATCTGATACATAGGATGAAAAAAACTTTTAATTTTATATCTACACTTTCTTCAGGGCAATGATTAAAGCAAAATTGCTTACTGCACTTTCTGAAACTTATTATATACAATATTTGACACGGCTAAGATTACTGCATGAATTAACAAAATGTTAGGCAAGCAGCTAAACTAAAATATATAATTAGCAGGGTCTGTTTCCTTTTTGGAAAATTACTTCAATCAACATGACATTTAAAAATAAAAAATAAAAACTTAGTTACAGTTCATGTTTATAATGACAGTCACATCAACAGAATTATTATAAATTAGTTTAACAAGAGCAATCACTTTAATCTGACATACATTATTATTATTCTGAAGGATTAGTTTATCCAGACCTCTGAGCCAATCTGACATACAGCCATCAGCACAACCTTACTGGGGTTGTTTTATACTGAATATCAATTTCTAAAAATTAATGTACAAATACAGAATACAGAACGGTTCCCAATTATGCGAAGAATTTGGTCATCCCACGGCCTTGCAGAATTGGAAATTTGCAGATTTCGAAACACAGGCAAACAGCAACTTACCCAGTCAAAATTTTTTATGCTCCCCATTTCCAATACCTTCTATGTACTTTACTGTAATTTTTTCTAATATGAAATTGTTCTTGTGGATAAATAAAATATTAAAAAGGTTTTAACAACTTGAAAAAGTTTAAAATTACACGCAGGATGGTGAAAACTCCCACATGTAAACAATGCCACCATTGGGTGCAAGTGTACTGTACGATACAGTCATTTCCTTTAAAAAAACCTTTTTGATGGAATTTCCTCTACCTATCCTCTGCCAAAAAAAACCCTCGAACTCCTCTATTTCATCCTCCGTGAAGAGTTCATCTGCCGAAGGAAGGCTTTGTGAACCGTTACGGGTACTGGCAGATCATGTGTGTCTTCACTGCCATTAGGCCTAACAAACTTGGTTACGAGTGACTGGCTCAGTTTCTTTGTCTTGCACGTTCACTATGTAATCGTTTTCATATAAATTCATTCTACAATAAAAAAAGAACTGATGAAAATTCAAAATTTGATATGAAATTACAATTTCTTAAAAAGAAATGATAAAAATTCAAAATTAAACATTAGATCGAACGATTCTCTCTCTCTCTCTCTCTCTCTCTCTCTCTCTCTCTCTCTCTCTCTCTCTCTCTCTCTCTCTCTGTTAATCACTTTTACTAGTCAATTTCATCAAACGCTATTTCAACAATAGAAAAAAACAAATGATCAAATGCCAAAAGTTTGTCAAAACAAGTTAACCTAGAAAAAAAATTCTTACTTCATGTTCAGCAAAGACGGAGTTGAAGTTGTCGACTGCTGCCAAAATGAAAGTTGCTCCTTCCTTCGTCTTTAACTTAAGGGCAAGCTTTTTAGTTTCAAGAAAATAGGTCTCCCTCTTCGACCTCTAGGCAGATGCATACACGATGCGGATGATCAGAATACACTTCGACAGATCTGAATAATACGTATGGTGATGATGATGATGATATACCAATCATTCATACACACAGCGCAATGACGTCAGAATGCGTGAGGCAGAGCCTTCCGTCTTAGTTAATGGCTGAGCGGGAAAACTTTCTCTCGCATTCCCCCTTGGAGGAATACATAATAGCTTTTTTCCTCCAACCATTCCCCCCACCCCTTCTCTCAGATACCAGCAAACCCCCCACATCTAAAATACTTGAAAAGACAATAGATTTGATACGTTTTGCGGCACGTGACTTGCAGACTTTGAACAGCTTCACAGATAGAGAAAATCTATTTTTGAGAATTGGCGACCACATAAAAGGGGAATCGCCCAATTCGAACACGCATAATTTGGGACCAGACTGTACTTGCAAGAAAAGATTTTTTTTTAGAAGTAATACGTAGCAATGAGGATATACGTATAAACATACACCAATCTTTCTTTAAACTCACATAAATCTTTAAGCATACTTCATCACCCATCAAAACTTAATGGTGAAAGGTGTGCAGAACTCAGCCTGACTATAAAATGTATAACAACCATACTAAATACCAACCTCCTGAGATATTATGCACTCCTTACCCTCAAGGTTTTCAAGCACTCTCTGAATCAACTGATTTTCACTTTATATTTTAACACTACAAATTTATTTATTCATACTTTTCATTACCTTACGAGAAGTACCATTAAGCCTTGCTACTTCAATCCGATCAGGTCCAGTATCAGTCCAATACAGATTTCTGGCAATCCAATCCACAGCTACCCCATCCGGGTGAAATACTTCAGCGGAAACTACTATTTGTTGCTCGGAACCATCCAGTTTTGCCCGTTGAATGCAAAGAGCCTGAAAAAAATACATATTTTTCCAGAATGCCAGATTCTTGCTATGTAGGGGAAAGAAGAAAATTATATAAACATTTATCAAAGTATGATATAAAAGTGTCACTTATACCAAAGGTGGAAAGATGTCAAGAAAAACTACCTAGACTTGGAACCAGGTAGTGGCCTGAGCTACAGCTTTATCAACTTTCCCTTCATGCACCTACCACTATTTGCATGTTTTCACAATTTACATGCTCCAAAGAGTGGAGTGTGGTTTATGATCTGCAGGAGTATTTGTCATACGAAAATCATCTGAAAATGTCTTATGAAATTGTGTATATTATTACCCTCACCCTTACCCAAAAGGATGCATCAGTTCTGCATTGGTGGGAAAACTACACTTAAGAAGAAAACTCAATGAGTCCATTAACTCTAACTGGAAAAGGAGGAGAGTGATTGTTTAGCGAATGCCTATTTGATCAAAAATTTCTTTAAAAAATTGCTTGCTTGAGTCTTTACTGCACATAGCAGGGAGATTAGTGGTTGGTTATATTCACCCTGGAGATCTGCAAGCTCCATAACAGACTAAACCTTCATGATGAAATGGGTAGTGTCTTTAAAGTTGACTCTACATACAGTATTTGACATCCACAATCTGTTACAGCATAAGTAAAATGACAATTTGTCGAAAATTGCATTTTTCCTAACTATACAAACCTGAGGTCCTTTAACAATAGGAAGTAGCTAGCGGCAGCTGGAACGGTCGTAAGCTTCGAACAAGGGGAGAACGGTAGTTAACTGCTTGTCCGATCGTCGCGCGCCGCGCGACTGGGAGGTAAACAAATCACTTTTGCTTTTGGCCCATGCAAAATACGCAGAGTGAGGGGTGGCATGAGGAGGGACTATATGTAAAGGACCTCAGGTTTGTATAGTTAGGAAAAATGCAATTTTCGACAAATTGTCATTTGTTCCGATACGTAATACAAACCCTCGGTCCTTTAACAATAGGAAGACTCACTTCTTGGTGGGAGGAATCTGAGTCTTTTGATGAACAGACTGGTGTTCGTCCATCCCTGGAATGCCTCCCTGGTCGTAAGAGCGAGGGAGGGATCCAAGCCTCTGTCCGATTGATCGGGGTGTGCACCGCAGGATCAATGGTCAGACCTCTGGGCCGAGTACTAAGAGAGAGGCAAGCGTATCTTCGTACCAGCAAGCAAGAACTTGTTCCTGTTTGCAAGAGGCAACATAAAGTATGGGTTGTCTCAAGCTGGCATCCACTTCCTCCCCTTGTTGGAGGAAGTGGTGGATAATACGCTCCTATCCCTAGTGAAAGGGATAGGATGGGGCTATGTTAAGTAGCTCACCTGCATCTTGTCCTTATCCAGCAGGGTGACGACCGTGTCCCTCTAACCACAGGTAGAGGGGAAGAAAAAGAGATGGGAAGAGGAGCCAGTCACACTCTCATTCACCATCCATTCTTACGGTCACACCAGGACTCGATGCTGTTCAGCCTGCAAGGGTCTGGGTTCGCTACACAACGTGTTGAGCAGCCACCACGGGTCCCAAGGAAAAAGATCCAAGGACCTGTGGGCAATATCCCGAAGGTAGAAGGAAGGGCATGTGGTCTGGTTGGACCAGACCCCTGCCTTCAGTACCTGCGCCGAGGAGAAGTTCTTGCGGACAAGGCAGCATCTCTTCGCATCGAAGGCGGTGAAGTCCATTAGGGAGGGGATTGTGAACGACTCGAACCAATCGTCAGGGACCGAAGGGTTCTGAGTCTTCGCTACGAAGTTCGGTACGAAATCGAGCGTCACGGATCCCCATCCCCTGGATGCTTGACTTCGCAGGAGAAGTCATGCAGATCCTCAGAGGAAAAGAAGGAAATAGTCGCATGACCTATCCCTCTTCTCTACTTCGGTGATGTCCAGTACCCATACCGGTCTGTCCGTTAGCAACGAAGTCTCTCGCATCCTCCTATCCCCATGCAGCGAAGTTCTCGGTAGTGGATAGGACACCGACACTCCATGGTGGGTGTCAATGGTATGGGTACTGTGACAAGCTATTAAACGAAGTAATGATTGCTCTGTAACAACCGAACTAAGTCAACAGCGTAGTTCGTAACTGACTCGGCCGTTCTGACAGCTGCCGACTGACTGCGTTCGGTAGGAGGCAAGTTGTCAAAGCATCCGAGTAAGTCACGTGACCTTCGCCTTTAAAGGGTTATGCCGAGAGACCAAACAAATAATGTATTTGTTTGTCACCAATGCCGGACAGCGAGGTGATGATTCTCTTAAGGCATGTGCCCAACAGGCGAAAGTCAATTGCCTTCTAGAGACCGAGGTCCCTGAAGGTAAAACATCTCATGGTTGTTGAATCTCAGCTAAGGAGAAACAACACTATGTACCGTTGAAGACGAAGGTAGATATTGAATGCAACCTACGTCTTCACAGACGAATCGAGAGAAGGATTCTCAAGATTCATAACCTGTGCTTACAAATGACTGAAAACGCTAACCGCTATTTCATTGCTGTCCGGTGAGAAGTCGTAGTTGCAATGAAAGCGGGGCGTTCTTCAGTAATGAAAACACAGGGGAAAGCCGCCTGAAGAACTGCTTCTCATGGGCTGAACATTTGGAAGTAGAGCTGTCAGGTCGGAGAGTTGGCAATGTCTTCTGACACATCTCGTAATTCGGGTTGAACAATGAACAATTGTATACCTACGAATACGAGATATTTTGAAGACAAACTCAGATGTCTGCAAAATCATTCGCATTATCGCAGTGCGATGCAGCGGGAGACTTGTACAGACTTCTGTTACCGTGCGGTAAACAGAAAGATGAAAAGAGTCCAAGAGATATCTCTGTTGAAAATTCTCGCAATGTCGAAGGCGATGGAATCTAGCGTCACAGCAGTAGATGGGTCCTTCATTATTGCGAGAATCCCCGTTAATCAGAGACCTAAGTCCATGATTGTTGGGCAGAGATACGGTTCGGTAGTCAATCAAAGCAGGGCAGAGAGACATACATGACCGTGCATATCGGAGGCCCAGCTGATACTGAGCTGCTATCAGGCAGTTCAATACGCAGTAGTTGAGCCTGAGCTCTCGCTGACTCGTCATCCTGAGTTGCCAGGTAATCCATATTCCACGAAGGAATGCGTTCGGCTAGAACTACCGAGCATAAAAGATATGCTCGAGCAATTATATTTAGGCGAAACGAATTTCGGTAAATATAACAGTTGAAATGGTGTTGTCGTGACAAAACCATAAGTATATAAAAATTGAAACTGAAAACTCCTGGGAGGTTGCAGGCAACCCCGAGTTGCAGTTCAATTAGAATACTTCTCTTATAAGTCGCAATCCGTAGTTTCACTAGGATATGCGCCTACCCCTCGGACAATTCAACTGCTTAGTAGAATCATGTCGCGAGGTTAATATACGTAGTATATTTGTAGGATTCTGAACAACGATCTCCATCCTAAATTCTTTCCTTCAAGAAAACAAAATAAGGATTGGAGATCGACCACCTTCGATCTCTATCAAAGAGAGTGAAGGAGAAGTCTTCCTCGAAGGAAAGCTTCAATGGTGAACAGAATACTAAGACGATAGTTCAAGCCAAACTGGATATTCCCGTCTGATCTTCTCTAGTCCAGGTTGGTCGCCTACTGTGAGATAGTTTCTTCAGCAGCAGTCTTCTTAACCCAATGCTAGAAATTCCAGGAATTCGAGCATAGGCGAGGTTCCCGATTATCGTATATCGGGGATTCTCGTCTCGCTCACTTTGGACCGTGGTCTCGCCTAAGTGTTTGGAGATCGTAAAACTCGAACACTGAATGCGTTAGAAATTCCGTAGAATTCTAAGCAGTCTGCGAAACCCCCACCGAATTCGCCAAACGATATCGGCTGGTGGTCCTCTCGATTCCCGTAGAAATCGAGAATGGGGCAGGATTCCTCCTCAACGACCGGGGCTTACGTCAGGTAGACCCGAAGGTCCCACCCCCCGGTAGCGCAGTCCCGAACGTGGGATCCTACAGAGAAATCTCTGTAGGATCCCTCCCCTTTCCCTCGTAACCGTAAGGAGAGAGGGAAATGGGGGAGGAATTGGATACTCGCTCGCCTTCCCAGTGGAACTAGCAGTCGGAGAAGAGTAGGAACAGCCATCGCCTTGCGGCGATGGCCTCTCAGAGTCTGGGAAAACGTATCGTCAGGAGAAAACGTTTTCCCGCGGAGGGTTATGAACTCTCACTGTAGGTAAGGGTCTGCCGCCACTGTGAACGTCGTCTGGGTGGGGCTGATCGACACCTGACAGGAGAGAGCCGATACCGTCCTCCGACTCATTCCAGTCCTCGTCGAGGTCGAAACCTCTCAGGAGGACCGAAGGAGTATTCAAATACGGTGTCCGAAGACACGTAGAAACGCCGCTGTCGCAGTAGAGGAGGTGGAAGTAGCTTGATCGACCGGCCAGAACTGAGAGAGCCTTCTTGTCCGGAGACGAGAGACTCTGGTTCGAGACAGAATCGGCAAGTTCCGATCGCGGCAGACCCACCGTCGGTTTGGGTTCCCTCTCGGGCCCCAAAACGACTCGAGCAGAGACGTGGGCTCTGCTGGTGGGAGCGGCAATCCTTCCGCAAGGTCATTATGCTGACGAATCAGCTTAATGACTTCTGCAAATTCCTCTGTATCTCGGGAGTAACCGTGTCTTGCGGAGTAGGACCGTCCAGTCCCTCCAACAAGAACAGATCCCGAGATACTCCTCCTTCAGAAGGAGGAACAGCGGCAGACCCCTGACGGTCGCCTTCAGCTACTTGCGCGTATGTCCTGGTCGGTCCTGGAACCGTGCCTGGTCCATACGGCGTCATAGCTGGGTCACGAGCGGCGTACCTCTCGTGATCGCTCCTCGGTACCTCGCTCCTCCCGGTATAGCCCGAGGAGGTTGAAGGTACGGGAGAGGCAGACCTGACGCTCCCCCCTCGCTCGCTGGCAGGACCAGCGTGCGTGGAGGGCTGCTGCTGATCGTCAACCCGCGGTGACGGTCGAGCAGCAGGCCTAGCCTTACCGCTCGCCTGGGGCGATTGGCTCGGCTGAGAACGTCGAGACCGATCTCTAGCGTCAGGCGAGCTGCCGCTGGTCACCGTCTCCGCCCGGTCCCATCGGGAGCGGCGGACGGGTGACCTGCTAGGCTCTCTGTCGCGTCGAGACCGGCCAGCGTCCTCTCGGCGCGTCGAGTCGCTGGTACCAGCCGTGGCTGGTACCGTCGGCCGCGGGGACTCCTTCCTCGCCTCAACCCGTGGCTGGTCAGCGACCGTCACGTCAGCCCGAGCAGCCAGTTGATCGCTGCGAGAGCGTCCACTGGCCTGGCGAGAGTCGTGTGCACGACTCTCGCCAGTCTTCTGCTCCGCGCCGCTGTCTTGACGGCGAGCGAGCTCGGGCTTAATATTAGAATAGGCGCGTCAAGCCGCTGGTACCAGCCGTGGCTGGTACCGGCGGCCGCGGGGACTCCTTCCTCGCCTCAACCCGTGGCTGGTCAGCGACCGTCACGTCAGCCCGAGCAGCCAGTTGATCGCTGCGAGAGCGTCCACTGGCCTGGCGAGAGTCGTGTGCACGACTCTCGCAGGCTTCTGCTCCGGCGCCGCTGTCTTGACGGCGAGCGAGCTCGGGCGTCAAAACTTTGGCTGGACGGTCTTCTTGGAAGAGCGTCCACTCGGTGCTTCTCGCGAACGAGAAGCGGCCGAGACGGAACCTGGTTTAGCGGCAGAACCGCTAGCACCAGGTGAGGACGCACCAGCCGAGGCTGGTGCACCTCTGGTCCCCGTCGACTTCTTCTTTGCAGAAGAAGCGACGGGCCCCGTTCCCGAAGGAACAGGAGGACCAGCAGAAGAGCTCCCCAGCTCGCCTGAGCGAGCCGGGCCCTTAGAAGATCCCGAAGGAGTCTTCTTAGGGGGGGAGGAGGCAACCTTCTTCTTCTTCGGCTGTTTGGCCTTAGAAGTCGAAGGGGAAGGAGAGGCAGCAGACGACGAAGAAGACGACGAAGATGACGACGACACCTTCTTCCTCTTCCTCTTCTTCTTCGCCAGGCTCCGCAGGACAGACGTCAGGTCTTCCATCCAGGAGGGAGCCGGGGCAGTTGCCGAAGCAACAGGGCCCGACTGCACCTGTCCGGAAAGACCTGAGACTGTGACAGCACCACCAACAGCAGGAACAACAGGAACAGCAGGAACGGCAGGAACATCTGAAAGTGAATGAGCAGCCGGCACCTGATCTGAAAGGGAATGAGCGGCTGGGACAGCAACAGGTACGGCAGGCACGGCAGGTACCACAGGAGAGCCAGGCGTCCTGTCGGCAGCTACCGTCATCCTCGGCACTGGCGGCAGGTCCAGGGGGTTGGGGCAGCGGAAGTCCGGGGTCGGCAATACAAAGAACCCAGGTGGCGGTGGCACCGTCCTCTTTGGCACGGCAGGAATTGGTTCTGGATTGCAGCCGTGGGTGTTACCGACATGACATGTGGTGTGTACACCAGGTGCGGTGGCATCTCATATGCTGGTGTCGAGATTGTGGTTGTTGTAGTGGTTACCGTACCATGAGTGACCACTGCCGACCTCGCCAACCGCTGAATCAACCCCTGTATGCTCGGCACTCCCTGCAGTCCCAGCGACTCCCACACCTGTCCCAGGTCGTCCTTCGCTGATGGCACACCTGCGGAAGCAACAGTCGCTGGACGTCCGGGTAGCAGGCGCCCTCCTCCACACTCGACGGATCGAGAGAGGAGAAGGACTCCGCTACCCCCCCCGCAGGGGAAGGCGCGAATCGTGGGGGCTGGTCGGGGGGCAGGAAAGAGGACGAAGTGTCCGTTACCAAAGGAGTCACTGGACTTTCCGATGACTTCTTGGGCGGCCTAAGTCTCTTCCTGCCCTCGTACAGCACCCACTGCGCCTCGGACCAATGCATACACGTTACAGAGGGCTCGTTGCGGGAGCACTCTCGCCCCCGACAACGAGTACAACCTCGTGAGGATCTACATCTACATCCAAGGTCGTCTCCCACGGATGTAGCACCTGCGGTAACATAGATAGATTAGTAAGAGGGGTTCCCTCACGCACGGGGGGAAGACATGCCCCACCCCGAACGCAAGGAAGACCCCAAATACAAAATACAATGAAGAAGCTGAGCGGGGGGCAGGAAGGAAGACGAAGAATCGGATACCAAGGGAGTCGCGGGAGAGCTTTCCGACGACTTCCTGGCAGACCTTCGCTTCCCCTACCCCCGCACAGCAGTGAAAAGTAATATGAAAATGAAACAGAATACTGCCCTTGCGATTCACTTCATAGAACTTAAGGAGAAAAGATCAATTCCCGGGTAGAACGGAAACTTGATCCAATAATATGATGCTATCATAAAATATATATGAAAATGAAACAGAATACTGCACTTGCGATTCATTTTCACATAAAAAAATCGTAAGGATCAATTCCCGGGTAAGAACGAAAATTGATCCAAATAAAATTTCATGCAAATAAATAAATGAAAATGAAAAGAATATTGCAATTGCGAATCCACTTTCATTGCATTCTATTATACAAAATTAAAAGGCTCGTGCCGAGCACAATCACACTCTCGGTAACGAACGCACAGGGCAAAAATATAATGAAAAGAGTACTTACATTTTTCAATTACACACTTTCGCCCAAATACATGACTCGGCGCGAGCGCGCCCGCCCTCGGCACCGAGACATAATTCAAGGGTTCAATTGATGAAAAGAGAGGAAATCGCCGCATCTACGGCGATAACTCCATGTTGGTTCATAATTAAGTAATGAAAATGAAAACAGTGTACTTACAGTTTCATTTTCAAGTCAAACAAACCATTAGTAGAAAACACAATATAAACAAAGCATACGACGATGAAGCGGGCAGAGAGCGATGACGAACACGTCCTTCACACCCGCGGCCGAAAGCAAAAGTGATTTGTTTACCTCCCAGTCGCGCGGCGCGCGACGATCGGACAAGCAGTTAACTACCGTTCTCCCCTTGTTCGAAGCTTACGACCGTTCCAGCTGCCGCTAGCTACTTCCTATTGTTAAAGGACCGAGGGTTTGTATTACGTATCGGAACAAAGTTACTTTCTTCAGAAACAATGGTGAAAATTGGAAAAAGGTGAAATGGAAGAAGTTGAGGATGCTAGGCACAAAGAGACCAAATGGAATAGATGAATGATACAATGAAAGTAGCAATGCAACTGTATTGAGGGAAAGCTATGTCCATTGGAACTACATGGAATGCATGCATGAGGCACACAGTATGTGGTACCACCAAATATCATGACAGTGTTTAACTTTTCCTATTCTAATGCTATCTTCATTGAAGAACCCTTTGGACAACCTATGACAGATGTAATTTTTTACTACCATCAACCTTATCACAATATAACACTTACACAGAGGGGCAACTGCAGTCTAAGTAAACAATGTAATTGAGTCAAAGGAAAAATAAAATATATACATGGAAAAGTCCCAAGCATTATACCTCATCATCAGTCCAGTAAACAAAACCATCAATGGGATCATAATCTACTGCAATGGCATGTTTCACCCCTGATACTGGCATTACCACAGCAGTGTGATCCGGAGTATCTAAAGAAATGCGACGTAGGTCTGTCCGTCGAGCTAATATCAACATTTCTTCCGGACCTGAAAAAATTTTACATTAATGATAGTCACACATATATCTAAACACATATGACAATAAAAGCAAAAATCAGACAACAAATTAAACTACAATCTAATACTCCTGACTAATTACTGAACTCAATGTAACAGATGGATATATGGTACAATGAATAGAGAATGTTCTTAACATATTTATAAGAACCCAAATATTTCCAAATTAAAAAGGAAAAACTTTCATAGAGATAATAAATTATGCTTACCATCAGAGCAGGTAAAATTGTCAATCAACTTGACTCCAGTTGGACATGCACAGGTGAACTCATTAGGTGCTGGAGCTGCTAAACAAAGATGACTGCAACCACCGTTCTTTTCTTGACAGGGTGTTTTCTTATATGGCTGACGAGCTTGATCGTACACATGTATATACATAGGAGACAAATTTGTCCCCAACTGCTTTTGTTCCTCACAAAGCCTCTGTCACAAGAGAAATTCATTATAGGTTCTTAAAAATGAATACCTCTAGTTTACATATACTGGATAGACATTACTATTATTATCATTATTAGTATTACTATTGTTGTCATTTATCATTAGTATATTACTGTTTTTATCATTATCAGACATTTTAATCAGAGCATGGAGTAAAAAGCACTTGAATCTCATCGGACTGGATTTTGAAATTAAAATCTTAAAGCTGGGCTCAAGTAAATTACTGAAACGCTACTGACCAAGGAACATTTTATTTTATTTTTTACAACTTTTTAACTAAAAAAGTAATTATAGCAAATTCATTCCGTCACAAAAAAAAAAATTCTACTTTACATTTCACTCAAGTTCAAGAACACAAATTAATCTAATAGTCCCATTTTGTAAAGCAACATAGTGCAACATGCCTACCTTGTCTCCAACATTGCAATAGTGGATTGCTCTGGTTTCCCAATCAGTCCAATAAAGTGTATGATTAAAATAAGTTAGAGCAAAAGGATGTGGTAACTTTCCCTGCACTACCTGCAACACAAAAAGCTTACTTAATAAATATGGTACAAGATTATTGTTCACTGTATCTTGCAATGACAGAAAATTGTTTTCTTTTTCTTTAAATCTTGAACCTAAAACTCATTATGAAGTCAACAGGCTATAACCCAAAAGAGCTACAAACAAAACTCAACCAGCAGAGAGACAAATTACAGGAAACCTTTCACAATGAGCACACAAAGATGCACCACTACTACCTAAAATATGTCATATATGCTTAATCCTCATTCAGGCTGAGCCAACTTCAACCTTTCAGTAACTATCAATATACTTCTAGGCCATGAGCTAAAATCTCTAAGGGTTCTTTAGTTCTTAACACTGCCAAGGAGTTGGAGACAGCCACAACTCTTGCCATTTCCTTGAAATAAATGACCTAATTGGTCTTTTCATATAAGAGTAGGGATGGGACATGAGTAGGGGTGAGACATGTTATTATTGCATAGTCATTATCTTCTTTCACTTTCCTGTCTATTACCTCATTACCACAAATCCCCATGAGAAGGAACCCAGAAAAAATGACAGTTCTGAGATGAAGTGAAATGTTAAAAATCTACTCCTGAGCTTCATGGACTCAAGAGTGAATGAAGCTTTTCAAACTTTCTGAAAATCTAATGCACTCCCAATGATGTCAACTCTGCTGTAAATAATGAGGCACCATCTGGTATTTTCTCGAGTCTCCAGCTTGGTTAATGGGGGCAGATTTAATTCTATGAAAGATGAACCTTACTTCACTGAAAACCACCAATAATACAGAACTCTAATTACTTCTAAAAAACATTGTTACAAGAATAGACTGTATGTATGTGATTTTTAAATCTATTAAGCACTTCCCAGGTCAATATTATAACAACTAATTCCTCGGAACTTTACTCAAGTCCAAGCATCCAAAAACCGAGTCCTTCTTTATTTTTCATGACTTCTGATATTTTGTAAGAAAAAAAAAGTGGCATGATATTTTCACCTGTGCTGAATTAAGCAATTCGAACAACTAGCAATAACCACAAAAAAAGACATTTTTAATTAATGATAAGAAATTAAAGACAGAGTTGGAGTAATTCAGAGCTTTGATAAATATTCTGTCTCTGAAAGGTTTCAATCGGTTAGTACAATTTGGTACACTGCTCCTGAGATATGAGGAGCAGGAGAAAATATGACTTTCATCTAAGCAGTGCATCATCACACTGCTTATCTTTACAGAATTGTAATTCTGTAATTCAATTTTTACTTTATTCATCTTAATTTTAAGCATCTAATAACTTTCATTTCAGGTGAATTTATTGTGCAAGTTACTGTAAGCATCTCTTTTTAGCTTTTCACATTTTAATTTACTTTCATTTCATTACGGCTTTCATTTTTCACTCAATATCTCAGTACAATCAGTTTGCAGTTTCTACTAAGCTGAGAAACTTGTTGAGTAAGACATAATTTTTTAGTTCTCTTAGCACCTGCACAGTTTTTTATGGCACATGACTTTTCATTCATTTCAAAATTTGTACGCAGCTGTTTTGAATTCAGTTAGGGTACACATGCCTTAAAATTGTCTCTACTCTTTATATGGGTTTTGTGAATCTGAGAAATTCGAAGTCTTGTCAATACTGTATTAATATTCTGCATATTGCTTGCAGTTATTAATGATATGTACCATCAAGTGTACCTGGCCCTAAAGCAGTGAAAGGCTAAAAAAATAAAAAACTTAGATGCAGATTGGATTTACCAACAGAAGAAAATATAACTGCAAAACTTCCACTTACCAGGGTTCTGCTGTTTCCTTCAAAGTCTACAGAGGCAATGTAAGAGAGCCTGGCATCAGCCCAATAAATAACCTGTTGACCATAATCAACAGTCAACCCATTTGGCCAGTATATTTCTTTTGAAACAATAACCCATCTTGTGGTAGGATCACCATTCATTCCAGCCCTCTCGATTTTTGGATTTTCACCCCAGTCTGTCCAAAACATCAACCTAAAATGAAATTAATAAAAATGAAAACAAGAAATAAAATAACACTAAGATATGATATCACTTCTGATGAAAGATATCCATTAATCAATTTACTCAGGAATATTTTAGTAATAATAATAATAATAACTGAAAATAATTACGAATACAGTACATGGGTTTTCAATATTTAATCTTCACATCCATAAAATCAGAAGAGAGAGAGAGAGAGAGAGAGAGAGAGAGAGAGGTGAAAGGGGAGAGAGAGAGAGAGAGAGAGAGAGAGAGAGAGAGAGAGAGAGAATCAACTTACCCCTCTGAAGGAACTAAGGCTATGGCTCTTGGCTGATCCAGATCTTCCCAAAAGAGAACTCTACGTAGCTTGCTGTAAAGTTCAGCCACTTCAATTTTGTTAGTATCTGAATCGGTCCAGTAGAGTTTCTCCCCAAGCCAATCTACGGCCAGTCCATCAGGAGAGATGATACCTCTTGTAATCTTTATCACCTAAAAATGAAAATACATTGCACATGCCTATTGGTTTTGTGAAAAAACTGCACATAAATAAGATATTCCAAAGAAAATAATTTGGTAAATCAGACTTTAAATACATAAGAAAAAACACTAAAATAATATGCAGCATCTTTAAGTCATACACAAAGCTAGTAAAAATTTCAAAAAATCACATTTTGTATGAACAAAATATGACTCCTAAACAAAAGTATAATAGTACCTCTTCACCAATACTTATTGCGTTATGTTAATATGAAGATACAAAACCTTAGCCCTTTCCAAAAAAATATCAAACCTTACACAAAACTTAATCTGCAATACCCAGGATGAAACTTAAAAAAAGCAAACAGGCATAAAAAGATTCCAAGGTAATTTAGACTGAATCTTACCTCTCTATGATCCTTAGCTCCACCACCTGTTTTATTGATTTCCACACATTTGATAAGCTCATTGTCGATGTCGGTCCAGCATACAAGCTGTCCTTTATAATAATAATCAACTGACGCTGCATCTGTCACATCCTGAAATAAGTGTGTGATTTACCTACATTACCTGAAATTCTATACACAGTACATACCTGAACATGTACACTAATACAACCCTTAGACCTTAAGGAAACATCAGAAAATGATTAATTTTTATGTTATAATGAATAAAGATACCTGACCGTATTAAAAAGCATATTAGACATTTCACTCAATTAGTTCAAATAACTTTTTCAACAATCTTTGGCTTTTAACACCTATTCCCTAAAAATTTTACATATCCAGTTATGTGCATTTATCATTCCACAAAACAAACTGAAGGTATCAATATGAGAGAGAGAGAGAGAGAGAGAGAGAGAGAGACGATAGAGACAGACGAGAGAGAGAGGAGATGAGAGAGAGAGAGAGAGAGAGAGAGAGAGGGTAGGTACATTGGGAGAGGAGAATTTATTCCCACACTAATAATAGGGCATTACACAAGTGGACCTAACACTTCAAGTGTTCCCCCCATCAACAGGACTGGATTTTTACACAAATAAGATAACTACACGTATTAAAAAGCTTTATTCAGACTTGATATTATTCTTAACAAAATATTTTTAACACAAAAAAAAATCCTGAAAATAAAAGGATGCATAAACAATATCACTGGATCAATGATCTACTTAAACAGAAAATACCCCTGCTATGGCTTATAAATAATGCCTAATAACTTGACTTGCACTTATTCAGAAGTTTTCACTATTATGGTCATTAGTAACTGGTTTCAAATTTGTGAACTTTTCTACAATTCAATTATCATACAATAACTTTCAGGATTTTACGCAGGCATTCACAAACAGTTTTGTCAAGTGTGAATAAATAAATAAAAGCAATGCATATGTTCTTTGGCAGTAATGACAGGTACAACAATATGCATGAACTGCCTCTACTATTTACTTTTCTGCACATAAACTACACTTTTTTCCCACACATTAAATCTACCTAATTATTAGAGCAAAGAGTGTGCTGTCAATATAATACAAAAGTGATACCAGGTAACACCAAAATTCTTTCTAATAATATCAATGTCCAAAATTCTTTCTAATAATATCAATGTTATTATACAAACAAGAACTGTGTACTTTTAAACACACATCACTGTAAGGGTGGAAAAAAAGGAATAGAACTACAAACAGAAAACAGATATAGTATGGCGTCTTTTACTTCCAATCATGCCAATTAAAATGCCAAATACCCTCAACATAGACCACTGAAACCAGGATAGTTTTCCCTTTATCCATGACATAAAGATAGTACTAACCTTTACAATTACTTGCCGTGACTGCTTCTCATTCCCCACCTCTATTATGCGAATATCCTTGCGGTTGGCGAACAGGAGCTCTGGGTACCCTAAATAGAAAATAAATGCTACAGTATGGTACACAAAGATGAAAAATGTTCACATTTGTAATTAAAACAAATACAATGAATAGCATCTCTCATGCAAATTGTACGAAAAACTTTTACAAAACAAACTGCAAATCTGCAGTCCCTTTGAAAACAAAAGTTTTCAATAGTCAGTGAAATTCGGAAATGGAAGTATCAGGGCCAACAAAATCAGTAGCATTCTATCTAAGCATAACCACCTGTTTACTCTGAAGATATATAAGACACTGGGATCAGTTTTTACTCAAAATATGGAATACTTACTTGTACTACAGGTATTTGTTTTTAAGCACATCAAAATTTATCTAAATGAGTACTACAACAAACATTCAAACCCTCTACATGCATGAGACATCAGTACTCATACTGTAAAATATATAACTTTTCATTATATTATAACAATGCATACAGTGAACTCCAGACATTCGACTACTTTAATCAACTTATTTCTTTTTCACAATGAACAGTTTATTTTGTTGATAAGTTATATTCAAAGAGTCTTCCCCTTTAGATAGCAGAGTACAGAATTGTGGGGAATTTCATGTACAGGCAGTCCAGTCCCCGGGTTACAACGGGGGTTCCGTTCTTGAGATGCGTTGTAAGCCAAAAATCGTCATAAGCCGGAACATCGTCAAAAATACTAAGAAAACCTTACTTTTAATGCTTGGGGTGCATTAAAAACTATGTAAACTGCATTCTTATTGCATTTTTCATATAAAAAAAAACCTTCAAATATTGATTATTCTGCATTTTTGGTGTCATATTTCTTCTGCCAGATGAGCATTGTAGGCGTCGTAACCCCAGAAATAATTTCAGATGAATATAATTGAAAAGCGCCTTAACCTCGGAACGTTGTAAGCCGAACCCTTCGTAACCCGGGGACTGCCTGTATTCCCCAATAATGCTTCAGTCCACTCCAATACATCACTTGAAAAGAGGGGAGAGGATGGAAGGTGAACAAGAGAATGCTTCAAGTATAAATATTTTGTTGTGGCCAGAAAAAAACCAAAAATATTGTTCCTTTAACTTAACCAAAATATAAAAGGAAACCAGAAAGAGGTTGGTTTCACAATGCAAATCCCAAAATCAGGACAATTTGTGAATTGCAAAGTGAGTAAAATAGATTTTACTTCACTTTATATTTCCTAATTGAGCAATTAGGAAAAGCAATAGAACTCTTCTGATTTTTACTGGCTCTCTTGTCTAATTAACTGGTATCACCATATTTCCTTACAAAAATTACATCCTTTTCGAAAAATTAGTTTGCCAAAAATATGGACCAAACCTCATTTTTGCACTAGTAGTATTCAACTTCTTATTTTAACAATCATCTTGCACTTTTTATATAAATGGTTCTTGTTGCCTACCATGTATAGCTGCCCTCCCTCTTTCTTTTTCTACGTCAATATGGGCTTTTCACAGTTCTCTGTGGACACGCCCTTGTTTTCCATGCCACCTGCTCTCAAGGAACTTCAGTGTCAGTAACTGTCTTATGAGGCATAGTGTAGACTAGGCTTTAGCATTCAGGCCCATCTGACAACAGCTTCAAATTTATGTTCTATATATGGTACCTACTTGCATTCTAATATGTAACACAATACCATTTCAATATCAACATACATTATTTTGTTTGTATGGTGTTTTTACGTTGCATGGAACCAGTGGTTATTCAGCAACGGGACCAACGGCTTTACTTGACTTCCGAACCACGTCGAGAGTGAACTTCTATCACCAGAAATACACATCTCTAACCCCTCAGTGGAATGCCCGAGAATTGAACTCGCAGCCAACAAGGTGGCAGACCAAGACCATACCAATCACGTCACTGAGGCGCTATCAACATACAGTATTTATATTGTACCCCTAATAATGAAATCTTAACCTTATGTGGTACATATGCACAGCAAACAGGTTACAGCGATGGTACTGCTTTTCTGTTAGCCTAATTTACATTAAATATGCTCTCATTCAATATACAATGCGTATAACCAGGTTAAAAATCGTATGGAGACTTAAATATGAAGCGTAACTAACATGCACTAAGGCTCAATTTCTTGTTTGTATTCTTACTTTTCCCAAACGCTTGTATGTCTGTTTACTATGTTCTCCGTGACTGTAATCTGTCCTTTTCTCGGAAATCAGTCTCAACCAACCAGCTTACAGTTGGCTCTATAATCAGGAAACATGCCATAAGGCTGGCTTGATCCAAGCACCAATAGTGAAAAAATAAAAAAAGCAACACCCCAAGAATATCCTCGAGTAACATTCTCCAGAATAAAAAAAGATAACAAACATTAGCTATCTAGGCCAGCCTTCCAAATCGCCTGTTTATAGGGAGTCATATTTGAATGTTTCCAATAAGCTTGAAAAACTCCTGGGGTAACACATCGCTTGGAAATTGCTCTTTTTGATTAACATGTTGAAATAAATGCCCCTGGAATAAAGTGTGAAACTGTTTGTTTTGCTGAGACAACACGTTGGGCTTGAGCAGTCCAGCAGATAGCAGTTGCAGTCACCAGTAGATGTCTCGATAAGACTGTCTCTATAAAACGAGATCTCAGCCTAGACTTACATGATCTCAGTTCTTCCCATTCCCAAGTCTATCATTTCAGTTATGGTAAAAAGTGAGGTGTACTGTAAATTCTAGCCTAGGACACGACAATCGACACTGAGCTTATTTCAACTTCTTAAACTGTTTCATCACTACTGAACAGCCACTCTCAACGGTGACTCAACTTTCCCCTAGACGTTCGGTGGTTTTCGTCAATAACAAAATATTGCACATTATTGATCATGATATACGTATAGGATCACTTTTAAGTCAAAATGATAACGTTGACTCAGGGCCACAATTCCGTAGGGATTCAAGTAAAAATGTTCAGCGATAATTTATGAGATGTATTATTTGAAATTGATAAAAATTATCACACAATTCCGAGTTCAAAAATATGCATATTTGCATTGAAAAGAAAACTAAATAAATGTGTCCTTTATTGCTTGACATGACTGAAAATAACTGAAAATTACTTTCAGCTTGACAGATATACTCTTGTTCACTATCCCAAACCGTAAATTCATGAATTTTACATTTAAGCATGCCCTTTTAAAAACCAGTCAATTTATGGTTCTGCTTCCTACAGCTCCTCAAGGATTTAATGAATAGAGTTACTAAAACCGAGTCCAAATTATACCTCATAAAACGTTGCCTTTGAATTAGGTGGCAATGAAAATGGGGATTAGTGCCCACGCTAACTGACTGCGCGACGTCAGAGAGAGAGAGAGAGAGAGAGAGAGAGAGAGAGAGAGAGAGAGAGAGAGAGAGAGAGAGAGAGAGAGAGAGAGCCATTTGTTGAAGAAAAATAAAAAATAATGTACGAAGCAAATAATCCTGATATATTTTTGGACAAAGTAACTTTTGAAACAACACCGAGTTTCGAATTTGTACTCTTAACGCCGTTAGTTGTACTTTTGACATTACTGCACAAGACAGACGGACTCCCATTCATCAGGTTCTGGCATTAGGGGAAACTTGAAACAATAACAAGAACACGTAATGTCGGAATACCAATTATATTAACATCTGCATCAGGTATGGAAGTACAATTGCCTCCCAAACTCCTTTCACTGTGCTATTCCACTTGAACGCTTCCTCTAATTATATTGGTCTTGTTTCAAGTTTGGTTTTATGTACAGCCCTCCACAGAGATGATTCCCTCTCTCGCGACCCCCGAGTATGTTTTTTTTTTAAAGCTGCTTATAAATTATATATTTTGTCTTTTAGTATTTTCTCATCAGTGTCGTAGCTCCTGCAGAATAGGAGTCTTTAGCTCTTTTTAAAATTTGCTTTCTTCATGTATATCTTCACTCCAGGCGATATTTATACTCTGTTTTTTTTTTTCTTTTTTTTCTGTTCATCCGCCTGTGGTGTTTTTGTATGGTAACACTGCGTCCCGGGCTTACATAATTACGCTATGTGTAAGTTTTAGATAAATAAAAGGATATCTAGGCGTACATTTACAACTGAAAAGTGTTTTAATAATTTACTGTGTGCGAATTACACCGATAATATTCGAAATAGGATATTATTATAATCGTTGAATGTAAGCTGAATTTAACTGTCTAAAGCCCAGGACGCAGTGTTACCATACAAAAACACCACAGGCGGATGGACAGACAGAAAAAAAAACAGAGTATAGTTGTATAGTCTTGTGAATCATATTCCAAATTTGTTTATACGAGCCGGATTTATAAATATTTCATTAATCAGACAACAGTCGAGTAAATTACAGTTTGTGGCCAAAATAATGAAACTTCTTTCTAAGCCAACCTTGTGGTCATATATAGGTTTATATGCTGTCGTGCAGGTCCTTGTTTACATGAGAGAGAGAGAGGCGAGAGAGAGAGAGAGAGAGAGAGAGAGAGAGAGAGAGAGAGAGAGAGATGCATACGAACAGGAAGACAGTAAATATTAATTACAATACACACCGCACCATATATACTATATAAATACATACAAACATGCATATATATATATATATATATATATATATATAATATATATATATATATATGCGAATACCACAGGAAAAAATACAGAATTTCTAACCAAGCGCTTTCTGTGTGTGTGTGTGTGCTACTGGTAATATTTACCTGATATATATATATATATATATATATATATATAATATATATATATATATATATATATATATATATATTTGTAAAGGCCACAATGCCCTCTTGACTTCTCAAATTCTTTGCTTTTTTTTTCTTCTTCTTCTTCTTTTTCGGATACGCTTGTCACTACAAAGCCTTGAGCTCCAATTTCATAGAAATTTGAAGTTGTCACGATGTTAGCGGCAAACGAACCCGCGATACCATAATCTAGACCGGAGATGGTGGCGCAAGCCAGCCAAAGTATACTACAACAAAATTAGAATGGATTGAGTGCAAACAAATGAAGCATATCTGGCGGATGGGCAGTACGCTAGTGGGCAAAAGCGAATATGGCAGACTACGTTCTCACCTAATTTAACTTCAAGTGTTTTGTGCACACTGTACACATGTACGAAAGGGTATGGTTTCTTTCTTGCTTTATACAATTTTATATGCATTCTCGTGTAGTGCTGTATTAATTCCTTAAAATGTGAAAACAATATTCTCAAAGTTGCTTATGCTTCAAGTTTTTCAGTCTGTTAATTTCACTTAGCATGAGAGAAAAAAACACTTCCTGGCAACAATAAATATTTAATATAAAATCAATATGATCTTGCTTTCCATGAAGGTTAGAATCCAGTAGTCTCAAACAACTTTCAGACGAGGGCAAGCTGTCTGTGTCATTGCAGTCTTAAGAGTGGAATGGTCTCTGAAACTCTGAAATTCATTGGTCCTTTATCGCGATCCATTTTCTGTGAATCCCAACTGTTGCTCCTGTGAAGTCTATCGTTATTTTTTGCCTAAAAACATGGAATTACACTTTTCTGTATTTATTGTTAGTACGTGGTGGAATAAGTTTTAAATGTTCTACGTAGTGAAATCGCCTGCATTTTGAGCAGTCTCCCGAAAACGATGTCAACGAAAATATGTAAATCTGAATATTTCAATCCAAAAATGGTTTTTTGCTCTTAATATTTTGCATAAGATTATATTATTTCATAAAGACCACCTTCCAATTGAAAGATAGGACGAATTAGATACGTATGGGTGCAAACTTTTGTCCATGTGTTGGTAGTGGCGGGAAAATATTATTGGAAAGTCGCTCTTGCAATGGTTGGCAGACGAAAATAGTGTAGATAGGTGGTAGGGCTATTGTTTGGGTCTTTTGAACTTAGTGATAATATGACTCATTTACTGAGCAAGTGCTCTGCCTTATACCTCCTGAGCAATTTATTTCTCCTTTCCTTGTCACTTGCACTGGGAATACGATGCCAGGATAATAGGCTTCCCTTTCCCCCAGCTATTCGTGCATCCCAGAACAACACACGACTGAACCATTAATCAGAAACAAGGCTCAGGTTAACTTGAATGGTCAACGTTCGTCTGATACAGTAGTGAAGCGGAAAGGCTTTTTTTAAAAAGCCCACCAGCAGTGTTATTGTTTGGGAAAGACGTGTTGATGACGTCACATTGATGACTCTCCATCGTCACATTGATGACTCTCCATCGTCACATCTCTTTTAGCCCTGAAGATGTAACAACATCGTCGCATCTCTTTTAGCCTTGAAGATGTAAGGATGTTGTTAAGAAATGTGTCGGCTGATAAATGTCGTAACCCTGTTTTGATATATCGGGAAAAAAACTTCATCAGAAAACTGTTTCTAAACGCATTTTCTTGCGTCTAACTGAATATGTATTAGTTTAAATTCAAGTATGAATATACTCTATGTAAAACACCACTTCAGAAATACCGTGGAAATGTTTAAGCGATATCTGAAGGTGTTTGCGTTTGCTTATTACAACGATTTGCTGAAAATCTGGGTATCATAAATATTTACTCAGCGAGTTAGGCTGACCACTGGGAGTCGAGGGGTTGTTTACTAAGGGTAACAGTTCGAGGGTTAAATTTCACCGATTCTCCAGAGCTAGTGAATAAATTTACCCATCTGGCAACGATTTTTTTGTATCTTTACCTCTGGCAATACTTGGCTTTCACAAGATGCATTTTTACAGTAAACTGCAATTTTCCTATAAAAAGAACATGAAGTCTTTAATTTGGATACTCTTCGGCGTGAAATGGTTCAATGCAATCACTAAAGCTGTTATAAGGTCATTCATACTCTATATATGAGGATGATTTCCTACTTGATGACAGCTGTTAACAAAACAATGATTTCCATACCATTTCAGGAGCTTGTATGTACGCGTTTCGTAAGTAGCGTCTTTATCTCATGCTGTACAGTCCAAAGCCGAACATTCTTAAACCAGGGTAAAATTGCTGATTAACAGGTTAAGTTTTCAAGGGAAATTATATCTTATTTGCCGTGTCATACATTATTCGACTACACTGCGTCTTATTTCCTAATTTCCCCATAGAAATACAAATATGAAATCTAAGAGTAGAATGTGCTGGCAGTGTTACAAATGTTTTCACAATTCCCATTTAATCCTGGCAGGCCATTGTATTTGAAGACATGAATGGAGGAGGGTTATATGAAATTCAAACTAAGTCAACATATAATTGATTCCATCCGAAATGCCGGTAGCGTTAAGCCTAAAGTTCTCGAAACGTCTAGCATAACGCTCGAGATGACGTCATATTAAAGCGCGTACCCTACTGCTTAAACCGATTCGGATTCGACATATTATTATTCTCTTTACGCCGTCCAAAATCAGGGCTGCAATGTACTTAACATGCCATATAAATAATAATAATAATAATAATAATAATAATAATAATAATAATAATAATAATAATAATAATAATAATATCTTGGCAAAAAAAAAAACTCCTTTAAACATATGTTATAAAAATGGCTGTTTAGCGAATTAATTTTACGACAATTTTTCTAATCTTATTAATCGACTGACCAATAAGACGTCATCCAGCCTTCCTGTATTTGTGTTTGTTTGTATGGTGTTTTTACGTTGCATGGAACCAAGGCCAATAATAGTGGTTATTCAGCAACGGGACCAATGGCTTCACGTGACTTCCGAACCACGTCGAGAGTGGACTTCTGTCACCAGAAATGCACATCTCTTACCCCTCAATGGAATGCCCAAGAATCTAACTCGCGGCCACCGAGGTGCAGGCCAAGACCATACCGATCACACCACTGAGGCGCTTTTATGTATACCGGTATACAATATACCGGATGTATAGCAGTTGACGAACCATGCACGAACACGGACTCTGATATATTACCATATCATTTCTATTAAATACCAATATGAATATTGGCCAGTTATCAAATAATATTGCTGAGGCAGAAAAGCGATTACTAAGAAGAATAGGAAATTTGTCATATAATAATAATAATAATAATAATAATAATAATAATAATAATAATAATAATAATAATAATAATAATAATAATAATAATTTTCAGCACGAGGCCATACATGGAATATACGAAGTAGAAACTTTACAACAGATACAAGAGTTAGTGATAAAAATAATAGGCAATATCCACACAGTTGCTGAAGTAGTAGAAAAATAGTAATTCCATTATTGGTATTATTGTTGAGAATAGAAAAAATAGTAACAAAAGCATAATAAAAAATTATAGCAACTAAAAGCGTACAAACTAATTTCCTGCTGGGGACCTTTAAGTGGAGTCAGGCCCAGAGGGCTAAACACGTAAAAAATAAGCAATATCAATGACAATAAAGTTAAAGAGAAGTAATCATATTAACAAACTTTGTGATACTATAAAAAAACACCATCAGTAATAATTAATAGTAATAAAGTAATGACTATAATAGTAGCAGAATGCGTATGACAATTTAGTGAGTTGCACAGACAAGAGTAAGCGAAGAATACGCAGCACTTCTATGGTACTACAGACGTCTCATTACGGTCCCCATCTTTCCCATAATTTTGATCTTGCCTCACTACTTAGGATGCAACGAATGACCAAATTGCTGCTGTTTCTCCGGGTGATCAGACTGGGCATTGTTCGCCTGACAATGAATTTTAGATTACCCGCGGTTTTCTATCAACAACTGTGTCGCAGAGTGATATCAGGTGTATTGGCGAGACAGACGTCTCAAAAGGTCATTGTGTACCACGGTGATACGTCTCATGGTTTCTCGCGTAGTTCACCCAAAGGGAACACCCAAGGTCCTATAAATATATTGTAAGCATATCTAAAAGATGGGAACAGCCATATATATGCTTTAGCAGTACGAGAGGAAAAGCAGCCGTTTCGTGTCTCGGTGACAAAAGGCAATACTCCTTGCTATCAGGTTGCCGATTGGACTTTGTTTACGACGCCTGTTCTATGTCTGCCGTATCTTTTAGGTCGTCCGTGATAATGTGGCCCAAATACGGAAATTCACGCATGAATTCCAGCCGATAATTTCCGAGGAAAATTTGGGATTCTGCAATATGCTTAAGCGATCTAGGGAGCAGTGATATGCATTGGGTCTTGGTTTCGTTGTATAGGATAACAAATTCCTCGGCATATTGGCGGCAAGTGTCGATTATTCGCTGGAGACATTGCAATGATGGGGGGATCAGAACCATTTCGTCGGTGTGACAGAGGTTGTTTATTGTTGTTTAGTGGATAGAGAGCATCCGATTGGAAGTTCAGTTACGCATTCAGGGCATCTGTGTACGATCCCCTAGGAGCCGGTTTAGGGTCCCGAAGTTGTACGACAATACATTACCACATTTGACACAAATGCTGTGGGAGAGACAGCAATATACAATGCCAATTAAATATGGAGGTGTGTATCTTTTGTACAGTGATGCTCAAATCTCATGCAACATGACTCCATAGGATTTCGTTCAAAATTCACTAACTGGCAACCTAGCATACTCCATATTTATCTTTTATTTCAATGCGAAAACGCGAGTATCGCATACACTAAGGCCATAATATGTTTCATAAGAGTGAAATCTGTCATATATTTAAAATTGTAAGAAAATGTCACGTGTAGCCAAATTTCAGAAAAACCCTTACGAAACATTTTCAAAACTTTCGTTCACTCATTGCTGAAGCATTTGACCAAAACGAAGTCGCAATCAAACTTCAGTTCAAATGTTAAATAAATAAAAAAAAGAACGAAAAAAATTGTCGTAACATTAATAATGCTTCCAAAGCAAACATAAAATTTGAAATAGTCCTATTTGATTGCTTTTACCCTCAACGCTGAAAAAATGTAAATATGTATATACAAAAGTAGAATGCGCCCACCGATATCAACGTGAGAGGGGAGCATGTGTGACGTATCAGTGTCGGTGCAACAACAACCACCTGGTATATGAGTAGGTCTACAATGAGTAGCGACCATTAAATTATCTTGAAAACATTTACTTTATGTGTTAAAGGAATATTTGGATTTTCATACATAATTATTTGTTATCTTTCTTAAATATTTCAAAACTGATAGCATACTAGCAAATATTCGCCTATTTGTCAAAGCCAAGATACTATTCCTAGGCCTAGGTGATAGATTTCTTTACTTTACACTTAACATTCACATCTCTATATTAACAATTTCTGGCCAGAAAGCAAATGAGGTTATCTACACATTCTTGCACTTCAAGTTACCTTATGAAAGAATAAATTATACACCAAAAGCGAGCAGAAGGACTTTTAAGAAAATAATATTGTAAACCAGTTGAAAAACAAGTGTTACATATGCCTTGATATTAATACTTATGATATTTCGATTAATAACCATCTTCTCCATATAACCAAAATCACCATCATCTTTTATTCCTCAAAGAACAGGTAATCTCTACAAATAAAAACATTAGTAAAGATTGCATCTCAGAAAGTTTAGATTATTTTTCTAGGCCTATAAATCATTTTGCAACATACAGGCAGCTTAAACAGCCTGAAACTTCAACATTCAAAGAAAATTGGTTGTAATTCATATTCCTCAAAGAACAGGTGATCTCTACAAATAAATTCATTAGTAACAGATTACATCTCAGATGGCTTCGATTATTTTTTTAGGCCTATAAAACATTTTCCAACATACAGGCAGCTTAAACGCAGCCGAAATCTTCAACATTCAAATAAAACTTGTTTTAATTCATATTCTTACATTGAAAGTTGTTATGACTGTTGAGCTTATTAGGTCTACTGTCATAATGCTGCAGACATGGTTATGTTGACCAGTCCGAGGAGCATGTTAAGTGTGCTTTCATTGTTGGCAACGCTAACCTTATCACACCACACTTGAACTGAGCAACGTAAAGATAAGAAAAATAACAAAATCAATTCAAATCACACAAATTAAGAATTATACCAATGCATAAAAGGGATCATATCTATTTAACCATAAGGAAAATAAGGCTAGCTGTGAATTCGCAAACTTTTCGACATGAATGACATTACAAATAAAAAAAGGAAAAAAAATAGCACTACTTGGCAATGTCACGTTGAGTCTGAGAATATGGACGATACAAAAAGAATCATGTCGCATGAGATTTGAGCCCCACTGTACAGCTTCGGGTAGTTTACCTGTCGAATGTTTTTCTCACATCTACAAAGCATAAGATTACGGAAGAGGTTGATAAGCCTAGTTCAGCGATTCTTTCAGGATGTATATGTAGATGTTGATCGAGTGGTTTGCTTTCAAAGCGAACTGGTTGTCTGTGGCATATATAATGGGGAGAAGTCTCACAAGAAAAACAGACGGCGACTCTAGTATCTTTGATGCAATTGTAGCAATGGCAATCGGGCAATAATGCCTGGGTCACCTGCATCATTTAGCTTGTTTTTGATTAATGGTATTAAGAGTAGGGAGTCAGGGAGAAACTGGGGAATTCCATATGCAACGCTCTATTTATTTTTTTTTTTTAATTTCCCGCACTTCAATAACTTTGTGATTTCACAACTACAAAGTAATTATCTAAACACCGAGACGATTTATTACGACAAAGATTGTCACTGCCCTACTAAACAAGCTCGGTGTACCGAAGTTGGCAGAACAGCCAATGCTTAGTAATCCCCTCAATTCTGTGCTCGCAGTGGTCATACAGATTTTTTTCAAGTATTCACATATGAACTGCAAATTAAGTTTCATATATCTGAAATTTTACGCTTCATTGGTTATGGACATGTCAAAATATCTTTGACTACTGACATGCCAGCTAATTTGCTCAAGGATTTATATAAATTTCAAATTACTTGCTCTTTATAGAATAACAAGGCGACTCTTAAATCTCTGAAAGGATCTAATTATATCGAGAAAATATTTATTTTACTTTATAGTATCAATAGCAAGGCTCATGCAACTAGATTCCTTCATCTAAGAAAGGTTATTTCCTTGAAAGTCCTCCTGGTTGATTTGTGTGGTAGAAATTTATAACTTGAAGTGCAGGAATCCGTGGCGAACGTCTTGTGCTTTTCCGCCAGAAACTGTTAGTATAGAAACGTCGCAGCGTTGCCGCCTTGACCACACTCAGTGTGGGTAAAAATGACAAAACGTCAGTGTTGCCAGTGAAATTGCATCCACTTTTTGTCTCCATAAATGTCTACCAGTAGGAGATGAAAATTCGATTTGACTTTACGATTTTTTTTAATTTTTATTATCTAAGGATTGAATTTTAAAGAACTGCATTTTGTATATATTGTTTATAATTTTTTTCAGTATCAAAGCTTAATTATAAAAATTTAGAGCAAAGTTATGTGTTTTTTTTTTTTTACCAAGACAGGTGTAGTCGTCAGTCAGTGTGGCCAGACCGAAATAAAAATAAAAAACACAAAACGGCAACACTGGTAACATGCATGGTAAATGGCATGTATTTTTTAAAAACAAACCACCACGTCCACTACGAAAGACAATACTGGTATAATCAAAATGCGTATTTTTCATATGAATATTACTTTTGCAGCTAGATAAAGGGTACTATTCTACTTTTAAAAATACATTCCAGCAACAAATGCATAAATATTACCAAGATCAGTTAACTCTTCAATATGTACAAATGAAAGCATTTGCAGCAACACAATACCTGAAAAACATACGTTCGAATATCTGACACAATAATAGTCTAAATAATTCTATACAGTTGGAAATGACGTGACTGACACTGCCTGAGATCATAAACTGGTTTTCCGACTTCTGAATTTGTGGCTGTGCCTTTAAGACAACTCCATAACCGAGTGATTTGCACCGATAAAAACCAGACAGGCAATCTGAAATTGATAAGCTTCATGAATATGGCATGAATTTGAAATGTAGTGCAATATGGCCCGATTGTAATTTCAAACTTCAGTTAAGAAGCGGATTAGATCCTAGGCTAGGCTTAGCCCAATATACTGGGTCTGGACCTTGGCCTAGCCTACAAAACCACGCAGTTGCATTGCCAGTGCCACTTTTCAAGGTCACGCCACCAGTTCATGTCGGTGAATGTGTTCAAGTTAATCATTTTGCGACATTAAATCAAACTGCATTTTAAGCATGGCACTTTTCATTCAATGTTTATTAAAAAAAATTCATAGTTGATATTTTTCTTGGATATCTCATTTAAAAACAATGTTATATAGAGTGAAGTTTGATCATTACATTCCTTGTTGAATGCATAGGCCGCAAATAGACGAAAATTTTATGTATGTTCCGCCCATTTTTTTGCCGGCATTTGGTTGTATGGAACACGTTATAGCCTCATTTTACAAAAGATAGATTTTCTCTTTAAAATTTAAATAGATATGGTGTACTTCGGGTCGCAACTAAATGACCTTTGAATGAATCCCACAAAATTATGTAACATCACTTTTGAGCACTATACAGAAATACTATATATAGTACATATTTTGGTGAATCATTATCCCAGTTGTTAAAAATAATATTCTATCCTTTCAACGATGTACTATATCAAGAACATTTTTTCAGATTCTTTATTCGTCCCTTAAATTTCAAGGACAAAAAGATGATCACGGATCAATTGTTAATGTGAGCGATCTATATTGAAACACATGAAAAAGTGACAAACAAGACATCATCCATCAATGGTACAAGTCTTAAATGCTATTATTAGGAAACAGAAACCTACCACCACGAGCTTTACCTAAAAGAGGTAAATCTCTGACAGAAGCAGACATCCACACTGGAGAACAGCTATGTAGACAATGAAGCGCAAATGACCTAAAACAGGTTGCAATGATTTTGAAAGGTGTAACAGGAGGAAAACCTCGCAGTTGCACGTGAAACCACTCTTGGGAGAGGGTGGAAAGTGACACAGAGGAAGAGATTATGAATGGAGGTACATTAAAAGGAATGAAGGGATTTCAGCCAGGGGCCAAAAGGGAGCTGCAAAGAACCTTACGTGATGTGGTGCACTGACGGCACTTCCCCCTTCCGGGGAAAAATATAACTAGGCAGACGTTCCACCCACAGTGGAAGTCAGTGTCTAGAGAAATATTCGACGTGAAACAGAAATGTCAGCGTTTTGTTGAGGAAAGGAACTACCTAATTCTGGCTTAATTGTTTATGCACTGACTTACGCCATTAACTTTTACAAGTGAGATGTTCCAGCCTTCTTTTAAAATTGACTTCATTCCAAATTCACCAAAATTACTTTATGATGGCAGCATCTGGTGAATCATCATATGCACATAATGACCCTCTGCTTATACAGAAATTTGAGACAAAAACAACCTTTTAGGTCAATCAAAAAGAAGAAAATTTACTACTACTCAGCTTCATCTCTAGTCTTGGTCCAGCTGAATAGTAGAGTGAACCAGCCACACAACATAAGAATGTGGTGCTACAAGGGAATGTTATTTCACTTTCTTTGTAAGGCCTCAAAATTTTTTTATAAAAACTGATAAAATTCTTAGAAATGCACAAGCTGGTTTTAGGAAAGACAGGAAGTTCACAAATCAAATATTTATGTTCAAATAAAGTATTGCGCTGCAATGAATGAAATTTAAAATCCTATAATGGCTTCTATTGATTAAGAGATGTGTAGTGGCCCTATAGTACCACATTTAATCTGGTAAAATTTCTTTGATACCTTTGCTATGATTTTTAATTTTAAATCACTAAGCTTTGCTTTCTTATTCCATACACTGCTGCAAAGGTCTAAATAGCATGCAACTTCCCTCTATTTGAATTCCAAATTTTATTTGGCCTGCCAATTATTAATACAGCTTTTGATCAGATAATTAAAATTATTAATAGTTGCAAAATATTACAAATAAATCTGCGAATATACAACAAAAATTAACGGTCCACCTGGTACTAGGGTGAAAAGACTGAGGGGACAACTGTGACTTCACAAACAAACCCAGCTTTACCTCAGCCATGACAGAGCTGTTATTCTTCAGAAATGCTTTATTAAGTAATTTGCCTGCATCTGGGCCAGGCCAGCAATTACTTAACCAAGGGCTGCAGGATGAAATACTAAAAGGGAAGGAGAGCCAGTTCCCATTCGTCTAATTTCAAATCATCCCTTAACCTCAGGTAAGAAGCTTTCCTGTTCAATGAAGACTGGGTAGCTACACAAGATGAGCTGCCATCTCATCCTGAGAAGAAATTGTCTAAAGTATTGTGGGCAACATCCTTACAGTAAAAGAGATAAAGGTAGCCTGGAAGAGGCACACATTGCCTGAATACTTGCGCCACAGAATAGTTCTTCTTGAATGCCAGGAAAAGAACACTCTCTACTTTATGGATTCTTGTCCAGGATGAAGAGTTGCCTCCATTGTCCAATGACCTGTACCCCACCTGATGACCCACAAAACCAGAAGAAAATCATAACCTTGCACACTTTATTATACCTGCCGATAATAGAGTCATTAAAACTTGGCACTAAGATGTCAAGTTCTGTACAGAGTACTGCAAACCTTTCATGGAGCACTAAAGCATCTCGTCTTGATACTCAATACATATTCCCCAAGGGAGAAGATAGAAAAGTTAAAAGTCCCAGAAGGGTTCTAAGTTTTCACCATAAACTCAAAATTGAACAAGAACAAGATATATCCTTGACCCTAGGTATTTAATTCCAAGTACAAGAGGCTGTAAAGCTCACTCACTTACTGTCTTCATTTTCATAGCTTATTATAAATTCTCCCAGGTTTCTGCTTGGTTTCCTAAGCAGAACTATTTTTCAATCCAGTTGTCTTCCTTCTCCCTTTTTTAGCAAGAGAATACAAGATCAATATATCATCTCTTCAGAGAATGCAAACTTCATCTATGAGTTGATTATACATCAAATGGATTTCATTTAGTTTTTAAAATGAGGATAACTTTGTCTGAAATCTTTAATATAAGGCTGTGAGCAATTCTCCTCATTATAAATCACATTTATTCAGCACCATTTCTTTAACCGTTTCACCTAAATTGTTTTATCCATTTCTTAATTTGTCTATGTTAATAAAGTACCATGATTATAACAAACTCCCTAAATGCTTCTCCAACATCAATTTTTATCAGGGTCACAACCCTGGTCTTTAGTTACCTCTTTAATCAATCTATTTTCTTAGGAACTTAGAGTGTCATGGTGCAACATTATTTTTTTTATACTCTCTTCTTTTCATGCCACTGCTCCTTTCTGCAATTATGCATATGAGGGAGCACCTAATACACTGCCCCACAAACTCCATGATTCTGTACTTCATATTTTCTAATTTACTCTTATCATATATATAAAATATTCTACAACTTACATGAAACAAAACACATGCACAAGTGTAGTGATGTCATGAACTGTACAGATAGAACAGACAATTAAACTAGTTGGCACAGATGTGAAGCAGAGTCTCAAAGTAAAAAGTTGTGAAGTTATGACACGCAGTTTAAATCCACAAACAAATGCAAAGCTTTGTTATAAATCATTTGAGAGCTATGTTTACACTGAAACACCATGTTCTATTACTGCTCTTCTTCATTTCCAAGCAACTCGTCTTCTTGTCTATACTACTTAGCATAACCCATGACATCACCACTGCATAAGTGTACACATGCAGCATTACATCATGTGCCCTAGTACATTCCTTCTTTACGTATTTGACAAGCACTAATGATCTTTCTTTCATGCGTTATCAGTCCCATTACAGATGTAAGATGGTAGTATGTTATTCCTTGAGGTTTCTTTCCCATTATCATCAGCAGTCATTCTTTGGTCTTGTACATGAAAGTTTCTCTCTAACTTCATGTCTAAAGCTAAAAAATTATACACTGCAGTGCCCTGTTGTGAGTGATTTAAGTTTTCAAAAACATGGTCCATTCTAAAACTGGTTAAATATTTTGCTGATAGTTTTTAATGGGATGCTGATGAATTTCATATTTGTTTTCATCATACACTTTTGGTTAACCTATACCTAACAAAACAGGAAATGGGGGAGGGAGATCATGTTTTTAGGGTCACTTTAAATTTGATAGGAGATTTATGGGAGCCTGAACTGGTTTAAACCACCATTTATAATGGAAATGAACAGCAAACATAAGTGAAAAATATACCGAAGTTTCTTCAGCGCAATCTAGTGTTCTGTACAGCATATAATGCTGTATAAAACTCTCAGCCATGGCCCAGTGGTGGGCTGTGGCTGTGTTGTTGGCACCTATAATAGTGCCAGACACACGATCATGGCTAACTTTAATCTTAAATAAATAAAAAACACTGAGGCTAGAGAGCTGCAATTTGGTATGTTTGGTGATTGGAGGGTGGATGATCAACATACCAATTTGCAGCCCTCTAACCTCAGATCTAAGGGCAGACAGACAGACAAATAACCATCTCAAAAGTTTTCTTTTACAGAACTAGAACTACATTTTATGTGTTATAAACAACAATTGAATTACATATGTTGTACTTAAGTCTTTTTCATAATTTTCAACAATACTGTCCTTTCTAAGACTTGTGGAATAGGGTTTAGCTGATATTTATTGTACCTATTTCAATGTAATTATGATCAATTTCCCCCATAAACACTTAGTTCTCCTCTAATGCAGTAAAAAACTGTGTATACCCTCACTTTCAGATTAGCTAATGAGTGCAGGGTGATAATGCCCTAACCATAACCCCCGGCCAGGTTAGGTTAGGCTACAAAATGTTCATTTATTTTAATGTCTCCCACCTGAAAAAAGGTTCCAGGAGCCTTTACAAGTATATAATGCCAACCTAGAACCTTCTCAGAAAACATCTAAAATAATGGTTTTCTGCTGGCATTTAGCTGAAACAACATTACTAATAATACTGGTATTGATTTTTGGCCCTGGACTGCAATTCTAAACCCTTGACACAGGTAAAAATAACAATTTGTCGAAAATTGTATTTTTCCTAATTATACAAACCTGAGGTCCTTTACAATAGGAATGTAACTTGCGGCAACTGGAACCGGTCATAAGCTTCGAACAAGGGAGTTCAGTAGTTAACTGCTTGTCCGACAGTGCGCGCACTGCGCAACTGGGAGGTGAAGATCCACTTTGCTTTAGGCCTAAGAAACGCAGAGTGAGGGGTGGCATGAGTTGGGACTATGTGTAAAGGACCTCAGATTAGTATAGTTAGGATAAATACAATTTTCGACAAATTGTTATTTGTTCCGATACGAATACAAACCATCGGCCATTTACAATAGGAAGACTCACTTCTTGGTGGGTGGAATCTGAGTCTTATGAACAGACTGGTGTTCGTTCAACCTTGGTTCCCTCCCTGGTCGTAAGAGCAGAGGGAGGGACCCTAGCCTCTGCCCAATGATCGGGGTATGTACCGCAGGATCAATGGTCAGACCTCTGGACCCAAGTAATAAGAGGGAGGCAAGCGTTCCTCTTAAAACTAGCAAGCAAGAACTTGTTCCTATTGCAAGAGGCAATATGAAGTCATGGGTTTGTCTCATGTTGACTTCCACTTCCCCCCCCCCCCCCCCCCCCCCCCCCCCCTTTGTTGGGGGAAGTGGTGGATATTCGCTCCTATCCCCACTGAAAGGAAAAGGACGGGGCTCGGTTGAGTAGTTCACCTGCATCGTTTCCTGCTCCAGCGTAGTGATGACCGCGTCCCTCTGCCCAAAGGTAGAGGGGGAGAAAAAGATGGGGAAGAGAAGGCCAGTCACACTCTCATTCACTCATCCATTCATGCAGTCACACCAGATTGCGATGCTGTTCTGTCCGCTCGGGTGCTTGGTAAGCTACGCGCGTTGAGCAGCCACCACGGGTCCCAAGGAAAAAGTGTCCAAGGACCTATGGGCAATATCCCGAAGGTAGAAGGAGGTGAAGGTGGTCTGGTTAGACCAGACCCCTGCCTTCAGGACTTGCGCCACAGAGAAGTTCTTGCGGAACGCAAGGGAAGGACCAATACCTCTGACTTTGTGGGCTCTCGGACGAAGGGTATGGATGTCGTCGCTACCATCAGCTTCGTATGCCCTCCTGATCACCTCACGCAGCCAATAAAAGTGTTCTTGGATACTTCTTTCTTGGTCACCCTGGTGCTAACAAAGAGGCGTCGACACTCAGGCCTGAGGTGCCGAGTTCTCTTCAGATAGTGCCGTAGCGCCCTCACAGGACAAAGCAGCATCTCACCTGTATCATTGTTGGTGAAATCCATTAGGGAGGGGATTGTGAAAGAATCGAACCGGTCGTCAGGGATCGACGGATTCTGAGTCTTGGCTACGAAGTTCAGGACAAAATCGAGCATCACAGATCCCCAACACTGGTATGCTTGACATCGAAGGAAAGACCATGAAGTTCCCCTACTCTCTTCGCCGATGCCAGGGCCAGCAAGAAGGGTCTTTGAGTCAAGGCTCCTAAGGACGAGAGTCACATCCCACCCCGGGGGCCTGAGTTCCCTGGGTGGGCAAGACCTCTCAAAGCTCCTCATAAGCAAGGAGATCTCTAACGAGTCCGAGATATTCACTCCCCTCAGTTTCAGGGCCAGGGCCAGGGCGGCTCTAAATCCTTTAACTGAGGGGACGGAGAGGAGCTTGTCTTGGCGAAGAAAAACGAGGAAATCCGCTACCTGCTGAATATTGGCTCTCAGAGGAGATAGACCCCGCCTCCGACACCAACCACAGAAGACGGCCCACTTTCCCTGGTACACAGATGCGGAGGACTGTCTGACGTATCCAGCCATCTCTGTTGCTGCTCTGCGAGATAAGCCTCTCGCTCGCAAGAGATGGTGGATAACAGCCAGCCGTGAAGATGTAGAGACTGGACTGTCCGGTGGTACCATTCTACGTGTGGCTGGACTAGAAGGTTGTGCCAAGGGGGAATCTCTCTCGGTGTTTCTGCAAGCGAGCCAGCAGGTCCAGATACCAAACGGCCTGGGGCCATTTGGGAGAAACCAGGATCATCCTGAGATTCGGGGTGGCCAGCTCTCGGCTGATCACCTTGCGAATCAGGCAGAACTGGGGAAAGGCGTAAGCGAAGAGGTTGTCCCACGGGTGTTGAAGGGTGTCCTCTGCAGCTGCCCATGGGTCCGGCACGGCTGAAAAGAAAACCTGGAGTTTCTTGTTGTGCCGGGTGGCGAACAGATCCACCACTGGACGCCCCCAAAGGTTGAAGAGCCTTTCCACCAAGTCTGGGTGTAGGGACCATTCGGTCCCTATCACCTGATCCCGAAGGCTGAGCTTGTCTGCTACTACATTCCTCTTGCCTGGAATGTAGCGGGCTGACAGCTCTACCGAGTGAGCCACAGCCCACTCATGCACCTGCAGCGTCAACTGGTGCAACGGGAGGGACACTAGGCCCCCTGTTTGTTGACCTATGCCACTACCGTGGTGTTGTCGCACATCAACACCACCAAGTGTCCCATCAAGCGGTCCTGGAACTCTTGGAGAGTGAGAAACGCTGCCTTGAGTTCCAGGACATTGATGTGAAGGTGCTTGTCGTGATGGTCCCACACTCCTGCAGTCAGCAACTCCTCCAGGTGTGCGCCCCATCCCTCGGTGGATGCGTCTGAGAACAGCAACATCTCCGGGGGGGAAAGTGCAGAGAGGCACTCCTCTTAAGAGGTTCCTGTCGTCCAGCCACCAGGCTAGGTCCTGCCTCACCACCTCCGTGAGGGACACAGGGAAGTACGGTGGATCCTCTGCCTGTGACCAACTCTCCTTTAGTCTTCACTGAAGAGACTGCAGGTGAAGATGCCCGTGAGGGACTAACTTCTCGAGTGACGACAGGTGGCCGATCACGACTTGCCATTGCTGAGATGACTGTTCCTGCCGAGACAGGAACCGGTCGGCTGCCTCCCTGAATCTGCTGATCCGCGAGTCTGCGGGGAAGACTCGCCCTGCTACCGTGTCGATCAGCATACACAGGTACTTCATCCTCTGCTTGGGTTCGAGATCAGACTTCTAGAAGTTCACCACGATCCTCAGATTGCGGCAGATCAAGAAGTCGATCCCTGTCCCGTAGCAAGTGCGAACGGGAGCTCGCCAGGACTAACCAGTTGTCGAGATACCTCAGAAAACGTGGAAAGGAGGGCTGGGAGGGGGGCTAATAGCAACCTCCCCTGGCAGAAGTCGAAGGCAGTGTCTTTCCTCGGGGCTTAGACGAGGCAACCGTCTTAGCAGCTGAGGAAGCGCTAACCAAACTCTTGGGCTTGGCCGCAGTTGATCGAGGCTGCCCAGAAGCCTTCGAAACTGCCTGGTTTACCAGACTGTCACTGTCATCAGTGCGACGTCTTTCCACCGCAGCGTCCACCATCTCTCCTGGGAAGAGAGAGGATGAACTCCGTACTGGTCCGTTGCGAAGTCCTAATGCCGCCTCACGCCCAGCCATCCTGGACACTCGGGTAAGGACTGCGTCCCTACGCCTAAGTACCAGGTTGGCCCACAAGTTTACCGTCTGATGGGCGAGGTAGGAGATGGCCCTACCCCCAGACTGGCAAAGTCTCCTGAAAGCTGGGTCCCCTTCAGGAGTAATATTCCCGGAGGTGGCCGCGACCTTGGACACTGTGAGGGAAAGGCGCCATACACGGGAGTGGAGCTGCCCAGGGGCAGGAAAGAAGACGAAGTGTCCGTAACCAAGGGAGTCGCTGGAGAGCTTTCCGATGACTCCTTGGCAGGTCTACGCTTCTTCCACCCTCGTACAGCACCCACTGCACCTCCAACCAATTCACACAAATATTACACGGCTCGGTCCGAGAGCATTCACGCCCCCAGCACCGAGCACAAATGACATGAGGATCTATCTTGGGGAAAGAGCGAGCGACCCCACACTTGCGGCCCTCCACACCAGGGCAAACTCTGTGGCTGATGGGGGGGCGCGGGGATAGCTCCATTGCACGAGAATCCATAATCAATGTAATAAAAAGTAATAAAGTCACGTACTTACAATACACAAAGTTGAAGAAAAAACACACAACCAAAGCATACAACGATGAAGCGGGCAGAGAGTGATGACGAACACGTCCTCCACCAACACGGCCGAAAGCAAAAGTGATTCTTCACCTCCCAGTCGCGCAGTGCACGCACTGTCGGACAAGCAGTTAACTACCGAACTCCCTTGTTCGAAGCTTACGACCGTTCCAGCTGCCTCTAGTTACCTTCCTATTGTAAAGGACCAATGGTTTGTATTACGTATCGGAACAAAAAATGATATTGTTATAATACAATAAAGTTTCATACATACTTACCTGGCAGATATATACATAGCTAAGACTCCGTCGTCCCCGACAGAAATTCAAATTTCGCGCCACTCGCTACAGGTAGGTCAGGTGATCTACCGGCCTGCCCTGGGCGGCAGGACTAGGAACCATTCCCGTTTCTACTCATATATTTTCTCTTCCACCTGTCTCCTTGCGGGGAGGCTGGGTGGGCCCTAATCGTATATATCTGCCAGGTAAGTATGTATGAAACTTTATTGTATTATAACAATATCATTTTCATACAATCAACTTACCTGTCAGATATATACATAGCTGATTGGCACCCTTCGGTGGAGGGTAAGAGACAGCTACTACTGGAATAGACAGGTAAACAACATCTGTTGTAGGTATAAAATAAAACCTTGGTTCCTACCTGATAGGTGGTAGACTTCGTGGATGTTTGTCCCGTAGTCTGCATCACCTCAAGAAACTTTAGCGAGATATGTGATCTATGGCCAAGAATTCTTGTGGGTCTGCCGAAGGGGTCTTATCCACTTACTCGGCAGAGCCTGAAAGGACTTTGTCAATGGGTGCTGATCCACTTATATGACAATACACCTTATTAAGGAGCACACAACCAATCCCGACCACCTGATCCTAACCACCATGTTAGTATTAAAAATTGCTTCGAGTTATCCCCAACTCTTCGCAACAACCGTAACTCAAACCAAAATGCACACGCACACAATAATTCCAAAAAAATTTTTTTTATCTAATACAAGATATCACAAGAGTTCCTTACTGAACGGAAGTGACTGGACGCTTGTGCGACAACTGCACTTGTTCAGCAGAAAGTCTAGAACATATCTATTAGACTTAAGTAGTAAAAAAAAATTAAGGATTGTTGTCAGCTCCTGTACCCAGGATTGTGCCCGCAGACACAAACGGACCTAAGGAAAAACATTTTTCATAGGTCACACGCACGTCCTTCAAATAGTGAGAAGCAAACACAGAATTACATCTCCAATATGTCGCTTCCAAGATATTCTTCAGTGACATATTTCTCTGAAAAGAGAGAGACGTCGCCACTGCTCTTACTTCATGAGCTCTTCCTCTCAGGAGTTTTAAAGAATCATCCGTGCAAGCCTTATGAGCGTCCGTAAATTACGTTCCTGACAAAAAAGGCTAAAGCATTCTTAGACATAGGTCTTGATGGATCCTTCACTGAGCACCAAAGACCTTGTCTAGAACCTCCCAACTGTTCCTTTTTCTGTCAAGTAAAACTTTAACGCCCTTACTGGGCAAAGAGACCTCTCCGGTTCCCTGCCGACGAGACCCGATAATCCTTTTACCTCGAAGTTTCTCGGCCAGGGATTCGAAGGATTTTCATTTTTCGCCAAGAATAAATCCTTGAAGGAACAGATGGCTGAATCCATATTGAACCCGACTTTGTCACTAAGGGCGTGCAGTTCACTAACTCTTTTCGCCGCCGTCGCCAGTGACAAAAGAAATAAACATTTTCTCGTTATATCACGAAACGAGGCCAAATGCAGGGGTTCAAATCTCTCTGAAGCCAAGAACTTCAGTACTACGTCTAGATTCCAGTTAGGGGGAGAAGTAATCCTAGACTTCTTGGTCTCAAACGACCTAATCAGATCATGCAGATCTTTATCGTTTCCCAAATCTAGGCCGATAGCAATACTCCTATAGCCCTTTATAGTGGCTACGGAGAGCTGCGATTCTTCTCTCGAAATAACAGAAAATCAGCTATTTCTGTTACAGAGGTACTGGAGGAGGACAACTTCTTCGACTTACACCACCTTCTAAAAACTTCCCACTTGGATTGGTAAACCCGGATAGTGGAAGTTCTCCGGGCTCTAGCGATCGAGCTTGCTGCTTTGCTAGAAAAGCCTCTCGCTCTGACAAGTCTTTCGATAGTCGAAAGGCAGTCAGAGCGAGAGCGGGGAGGTTTTGATGAAACCTCTCGAAGTGTGGTTGTCTGAGAAGATCCCTCCTTTGTGGAAGGGATCTGGGGAAGTCTACTATCCACTCCAGTACCTCTGGGAAACCACTCTTGAGCTGGCCAAAAAGGGGGCTATCAGGGTCATTCTTGTCCCCTTTGAAGTCACAAACTTCCTGAGCTTTTGCCCCAGAATCTTGAATGGGGGAAAAGCGGTAAACGTTCTACTGAGACCAATCTAGCAGGAAGGCGTCTACTGCTAGAGCTCTGGGATCTTCCACAACTGAACAGAAGACTTCCAGTCTCTTCGAGAGGAACGTGGCAAAGAGGTCGACATGAGGAGTCCCCCAAAGAGACCAGAGCTTGTGGCAAACATCTGAGTGGAGGGTCCACTCGGTATGAAGGACCTGGTTCCTCCTGCTCAGCCTGTCCGCTCTTACGTTCCTTACTCCCTGCACGAACCTCGTCAAGAGAGAGATGTTCCTTTGCGATGTCCACAACAGCAGTTCTCTTGCGAGTTCGTAAAGGGCATACGAGTGAGTACCTCCTTGCTTCCGAATGTATGCCAGAGCGGTTGTATTGTCCGCATTCACTTGTACTATTTTGTTGCATACTAACGGTTCGAAGCTCTTTAGAGCTAGGAGTACAGCCAACAGTTTCTTTGCAGTTTATGTGCCGGACACTTGAAGAGCATTCCAAGTGCCTGACACTTCTCTCTCCCAAAGTTGCTCCCCAACCTTTTTCCGACGCGTCGGAAAACAATACAAGGTTTGGGCTCTGTATTTCCAGGGAAGTACCCTTGTTTTCTCTCAGTGGGAGTAACCACCATTCTACATGTCGTTTTATCAGATCTGGAATGGGAAAACTGTCCGAGAGGAGTCCTGTCTTCATGTTCCACGAATTTCTGAGGAAGAACTGAAGAGGACGGAGATGAAGTCTTCCTAGATGAAAGAACTGTTCGAGCGAGGAAAGGGTCCCTAACAGGCTCAACCATTCCCTCGCCGAAGTCCGTTCCTTCCTTAGGAAAGAGAGAGAGACTTTTTCTAAACCTCTCACTAGTCTCTCTTGAGAAGGAAATACTCAAAAACCCCGAGAATCCATCCGAATCCCCAGATAGACCAAGTTCTGGCTGGGGATCAGTTGGGACTTCTCGAGGTTCACGAGTAATCCTAATGTCTTTAACAGGTTTAGTGTCACAGTCAGGTCCTCCAAACACTGTTTCTCTGACTTTGCTCTGATAAGCCAGTCGTCTAGGTATAGAGATATACTGATTCCTTTCAGATGAAGCCATCTCGCCACATTTTCAAAATGTTCGGAAAACCTGAGGCGCCGTTAGACAGGCCGAAACACAAGGCTCTGAATTGGAAGATCCTTCCCCCCGTCATGAAACGGAGGTACTTCTTCGACGAAGGATGGATCGGACGTGAAAATAGGCGTCCTGGAGATCCAGAGACACCATCCAATCCCCTTGGCGAAGAGCCGCAAGGACTGAAGCAGAGGTTTCCATGGAGAACTTCTGTTTCTGAACAAACTTGTTCAGAGCGCTGACATCCAGAACTGGTCTCCACCCCGAGGCTTTCGCAACCAAGAAAAGACGATTGTAAAAAAAACCCTGGGGAGCTTTGATCCAGCACTAGTTCTATAGCTCTCTTGTCACATCTGATCCACCATTTGTTGAAGAGTATCTTTCAACACAGGGTCCTTGTAATTGGCGGACAATTCCCTCGGAGTTGACGTCAGGGAGGATTGTCCAGGAAAGGAATGAGATATCCCTTCTGAAGCACCGACATCGACCAAGCGTCTGTGCCGATGAGAGTCCAGGCTTCCGCAAATCCCCGGAGCCTGGCACCTACTGGTGTTTGGAGGAGCGCCACTTCACTTTCCCCCCCTTTTAAAGGGGCGGAACGAGGATCGACCTCTCTTCTCGGTCGTTTCTTTTAGCGGTGGGACTCTAGTGGGAGGGCCTCTCGAAAGGGCCGAACAGGAGTAGACACCCTTTCTTTTCTCCCACTATCACTGATCTCTTCTTCCTGGACGATTGCAGGAGAAGATCCTGTGTCGCTTTCTCCGTCAGAGATCGGGAAATATCCCTCACCAACTGTGACGGGACAGAAAATCGACCTAGGGGCGAATAACAAGCTGCTCTTTGCGATGTGATACTGCTTTCGTCAAGAAAGCGCTAAAAACAGATCTCTTCTTCAAGAGACCTGCTCCAAATAAGGAAGAAACTTCCCCTGAGCCGTCCTGCACCGCCTTGTCAATACATGACAAAATTGCCAGGAGTACGTCCGGTTCTAGCCCTTCAGGGGCATGAGCCTTCTTGGACATCACCCCAAGGGACCAATCTAGGAAGTTAAAGACTTCTAGAATGTGAAAAAGTCCCTTGAGGAGATGATCCAACTCTGAAAGCCCCCAAGTAATCTTAGCAGTGTGAAGGCTATGTCTCCTGGATGCATCTACCAGACTGGAAAAGTCAGCTTCAGCTGAAGCTGGAAGAGTGAGACCCATATTCTCCCCAGTCTGGTACCAAATCCCTCTCTTGCCCATAAGTCTAGCGGGAGGCATGCAAAACACTGTCCTTACTAGCTCTTTCTTAGTTAGCATCCAGCTATCCAGCGATTGCAGAGCTCTTTTCATAGAAATCGTCGGTCTCATTTTCAGGAAAGCCGACGATTTCGGCGTCTTAGAGCATGAAAAGAGTGAACGAGGCGAAGGAGGAGCGGCAGGGATCAATGCATCTCCGTATTCCTGGAGAAGGAGAGCTGTCAAAACTTTATAGTTAGACAGTCCTTCTTTGCCGTGAGACTCTTCCTCTGAGTCCTCTTCCAAAATAGGATCAGAAGGAGAGGCCACTTCCCGTTCTGGGTCTTCCTGTTCAAAAACTCTCTCTACGGGAGACAAACTCCTAATAGGAGAGGGGCTAAGAGAGTGTAAAGAGCTCCTATGCTTGGCTGGCTCTTCGTACTTGGCTGGCTCTTCGCGCTTGGCTGGCGCCTCGCGCCTGGCTGGCGCCTCGCGCTTGGCTGGCGTCTCGCGCCTGGCTGACTCCTCGCGCTTGGCTGGCGCCTCGCGCCTGGCAGGATCCTCGCGCCTGGCTTGCGTCTCGCGTCTGACTGACTCCTCGCGCTTGGCTGGCGCCTCGCGCCTGACTGGTGTCTCGCGCCTCTCAAAGCTCTCGCGCCTGACTGACTCCTCGCGCCTGGTTGAAGTCTCGCGCCTTTCTGGTGCCACATCCTTGTATGTCAGATGCTTGTCTAGCGCCTCGCGCTTGGCTGAATCCTCACGCCTGGGAGTTACCTCGCGCTCGGCTGAAGCTGTTGGTCTGGCAGACGTATCCCATCTGGGAGTACCCACCCGTTTGTAAAGCGTTTCTCGCTTGTCTGACGCTCTAATCCTAGAAGACGCTTCTCGTCTGAAGGACGCCTCGCGCTTGACTGGCGCCACGCGCTTGTCTGGCGAATCAAATTCGTCCAAAGAGTCTCTATCCGAGTCATTCTCAAAAGACTCACGTCCCACAGGAGCCTCACTCCTGTCGGGAGAAGGAAGACGAGTCTTCTTGATCGGCAGTCTCACGTCTTTCTTACGAGGAGGATCTTCGAAAGGACTCCTACCAAGGCGGATAGCTGTTCCTGCACCGCCAAAATGATCCTCTTGGAAGCCTCTCCTGCTCTTCTTGAACGGGAGTGAGACCTCGAAGGCGTTTTGCCCACATCAAGGGACGTCAAAACCCTCTTCGCCTTCTTGATGGAAGGAGGCGCTTCTTCCGAAAAGCGTTCTGGGCTTGAATCCAATACAGGATCTCTCCAGTGCCTTTTCAGGGGCCTGGACAAGTCCGAATCCTTCCACCCTCGTTTAGGAGAGGGAGAAGCGGACGAAGAGAAGCACTCTCTGAGGACGCTTTTTCGATAGCGGTCCTGAGCAGTCTGTCTATATACAGCACCTGCTGAAGGGACGCCTGACCGGGGGGAATTCTCCACAACCTCCGTACGGCTTTCAACTTTCCTTCTCCTCTGGGCTTGGGAGCTTGGAAGAGGTCTAGGCCTGGGAGCGTCGCAGAAGACGGTCAGACCGCCCCCTCCACAACACTGGGGCACTCACTTCACTAAAATCACTTTCACAGTCCTTACCTTTCATGGTAGCCATTTTGGATCTCATCCTGTGAAGAGTAGCCTTCAGTTCAGCAATTTCCGAGGCCGAATCTGAATGTAAAGCCAGTGAGGGTCCTGATACAGAATCATAATTAAGAGAAGAGTTAGAATTATCCAAAGGCTCAATAGGCCTTGTACTACTACCCGCAATCTTAGATGCAGCCCTTCTGACTCTATCCCTTTCTAACTTCTTCAATAAGAAGTTAGAGTCTTCCATTCCTCAACATTCAACCTCTCACACTCATGACAGGTGTTAGAAATAGAACAATCAACAAAACCCCTACATTTGCGACATACAGTGTGAGGATCAACCCGAAGCTTCGGTATCCTCACCTTGCAGCCTACATTCATTCACACATTCTCACACAAACACTTGAATCAGACATTCTGAAGAAAAATAAAAAAAACAAGTCCAAATCCAGTCCACAGTAGCGAATGCCAAAACAACGATCCAGGTACGTCACCAAAAAGTCCACAAAAAGATGATCAATTGTTTAGAAAAGTGAATTCCAGTCAAGAGGTGGCAGCAACGATGTTGATACCACCGGCGACAGAAAATATATGAGTAGAAAACGGGAATGGTTCCTAGTCCTGCCGCCCAGGGCAGGCCGGTAGATCACCTGACCTACCTGTAGCGAGTGGCGCGAAATTTGAATTTCTGTCGGGGACGACGGAGTCTTAGCTATGTATATACTGACAGGTAAGTTGATTGTATGAAAACATTTTGTTGCCTATATTAGTGAAAGTATGAAACTATTCATGGGGTCATGGTTTGAACTGAAATCATTTTTACCTTGTATCGGTGGTTTTATCTTAATGCACATCTGATACTCCACAGTGCTTATTTGATTGTAATATGACAATTTTGTCTAAAATTGCATTTTTTCCTAACTATACAAACCTGAGGTCCTTTTACAATAGGGAAGGTACTAGCGGCAGCTGGATAGGTCGTAAGCTTTCGACAAGGGGTTCGGTAGTTAACTGCTTGTCCGACAGGACGCGCGCAAGCGCGACTGGGAGGTAAACAAATCACTTTTGCTTTTGGCCCAAGCAAAAACTGCAGAGTGAGGGGTGGCATGAGGTGGGGCTATGTGTAAAAGGACCTCAGGTTTGTATAGTTAGGAAAAATGCAATTTTAGACAAATTGTCATTTGTTCCAACACGGCATACAAAACCTTCGGTCCTTTTACAATAGGAAGACTCACTTCTTGGTGGGAGGAATCTGAGTCTTTTGTGAACAGACTGGTGTTCGCCCAACCTTGGAAGCCTCCCTGGTCGTAAGAGCGAGGGAGGGATCCAAGCCTCTGTCGATTGATCGGGGTGTGCACCGCAGGATCAATGGTCAGACCTCTGGACCGAGTACTAAGAGAGAGGCATGCGTATCTCTTCGTACCAGCAATGTAAGAACTTGTTCCTGTACAGGAGCAAATATAAAGTCATGGGTTTGACTCTTGTAGGCATCCACTTCCCCCTTGTAGAAGGAAAGTGGTGGATATTCTGCTCCTATCCCTAGTGAAAGGGATAGGATGGGGCTCTGTCATATAGCTCACCTGCATCTCGTCCTCATCCAGCGTAGTGACGACCGTGGCCCTCTGCCCACAGGTAGAGGAGGAGAAAAGATGGAAGAGAGAGCCAGTCACTCACTCACTCACACATCCATCCACACAGTCACACCAGGACTCGATGCTGTTCGCACCTGCGAGGGTCTGGGTTAGCTACACAACTTGTGAGCAGCCACCACGGGTCCCAAGGAAAAGGTATCCAAGGACCTGTGGGCAATATCCCGAAGGTAGAAGGACGTAAAGGTAGTCTGGTTAGACCAGACCCCTGCCTTCAGGACCTGCGCCACGGAGAAGTTCTTACGAAACGCCAACGAGGGGCCAATACTTCTGACTTCGTGAGCTCTCGGACGGGACGTACGGATGTTGTCACTACCATCAGCCTCATACGCCCTCTGATGACCTCGACGCCAGCCAATGAAAGAGTGTTCTTGGATACTTCTTTCTTGGTGACCCCGGTGCTAACGAGAGGCGTCGACACTCAGGCCTGAGGTGTCGAGTTCTCTTCAGATAGCGCCGTAGCGCCCTCACAGGACAAAGCAGCATCTCATCCGCATCATTATCGGTGAAGTCCAATAGGGAGGGAATCGTGAATGACTCGAACCTGTCGTCAGGGATCGACGGTTTCTGAGTCTTCGCAACGAAGTTCGGGACGAAATCGAGCGTCACAGATCCCCATCCCCTGGGAGTGTCGTACATCATAGGAAAGACCATGAAGTTCCCCTACTCTCTTCGCCGATGCCAGGGCCAGCAAGAAGAGGGTCTTGAGGGTCAGATCCCTGTCTGACGACTCTCGGAGTGGCTCGAACGGCGTTCGAGTCAGACTCCTAAGGACGAGAGTCACGTCCCATCCCACGCAGGGGGCCTGAGTTCCCTGGGTGGGCAAGACCTTTCGAAGCTCCTCATAAGCAAGGAGATCTCGAACGAGTTCGAGATGTCCAATCCCCTCAGTTTCAGGACGAGCGCCAAGGCGGCTCTGTATCCTTTGACTGTGGGGGACTGAGAGGAGCTTCTCTCGGCGAAGACAAAAAACGAGGAAATCCGCTACCTGCTGAAGAGTGGCTCTGAGAGGAGATAGACCCCGTCTACGACACCAACCACAGAAGACGGCCCACTTCCCCTGGTACACCCAGCTGCAGAGGACTGACAGACGTTTCCAGCCATCTCTGTTTGCTTGCGCCTACGAGAAAAGCCTCTCGTTCGCAAGAGATGGTGGATAACAGCCAGCCGTGAAGACGTAGAGACTGGACTGCTCGGTGGTACCGCTCGACGTGTGGCTGGGCGAGAAGGTTGTGCCAAGGGGGAATCTCTCTCGGTTCTCCTGCGAGAAGAGCCAGCAGGTCCGGATACCAAATGGCCTGTGGCCATTTGGGAGCCACCAGGATCATCCTGAGATTCGGGTGACCAGTGCTCGACTGATCACCTTGCGAATCAGGCTGAACGGGGAAAGGCATAGGCGAAGAGGTTGTCCCACTGGGTGTTGAAGAGCGTCCTCTGCAGCTGCCCATGGGTCCGGCACGGCCGAGAAGAACACCTGGAGCTTCCTGTTGTGCCGGGTGGCGAACAGATCCACGACTGGTCGCCCCCACAGGTCGAAGAGCCTTTCCGCCACGTCCTGGTGTAGAGACCATTCGGTTCCTATCACCTGATCCCGACGGCTGAGCGTGTCTGCTACTACATTCCTCTTCCCTGGAATGTAGCGTGCCGACAGCTCTATTGAGTGTGCCTCGGCCCACTCGTGCACCTGCCGAGTCAACTGGTACAACGGGAGAGACACTAGTCCCCCCTGTTTGTTGACGTAAGCCACCACCGTGGTGTTGTCGCACATCAACACCACTGAGTGTCCCATCAAGCGGTCCTGAAACTCTTGGAGAGCGAGGAACGCTGCCTTGAGTTCCAGTACATTGATGTGAAGGTGCTTGTCGTTCTCGTCCCACACTCCTGAAAGTCAGCAACTCCTCCACCGGTGTGCGCCCCATCCCTCGGTCGATGCGTCTGAGAACAGCTGCATGTCCGGGGGGGAGTGCGCAGGGGCACTCCTCTTAAGAGGTTCCTGTCGTCCAGCCACCAGGCTAGGTCCTGCCTCACCTCCTGTGTCATGACACGAAAGCTTGGGGATCCGTCGCCTGTGACCAACTCTCCTTTAGTCTCCACTGAAGAGACCGCAGGTGAAGACGCCCGTGAGGGACTAACTTCTCGAGTGACGACAGGTGTCCGATCACGACTTGCCATCGCTGAGCTGCCTGTTCCTGCCGAGACAGGAACTGGTTGGCTGCCTCCCTGAACCTGCTGATCCGCGAGTCTGCGGGGAAGACTCGCCCTGCTACCGTGTCGATCAGCATACCCAGGTACTTCATCCTCTGCTTGGGCTCGAGATCGGACTTTTCGAAGTCCAACGTCCCCAGATCGCGACAGAACTCGAGCAGTCGATCCCTGTCCTGTAGCAACTGCGAGCGGGAGCTCGCCAGGACTAACCAATCGTCGAGATACCTCATCAGACGTATCCCGTGCGAATGGGCCCAAGCAGACACCAGAGTGAACACTCGCGTGAACACCTGTGGGGCGGTTGAGAGACCAAAGCAAAGTGCCCGCCCTGAACTGGTACACCGTCCCGTCGGAGGATGAAGCGGAGGTACTTTCTGGAGGACTGATGAATGGGTATTTGGGAAATACGCATCCTTCAAGTCCACTGAAAGCATGAAATCGTTCTCCCTGATGGAGTCGAGCACTGAGCGTGCCGTCTCCATCGTGAACCGGGCTGGCGAACAAACCGGTTCAGGGGAGAGAGATCTATCACCGCGCGCCAGCCTCCCGTAGACTTTTCCACCAGGAAGAGTCGACTGTAAAAGCCCGGTGACTGATCCGTGACGATTTCGACACTCTCTTGCTCAGCATGGTCCTTGATCTCCTGTCTCAGTGCTACGTCCTTCGATGACCCTGGAACGTACGACTGCTGTTGGACCGGGTTGGAGGTGAGGGGTGGCCGAGATTCGAAGGGTAATAGATATCCCTCCCGAAGGACATCTACAATCCAGGTCTCGGCGCCGTAGCGCTGCCAAGTTGCCCAATGGCTGGCCAGCACCCCCCCGCCCCCACTTCCGGCAGCAGGTGAGGGGGAACGCCGTCCCTAGCGTTTCCCCCCTTTCTTCGACTTCTTCCCAGAGCCTCCACGGAGGGAGGAGGGCTGGGAGGAGGGCTGGTTACGGCTCCCCTTGCCAGAAGTCGAAGAAGACAGAGTCTTTCCCCTGGGGCTTCGACGCAGCTACCGTCTTAGCCACCGAGGAAGCGCTAGCCGAGCTCTTAGACTTGGCCGCAGTCCGAGGCTGCCCAGAAGCCTTCGAGACCGCCTGGTGAACCAGCGGTCACTGTCGTCAGTGCGCCGTCTTTCGTCCACGCCGCAGCGGTCCACCATCTCTCCTGGGAAGAGAGACGTGGAACTCCGTCAAAAGGTCCGTTGCGAAGTCCCAACGCCGCTTCACGCCCAGCCGCCCTGGAAACCCAAGTAAGGACAAGCGTCCCTTCGTCGGAGAACCAGGTTGGCCCACAGGTTTTCACCGTCTGTGGGCAAGGAAGGAGATGGCTCTTCCCCCAGACTGGCAAAGTCCCTCCGAAGGCCGAGTCATCTTCGGGAGAAATTCCCCCGGAGTTGGCTGCGACCTTAGATACTGAGGGACCACAGATCTAGCCAGGAGACGCCTGGAAAGCTGCCATGGCGGTAGATTCCAGGCCGAGTGCCTCTTGCTGCGAGAACCACAGGTTCTCGGACAGGAGCTGCTGCAGAGACACACCCGGAGTTAGCCTGGCTAACTCCGGTTCAACCTGTTTGGGGCGGCATCGGGTCTTCGGGATGGCACGTAAAAATTAAAAAAAAAAAGCGCTGTCGACAGCAGAGGAGGTGGAAGCAGCTTGCTCGACCTGCCAGACTTGAGCGAACCGTCTTGTCCGGAGACAAGCGATTCAACCTGGTCCAGCACTGAGTCCGCAAGCTCAGAACGCGGCAAACCCACCGTCGGTCTGGGTTCCCTCTTCGGGCCCCAGAACGACTCGAGCCGGGACGTGGGCTCGGATGGTGGGGGAGCGGCGATCCTTCCGCGAGGTCGTTGTGCTGACGAATCAGCGCAATAACCTCGGCAAAGTTCCTCTGGATCTCAGGAGTGACTGCGTCCTGCGGAGTCGGACCGTCCAGTCCCTCAAACAGGAGCACCTCCCGAGACCCTCCTCCCTCAAGGAGAGGAGCAGCGACAGACCCCTCTCGGTCCTCCTCCAACCACCTGTGCGTACGACCTGGCTGGTCCGAGAACCGAGCAACCTGGTACGTACGACGACGTGGTGGGATCCTGAAGGGCGCACCCCTCACGATCAATCCTCAATACCTCGCCCCTCCCGGGTGTAACCCGAGGAGTTGAAGGTATGGGAGAGGAAGACCTGACGCTCCCTCCTCGCTCGCTGGCAGAACCAGCGGGCTTGGAAGACTGCAGGCGATCGCCAATCCGCGGGTGGCGATCGAGCTGCAGACCTAGTCGAGCCGTCTCGCTGTGGAGAACGGCTGGACGAGAACAGCGGCCCCGGTCTCGTGTGTCAGAGGAGCTGGTGCTGGTCGCCGTACCCGATCGCTCTCTGTGAGAGTGACGGTCAGGCGACCGCGAGCTCCACTGTCACGGTGAGATCGGTGCGTATCCTCACGGTGCGTCAGTTCGCTGGTACCAGGCCGTTGCTGGTGCCGGCGAACGGGGGGACCTCTTCCCAGCCTCAGCCCGTGGCCGGTCATGGACCGTCACGTCGCGCCCGGGTAGCCAGCTGCTCGCCGCGAGAGCGAGAGCTGGTCTGGTGAGAGTCGCGTGAGCGGCTGTCACCAGTCTTCCGCTCCGTGCCGTGAACCTGACGCTGAGACGGACTCAGAGGTCTGGTTCCTGGCTGCACGGTCGCTGGTGAGGCGACCGTACACTCGGTACCTCTCGCGAACGAGCGGCCGAGACGGACCCTGCTGCTGTGGCCGAACCACTGACAGCAGGTGAGGAAGTGCCGGTGTTAGCCGGCACTCCTCTGGTCCCCGTAGTCTTCTTCCTTGCGGAAGAAGAGACGGGTCCTGCCCCGAAGGAGCAGGGTGACCAGCGGAAGAACCCCCCGTCTCACCAGAGCGAGACGGGCCCCTTAGAAGTTCCCGAAGGAGACTTCTTAGGGGGGGGGGAGGCGACCTTCTTCTTCTTCGGCGGGGGAGCCTTAGAAGAAGAAGGGGAAGAGGCGGCAGACGACGACGACGACGAAGAAGACAATGAAGACGACGACGACACCTTCCTCCTCTTTCTTCTTCTTCTTCGTCAACCTTCTCAGGACCGACGTCAGATCTGTCATCCAGGACGGAGCCGGGGCTGCTGTTGCCGAAGCAACAGGGCCCGGACGCACCTGTCCGAACAGATCAGCATCGGGAGCAGCGGCGCCAGGAACAGGAACAACATCAGCAGGTGCAGGCATCACAGGAACGGCAGACGAGACAGCAGGAGCAGGTACAGGAACGGCAGCAGTGGTCACGGCAGGTACGGCAGACTGTGTAGGCGGTCCAGATGGGCGGACCAGCGCACAGACATCCTAGGTACCGGTGGGAGGTCCAGGGGCGAGCTCTTCGGGCACACGAAGTCCGGTCGCGGCAGCACGGCAAACCCAGGTGGCGCATCACACTCCCACCCCCGAGTTACGGCGACTGGCCCCTGCACCGATGTAGTGGGTGTCACAGAGACCGCGTGCTGGGTGTACACCAGGTGAGGAGGTGAAGCGTAGCCGGGTGTTGTAAGGGTCGTGGTGGTGGTCGAGATCGTTGCATGGGTGACCGCCACGGCGCCAGCGAGATGGAGGTAGAGCAGCCCCTGGACACTCGGCACGCCCTGCAACCCCAACGATGCCCACACCTGTCCGAGGTCATCCTTCGCGGCAACCGCACCTGAGGAGGCAAAAGTCGGGTGATTAGGGGGATCCTCTACCCGCTCGCGCGAAGACGAACGGATAGAGGACCCAGAGTACAACTGGACGTCAGGGTATCTAGCGCCCTCCTCCACACTCGACAAGTCAGGAGAAGAGAAGGACCTAGACACCCCCCCCGAAGGGGAAGGCGCGAGACATGGAAGTTGAGCGGGCGGCAGGAAAGAAGACGAAGTGTCCGTCACCAAAGGAGTCGCGGGAGAGCTTTCCGACGACTCCTTTGCAGGCCTTCGCTTCTTCCTGCCCTCATACAAAGTCCACTGCGCCTCCGACCAATCATTACACACATCACAAGGCTCGGCTCGGGTGCATTCGCGCCCCCGACACCGAGCACACAAAATATGAGGGTCTATCTCCGGGAAAGAGCGGAACTTCCCGCATTTACGCCCTTCGGTACCCGGGCATAGTCTCCGTGGGGTAGCGAGGCGAGGAGATTCCATCATAAACAATTAGGTGAATTAATATGAAAAGAGAGAATGATTGTACTTACAATTAACTCTTTCATACACACACAACCAATACTTAAGAAAGCAAACGACGAGAAGCGGGTCAGAGAGCGTCGAACACACACGTCCACTCGCTGTGAGGCCGAAAGCAAAAGTGATTTGTTTACCTCCCAGTCGCGCGCGCGCGCCTGTCGGACAAGCAGTTAACTACCGAACCCCTTGTTCGAAAGCTTACGACCATATCCAGCTGCCGCTAGTACCTTCCTATTGTAAAAGGACCGAAGGTTTGTATGCCGTGTCGGAACAATATACATGTTTTAGTTTGATTCACTCCAAACTGCACTTGAACCATGTTGCGGTTCCTGGTTCCTAAGCGCTCACTTCACAAACACAGTTACAGGCAGCACACAAGCACACGGTTTATGAGGAGCAAAGCTTTATTCCCTTAATTGTTTACTTTACTCACTATTTGGTTTAACTTTACTTTGTTACTTCAAAATGTTTATCTAATTCATGTCTATTATCCCTTTTTTGCAACCAAATTAACCCCCCGAAAAATGAGATATTTCTAAAGTACCTAGATACGAGCAGACAGCAAAATGACTCATCGTTGCCAATCTAGTGGAGCTTCACACATACGCCGATGCATTTACAAACTGTTTCCATGAATTCTAGTTGTCATAGTAATGCAGTAATGATAAAATTTTTCTAATATGTATATATACTACAAATAGATATGCTATTTTACTACTTATTTCCCTGGCTTTGTGTAAGTCTTCTTCCCAGTTTGGAGGGTAACCACACACTAAATGGCAATACTGATAAACAATAGAAGAATGCAAAGAACACCGTAGGTACCGTTCACAACAAAATTGTTGATATTTGAGTCAGGAATCTAGTTACTTTTTCAACAACGAATATTTTCAAATTAATAATAATGAACATGTAAAAAATTTATGCAATTCATGACCTTATACTGCCGTTTAACTATTTATTTAAATAATTATCTAGTGCACGCTTCTTCTTCTTCTACCAAAAAATCGTAGTTTCCTTGGATAAGTCATGGTTGGAAGTCATTGTTTACAATTTTTGTGAAGAAAGTGCCCCAGCATCTATGGGTACAAGAGGTGCGTGGATTTAACACATGGAATGGAAAGTTTATTGACACAAGTGACCCTGCATACGTCGAGATGGGGAGCCACTACAGATCCGGGGACGAGCGATTTTCGCGGGAAAAATATCTGAGAATAACGTTTATTGCCCTTTTTTGTAATTGCCCCAGTAAAAAAAAAGCGTAAAAAACATCAAACGGTAATGGGGGACCCATTGGGAAACCGGGGTTTTTGGGTGGGGGAAGCGGCGAACGACTTTCACGGCGAACGTAACTCTCAATTCCCGGTTATGAGGCCCAGAACTGTGACACTTAATGCAAAAATTTGACCCCTTACTCTGCATTCAAGGTTGACGTAGGCTAGGCTAGGCTAAGACCACTTACATTGCAAAACTTTAGAACGGCTAGCCTACATGTAAAACTTCTAGACTAGGCTACCACTAACCGACATAGGCTCCGACCCCTTACTCTGCATTTAAGGTTGACGTAGGCTAGGCTATCTACCACTAACCGACATTATATTATCCGCATTTTTAAAGATTCTTGGCAGGCGAGACATGTTCTGGCAAGAGGTAATATTGCGCTGCGCGCGCTAACCACAGAGCTTACAGTAGGCCGCGGCGGAACGGCGCTACGCGCCTTATTCCGCATTTTAAAGATTCTTGGCAGGCGAGACATGTTCTGGCAAGAGGTAATATTGCGCTGCGCGCGCTAACCACAGAGCTTACAGTAGGCCGTGGCGGAACGGCGCTACACGCCTTATCCGCATTTTTAAAGATTCTTGGCAGGCGAGACATGTTCTGGCAAGAGGTAATATTGCGCTGCGCGCGCTAACCACAGAGGTTACAGTGAATTAGCCACAGTACATACAAAAAACCACGACTAGCCTATTTCTCCCCACCATAACTGTAACATTGAACACCTTCATCGTTCGTCACGGCCTTACTGTTCGAACATGTGCTCCGGTACAGGCTTCGAAATAACCGAAACAGTACTGTTCGAACACGTGCTTGGTTCGGTACTGGCTTCGAACTAACCCAAACACTAGTTTTAAGGCTAACAAACATTAATATACAACTTACCTTATTCACATTTCAAAGTCGCTGCTGTCTGACGACCATGAAGGGGTAGAAGAAGGCATCAGTCTCGGCCTCTTTGGAACGGGTGAGGGATCACGTGTCTCGCTGGTAGAAGGTCCTGGCCTTATTGTTTCGGGCCGGGAAATCCAATTTGAGATGGGGGATGTCGGGCGGCTTTTGAGCGGGTAGATACGTTTGATTAATTTCAGGAACGCCCGAAATGGACACGGAACATCTTGTAGATACCGCTTCTGGATACAGTACGTAGAAAAATAGCTTTCGTAAAGTTCTTTCTGCGTACCGTGTCTCGGTAGCGCGCTCCGTTTAGGACACGCCACTGCGATTCTATAGTGTTCGTGTGTACATTCGGGTCCGTCAGGGCTAACAAAGTTTAACGCTGTTGGTTCACGACATTATGCGCAAAATAATATATCCCGGACTTTGCTGTACGACTTCCAGCAATCAGATATGATTGTGGTTTCTGGAAGTACGTTTCAAGCAAACACCGGGATCAGAGTTTCGGCAGATCGGTCGGGAACCACCTTGAAAAAGGTCTCACGTGTCTGCCGGTCCCAATTGCCACCGAACACCCAAGATCCGTCTACCTTTCGGCCACGGTTGTACTTCCGTTTCCAAATTTAGGTTCGTCGATCTCAACAATATGACCAGGACCACCGATTTTCTTATTATAAGCACACAGGATTTGGCAACATACATCTCTACAAAAAGAAAATTATACCAATCGACCATGGTGTTCGGCGCTAAGGGCATAATCAAATCTGTGACAACACACTGTGGGATCTTCTTTGTGAAGCAAAATATTAATATATAATTGTCTCAAGAGACAAACGCGACTTTTCAAAAAACGATCCATGCCGAACTGATACCTTCTTACCACACTTACGTTTGTACATCGCCACATGTATATCGCTTGGCCCGTGGCCTCGCTAGTCCCATGTTTCATGAATCGTCGGTTCGCTGTGTTGCATGATGTGCATTCCCCGAATAGTCCCCAAGTAGCCCTTCCCTATATAGCCCACTTCATAAATTCGTCCGTGTTTCTTAAAAACTCGAGAAGGATACCAATATACAAATGTGTATATTGATCAAACTGGTCAGCAGTAACCACTTTTCGGAAACATACGGAAATGAGTTCTATCCATGGCGGCGGTGTAGAACGGAAAGGGCAAATTTTGTGACTGCAGGTATGATTGTCTGATTCATATTCAGGGACACGTTTTATTGGTTGGGAGGAAGTTAATCCATGTCCCTTGGGAATGACCTGGGTCAACCTGATACAGGATTGGTTTGGTTTAAAATTTCCCCGCCCGGTTGGGGGCGGGCCGACGTACAGCACCTGTCCGCGGCCAAACTCAAGAACTACGGGAGCTCTGGACCGCCGTGTCAGCCTTCACATCAAGTGGGTACTTTGAAAAATATTAGTTTCACGGGAAATATCGGCGGATGGTATTTTGGCGTAAAATAGTCGGATAAGTGACTTTTCTGGTATATATTGGAATTCTGGACAACTTTTATTCTATGCATTTTGTTATTTGGAGTAATGGTTCTGGAATTGTCAGATCTGTCCCCGGATCTGCGAACTACCCCATGTTAAAGTACTTTTTCGGATGGTGGCTTCACACGCGGTGGAAACTGGATCGGCTAGTCCAATCGGTTGTTCCCCCCTATTGTAGTTTTATCCAGTCATCATCAAATTCATCAGAATAACATCGAAACCTCTCGCGAAATATTTCACGAATCTTATTGATAAAGTAAAAATGTAAATATTTAGTATACATTTTTTACACTAGAATATCTTATTCTATGGAATTTTTCTTAGTAATTAGCCTAGGTAGCTAGGCTACAAATAGGTATAGGCTATCACTGCATCTCAATATTCTAACATCCACGAGAGCCTGCCTGACCTGTGAAAAACAACATGACCCACGTAACTAAATAAAAAATCAAACTTTAGCCATACGAAGCTTGTCTATTGTAAGCTTTGTTAGGGTACAAAGTAGCCTGCCCTACACAAGGTTACCTACTAGCCAGGTAGCTACCTATTCCTATGCGGAGCCTACTAAGACAATAGTCGCCAATTATAACCTAACTTCCTTATATTTCTTCACCTCTCATGAAACACTTCATACCGGCACTTAAAATAAGCGACCAATTCAGGCAAGTCGTAGCTAACTTACGATGGATGACACTCACCAGTACAAAATGATAACGGCAACACAATAACAAATGCCAGAGTTATGGTGGTGTGCATGATGGTGTTTGGCGCTTCATTATTTAGCTTCTGGATTCACTTAAGCGTCAGCATATTTTAACACTGAAACAGCATTTTCAACCACTGCTGCCTAACTAGTCATGATGATGGACTTTTCTGTCACCAAGAAGTAGTAACTATCAGCGCTGGAACCATCAACATCATAACAATACACCGCGGAGGCTCGAGCGCACTTGCGAGTCTAAAGGTTCTTGGTTGCATTCTTTTTAGTACGTAGTTATGACACATGTCTAAGATTATTTTTCTCTTATTAACAGTTTGTTAATATTTCCTATCTGCGATGAACAAGAATTACCACCTAACATTTATGAAACACAAATTCTTCAAGGGAATGACACATGGCTCGGATTTTTTAAATTAGATAACATTTTATTTAAGATGAAAAATAATTACCACGTATCTTATATGAAAAAATATTAAATTGAATATATCCATCACAAGTAATAATAATAATATACATTTCCAACGAAGTGTAGAAATGTTAAAACAATGAGAAACTACGAGCAGGTATCCTGCACCATAAACAAGAATAGCTTGCGCATAAATGAAAAAATAAAAACTTCCTCGAAATCCACTCCAGGATGTTTATAATATATAATCGACATTTAACTCAATACCAAAAGGCATTATCAAAAAACGTATGGTGTCAAATGAATAAACACAACAAAAAAGTTAGATAATATGACTTTTTTATTTTCTCCCATGCGCATAATGAATCTCATTCGACTTCACAATACTTTTTTTTAGATATCTGTTGAGATTCGTAGCATTATGTTAAAGCCATTGAGATTATTCCAATCATTTACAGTATATAATAAGATTAGAGAGAGAAATTTATCGCAGGAACACAATAGAAAATGAATAACTTGTCCTGAAGGAAAATTGAATTATTTACTGTGAGTTATCTGCAGTCATAGCAACTGTAGCGAAGATGAAACAAGGTGAATATACTAATCTAGAGTCATTATCTTTTCTAGACCAGAATAAAATAGAGGGAAGATCCTTTATCAATTTTATCATGAACTGTGTGCGTATAAAAAAAACAAGTAATGATATTATGCCTTCCATTTCCTCTATGAAAAATAGCAATGAGCTGAAATATATTCTTACGACCTCTAGTAAGGCATTCCAATATATCAGAGCAAATACTGCCGCGGCCATACTGCATATTAAGTCTTGCTAATGTAAATTTTGATAAAATTGTTTCTTCAATATTTCACATTTAATGGCTGCCTTTTTAGATGCCCTAATAGTAAGATATATTCAACCCCCAACAGAAATACCTTTATACTGCTGGTGTACACAGTATCCAAGTGCAACACATGACAGCATTCATTATTTTTAATAAATATAACAAAGGTATCTCACTGAGATTGACTAATCAATTCAGAACTTTTGTAATAAAAATTTCTTTGTTTCAAAACAATCTTCTCCGTAAAATTTACTTTATCTTCCGAAATAACTATAGAACTAAAGCGACACGAAATATGTGTGAAAGAACGCACCTATTCCATTGTTTATCCAGATGCGGAACGATTCTTTGTATCAATCCGCCAATACTTCACTGGACTATTAACACAGGTTTTGTTGCGCTCAAGTAAGGAGTTCCCCCTGTAAGAGTTTAGAAATTATAATGTACATATGAAATATTTGCACGCAAAATTATATATATATATATATATAATATATATATATATATATATATATATATATATATATATATATCATATATATATATAATTTGTGCCCGTGTTTCTATGAGCTTAGACCTAGACTTGCAATTATTAAGTTATTGACATTTATAATATATATATTATTATATATAATATATAATATATATATATATAGATATATATATATATATATAATACCATATTATTAATTATATATTATAGAGATATATATAATATATAATATATATATATATATATATTATCTATCTATTATTATATTATATATATATATTAATATATATATATTATATATTATATAGAGTTCCCCCTGTAAGAGTTTAGAAATTTAGAATGTACATATTGAAATAATTTGCACAGCAAAATTAATATATTATTATATTATTATATATATATATATAATATATATATTATATATATATATATATATTTGTGCCCGTGGTTTCTATGAGCTTAGACCTTAGACTTGCAATTTAATTAGTCATTTGTACTTTTATATATATATATATATATATATATCTATATATATATGCTATACGTATAATATATATATATAATATATATATATATATATATATATATATATATATATAGATATATAATATCCTATATATATCTATCTATATATATATATATATATAGATATATATATATAGATAGATATAATACGTATAATATATAGATATATATATATATATATATATATATATATATAAATTCTAACACACAAGTGCGCACACAGGTGAAAAGTTCGGAGAAGTGTATATTAACTTGAGTGCTAATTGTACTATTGGCAGGAGATGCAGTGTGGACGATTTGGAATGTGTGTGGTATTTTCTCCAGAGCGATTAACATCTGTTTTAGAATATCAAAGCTCGAGATGAATGTGTCTTTCTTTAAAGGAATAACTTATATGCTGCCAAAAAAAAAGATTGTCTCAAACAATAGTAGTTCTGTCTCTTTGGATATTTTATAATATTTTAAGGATATCAAGATGAGAGAAACAAGGAACAATAAAAGCAACATATGTGCATGGTGAAAGTTTGGAGGATAGGTAAGAAAAAGAGCCATCGGTATGTGTAGTAACAGGAGTTTGCAGACGATACATTGTCAATTGGTGGGAGATGAAAAACTGCGGAAATGGTGAAATAGTTTGAACGTGTTTCGGAAGGAGGAACTGAAATAGGATTGTAGAATGAGAAAGGATAATCACAGGAAGGGTGACACATGGAAAGTGGCAGAATCTCTGCAAGAGATTAGGATCGAGGAGAGGAAAAGTAATTAGGAAATTAAAGGTTAGGAACTTATAAATAATTGTTGAGCCAATTAAGCATGGGTATAGTTGAGAAAAAGAATAAGAACTAGTGAAATGAATTATTTGCACAATAATTGTTGAATGAAGAGAACTGGAAGGATGAAAATGCAGAGATATGGTGATGTGGCAAAACGATTAGCATAGATGGAAAGACAGATCACCCCATAGATATAGGGGGGTCGTCTCTATATCTATGGATCAGGCTACTATGGGCGAAATAATCATGAGACCATGAAAGATGGTAGTTTGGTAAACATAATGGTTACATAGTTCGAAAACTTTAGGGTGGGGAAGGAGAGGCTCTTGAAAGTGCTTACCAAGCTTCAATGCCTCGTTAGTTCAGTGACCGAGCCCAGTTTCTTCACATTTTCAATTATGTTCCTTGCTCCTTATTTTTTAAAAGTGCGATTAGGTTTGAACAGTAAAATTTATCTCACACTATCTATGTCCTTTATGCAAAGCCAATTGGTGATTTGTTTTTCATATTTCCCTTACGTTATTTCCTTTCTTTATAAACAGGGGTTCGCTGAGTTTGTCAAGGCTTCATTGACTTAATTTTCACCCCTGTGGTAATATAATATGTATTGGTGACGGTTCTAATGACTTACTACAGAACAAATATGGCAAAAATTCAGGTACCTGAATAATAACTATAATACTATTGTATAATGATTCTATAGTCATCTACAGTACTTCTGGCAAGTTAAGGTGCTTTTTTATAGTTAGTGAATTCATTGGGAAGAGTTAACAGGCTAGTAAACCCTCCTTCGCTGTTTTGCTTACCTGCTAGGTTGAGGTGTATCCTCGACGGCAGTGGTTTCTCAAATAAGCGCTCTTGTTACTCTTGTACTATTGTAGATACAAATAAACCAAGACTAAGGTTAAGGCAACGCAATACAGGGTCGTTCTTCTTTTCAACGTAATCATTATTTGGGGCCGCTGTTTGTAATTAACCGTCTTCAGCTGTTTCTATTTTGAACGGCTGATTTCTTAATTGACTTTAGCAGATTATTTCATGGATGGCTGCGCTTCTGATTCCAGCCTTCCTCATTTATTCAGGCTGGAAACCAGCACTGAGTATGGCTGGATTGCCAACCATGTTCCCAAACACCTCCCCAATCTCTTTCAGCGACAAGAGCTGTCGGCAATAATGGCTGTTTTCTTGAAAATATATCAACTACACCTTTCGGTTAAATTGCAGAATGTAACTTAGTGTTGCAACTACCTCCAGGGCTGCCTTAGGCAAGAAGTATAATTTTTTTTTTTATGGTGTTACGTTGCATGGAACCAGTGGTTATTTAGCAACGGGACCAACGGCTTTATGTGACTTCCGAACCACGTCGAGAGTGAACTTCTGTCACCAGAAATATACATCTCTGAAACCTCAATGGAATGCCCGAGAAGTATAACCTCCAAACCCCATTGCTAGGTTACAACTACACCCTCTTATAGAAGAAAAGGCCTCAAGGACCTAACCCCCCCCCCCCAACCCCCCCCCCCCTCCAACACTAAAAACAAGGGGACCCAATTATGAAAAGGTTCAGAGACCATGGAATTATTTTAAATTTGTTCTAGCATACACTACTGTCGTCTCGTTCTTCAGCTGTCCTGATTTCTTTTGCCACTGAAGGAAACGGTGGTTAAATCCACTTTAAGGGAGACTACTCATGTTTTGCCTAAGCATGTGCGTCAAAGGCTTCTGTACCGCCTCAGTGGCGTGGTCGGTATGGTCTTGGCGTGCCACCTCGGTGGCTAAGAGTTCGATTCTCGGGGATTCCATTGAGGTGTGAGAGATGTGTATTTCTGGTGATAGAAGTTCACTCTCGACGTAGTTTAGAAGTCACGAAAAGCCGTTGGTCCCGTTGCTGAATAACTACTGGTTCCATGCAACGTAAAAGCACCATACAAAAAAACAAAGGCTTCAGTGCAATGGCCGTTGTTTGTTACGGGATACAATAACAACCATCCGATTCTGGTGAAAAGACACAGCTGTCCATACTCCATGGGTAGCGGTGTTTGATGGAGCTATGTCACTCTTACTGGAGTTATAATTTCTCTGTCTGTCCAGAAGAAAATAGGTAAAGGAAAAGATCGTAAAAAAAAGGTTACTATATTCCAGCATGCAACACTTACAATGGATGGCCTTATCATCTGTTAAGAATGTTCAAAGGATGAATAGTAAATGAAATCGCCTTCAGATAACAGAAAATTACCATAAGAATAGCAAATTCTTCACAGGACAGCCAAAGTTTTCCAGTAGGTCTACATCATTAAAATAATGTACATGAAACGATAAAGAGAGGCTGATCGGGGAAAATTGACTGCAGAAATGTTCAGATTACGATTTTTATAATATGAAAGTTACCAGGAGAGTTTCTACGAAGGCCAATAAAATCAACCAAAATAAAATTTAAGAAAATATAAACGATACACTTCAGTGAATCCAGAAAACACCATTACAGAGATGATACAGAGGATCAGAAACTTTTATTATGTTTAAATTTACTAATCTTTTCCTAGCAATAATGAGATCCTGAGAGACGCGACAATGAAAAGCTACTTCATTACTCGTTACTTTGGCTGGATGGTCCTTGTTAGGAAGAAGTCCTACCACTCAGAATAATTCAGAGAAGGAGTTGGAAAGAGAACTTTGTAATGGTCTAATGGCATAAAATAAAACTGTGATTTAGCATAACTGAAATCTGGGCCGAACTGAGTTTTCAAATCATTCCCTTCTCTACTTGTACTTAGGGTACTTGTACTTGTCCTCTCATTATTTGTTTTAAATGTTTCTGCAAATTTTAATTAATATATTTCTTTAAGTTTTAGTCTATTGTTTGTTTTAAATGTTCTCTAAGGTTTTTAATTAACTTATTATCTTGATGTTTTAGCCTTAATGTATTATTTTACTATTAATTAAATTGTCACAATTTATAATTACAGGCTGAAGATGTACTCTGAAGCAGTATGAAACGTTCCATAATAAAATATTCTTCACTATTTTTGGTGGATTCCTGGACCCTTTTTAATGCTCTCATCTGATTGTGTAGTATATATATATATACACACACACACATATATATATATATATATATATATATATATATATATAGATAATAGATATATAGATATAGTATATAGTATATATATAGTATATATAATATATATATATATATATAATAATCACACACACATACACACACACACACACACACACACACACACATATATATATATATATATATATATATATATATATATATATATATATGTGTGTGTGTGTGTGTGTGTGTGTGTGTGTGTGTGTGTGTGTGTGTTGGACCGTCAGAAGTAAAAACTAACCGTGGCTAAAAAATTACAAATAGATATTTATTCCTGTCTTTTCTCCCCTAAAATTGAACATGAAAGTAAGTACATTCAGGAAAAGCATCATGTGTTTCGAATCATTTGTTCTCACGAATCAAAGCTTTCGAAAAAGAGATGATCGTGTCTTTTATGAACACCAAAAAGAGCCTATAAACAAAAATGTCTCCCAACAAACGCATAACTAATATGCTCCTGACGCTCTCTCCATCTCTGTGAACTCTTTGTGGCGTTTCTTGATGTCGGCGTCCCTGGAGATGCACTTTCCCCGTAAGACCATCCTTTGGCAGTCCGATTGGTGCACTTTTGCCAGAGGAGTGTCGTCGGCGGACATCAGCTGGATCAGGAACATCCGACGGACGCGGTCGCTCGTGTTGTCGTATGACCCGTGAATCAGCAAATAGGAAAACACCACGATCTGTGGGGCGAGTGTTTAGGGAAAAGTTTATTAGGCATTGACAAATGCAGGCAGTTGCATTCCGGGTTAAGGTTTTGTTCAGTTCTCTTTTTAAGTTGTATTTTGATATAAGTTGTTTGGAAAGCACCTTTTGAAATCCTAAATAATCATATCAGAAGATTCAGTAATTACTCAGAGTTACATTCCATTATGATTCATAGGGCAGATGCTCACTATTCCTTTAACATTAATGCACTTCTGGTCCTGCGACAAGTACACTTGCAAACTTTCTACGGTAATCATTGCACGAGAAATGTACCAAACGTCACTTATAATAAATAAAACAACCATAAAGCATAACCTCTTATTGAAATTATTACCTCGTGATTCACAGCACCTTTTCAATATATCGAGGTAAGACACACAAAGAATTGTTCACAATGCATCATTATTATTTTTCAACAGTCACATAGAGCCATGGTTCACACAGGCCACCGCCGCCAACCAGTCGACCCAACTATGAATGGGGACCAGTGAAAGCTGGGAGTCTAGAAAATGGGTGTGGAACTAACAACCTTATCTCTAAAGATCTGCTGAGTACGGACACAAAAATAGAGATTTTACGTGGAGAAACTCACATACGAAGGCCAACTTAAAGCCACAGTCTAGGCCGTGCTTAAAACTTTCATTATGGGTCGAAGAAAAGAACTTACGAAACCTAAAGATTTTTTTTTTTACACAGGTAGTCATCTACACTAAGTGATCTCCCCAAGACAGGCTAGATCAGAATTACCTAAAAAGTGTCGCAGAATCGAACGGGCAAATGCAAAGAACCAAACGAGTAGTGACTGTATTGGAAACAGTGAACTGAACTCAGTAATTAGGTCCTCGTGTACATATGCTCACCAGATTACAACTGACAGAGGAAATAGCAATTGGATACTAACTGTTTGAAACAATAAGTGTCTGGAAGATAAAGGAAGAATAAGTATGAAGGGTAGAAAAAATTGACCAATGTATGAATAGTAGAATGGACCAGGTCGCTGATGAAAGAGAAGGTGACAGAAAAGAACTCTAAGGAAGACCAAGAAATATAAGAGAAGGGTGTAAGGTATTAAAATTCTCCAGGGTCTTGCACATATGACCAGATGTCTAACAGATAAAAAATAGGGCCTCCAGTACATCTTGCCTTACAAAAGTCTCACTGAAACTAGGAAAGGAAAAGAATTAGAGCCAGGGCGTTACAGAATTGAGAAAAGTCTGATAATTCCAGCAATGGTAGAAGTTAAAGCACCAAGATGAGCTCAGTCAACACGTATTTGCAAAAGGAAGGATATCTACAGAATTAGAAAAAAAGCTAATCAACAAACATTTTATGGAATCATGCAGAAATACGCATGAGCTGAAAGTTTTGGGAAAAGGAAAAGACATGAGAAGACAAAGTAGGAAGATCAGGAGCTGAAAAAGAACAGTAGCTGGGTGTGGCATCTTTACCAGGGAAGTAAATAAAGATGCAATAGGATAGAAAAGAGAAGTCGGGCTTCCAAGAGTTGCTTGAACAGAACAGATTATAGAATTTAGGCCAAAGGTCAAGCGCTGGTACCTATGAGGTCATTCGGCGCTGAAACGGAAATTGACAGTGAAAAGGCTTGAAAGGTGTAACAGAAGGAACACCTCGCAGTTGCAATATGAATGAATTGTTAGACGATGGTGGAAAGTTAGATGGAAAAAAGAGAGTATAAATGGAAGTGCAGTAAAAGGTATGAAAGAGGTTACCATTAAGGGCCGAAGGGATGCTGCAAAGAACTTTAAGTAATGCATACAGTGATCCGCATGAGGTGCACAGACGACACTAGGCCCCAACGGAGACAACACAACAATGGCTTGGAATTTAATTGTGCAAAGGACATAAAATTGTTTTCAGAACAAGAATATGATATTTTGTAGCCGATATGAGAGACGCATGAGTAGCAGAAGGAGTGGCTTTGGGGTCTGACCAGGTTGTTCTCTTGACTAGATGGCTGAGGAGAGGAAGTAGTAAACGCTAAACCAAGATTCAAAAGAGAGATGATTTTCACAGAAGAAAGACTACAGTCCTCAGACACAAGGTGTCATGAGAAAGGGACGATGGAACTTTTGGTAGGAGTCGTTCAAATGCTTTTATACCTGGTAATGACAAGGAACATGAAATTGTGTTTGGTGTACAATAACTCACCCAACCTCAGTAATAATATTGAAAAAAGAAAAGGTTTCCTTTCCTCCTGCATCAGCATGGTGTTAGGGAGTTATCTGGTTCCTCTTAAACAGAAAATTTCAGCTTATGGGTTAGAAAATATCAAAGACTCGTGATTAGAAATTATGCAACCGACACAATAAAATGATTGAAGTTACGAAACTAGGCGAAAAACCAAGCGCATGAAAGAGAAAGTAGAATTTAGAGGGAGAATTTTAAGTCGAGTAGCATTACAAAATGAAGATTCAAGATCTACAGTCAAGGTACACATATTTCACGAATTAAATAGGCCCAGAACAACCTTGGAACGACTTGAGCAAAGTTTGGAGTAAGCGATATGCAAAGGGTCGGGATATACATAAATGTACACTAGAAAAATTCGACTAAAGAATGAACATAATTAGTACCTGTCCGCGCTTCAAGGAGAGAGGAGTTGCTTTACTGATGGGGAATTTTTCTTGGCTCAAATAGTGCCACCCTGGAGCGTTGCTGCAGTCCTCTTGGGGCCCCTGCTTGTGAGAACCCGGGTAGACACAAAGGCCCCCGTTCTTGGGGTCAGCTGCGTCCATGCTGACGAAGACAGCGATCATGGAGTCATTCTCGAAGGGGAAATAGTGGTAATCCTGTCGGGAAATGATGAGAATACAGATGACAGTGCTCTAGATATTCGTGAATTCGAGTTTTATACGAGATGGAATGAAACAATCAACCTGGAGTTTTTCTTATATCAAGATCAATTCTTCAGTGAACTGAAATGAAATGAATTGAATATAGAATTTAGGCAAAGGCCAAGCACGGAGACCTATGAGGTCAATCAGCGCTGAAACGGAACTTGACAGTTGAGGAGCGGGTTAAGGAAAGTAAGATGGATGAAAGAGAGTATGAACGGAGGTAGAGTAAAAGGAACGAAAGGGGTTGCAGCTATAAGAAGACACGCTGCAAAGAATCTTAAATAATGCTAGATTGCACCGGATAATTCTTCATTGAATTAAAATTGTTTTTCGTTCTACGTACCTAGCATGATCACACATACCTAGGTACAGTGTATAGGTGAGTCTGGATATTTAAAAATTTCATTCTGATATTACTCAGCACCCTAATAAAAAGACAAAATTTACGCGGAGCTAAACGTGCTGATATTATAAAAATTCATGCAAATCTTAAAAAAAGTACCGGGTAGATGGGTAGTGCCGTCATGCAGTGCCCTATAGGCATTACTTAAGGTTCTTTGCAGCGTGCCTTCGGCCCCTAGCTGCAACCCCTTTCGTTCATTTTACTGTACCTCCTTCCATATTCTCTTTCTTCCATCCCACTTTCCTTAACACTCTCCCAACAATTGCTTCATAGTGCAACTGCTTTGAGGTTTTCCTCCTGTTACACCTTTCAAACCTTTTAGTGTCAATTTCCATTTCAGCGCTGAATGGCCTCATAGGTCCGTCCCAGTGCTTGGCCTTTGGCCTAAATTCCATATTCAATTCAATGCCATTCAATACAAAAAATTAGGAAAAATCAAAGAAAAACTGAAAACAATGATGACAGGTAACTGCACAAAGCAAAACATTCCCAAAGGAAGCTGCTATTCCTATTAAGGAAATAGTGCTATTCCTATTAAGAAAATGTCATGTAATGAGAAATATGACCCATACTGACCTGGTGCATAGGGAAAGGCGACCCAGTCCCAGGGGGTTTAGTGTGGGCCTTGGTATGGTGCAGGAGAATGTTCTCGGTGTCCATTATATCCTCGCAGGCATCGAGCATTTTGGGATGCAACAGCAGTCTGGTGAAGGCTGCCGAATGCATTTGCAGGCCGTGGATAGATTGCACTTGCTGTTGGAGATAATGCAGTTAACAACAAAATGAGTTTTGTAAGTGGTTAACATTAGTCTATGGCACTGCATTTTTACTGTCAGCGACCCCGACTGGGGATTTCATTATTCATGTCGTTATTGGAATATATATATATATATATATATATATAGTATATATATATATATATATGTATATATATATATACATATATATATATATATAATTTTTTTTTCTTCTTCTTCTTCACTTTGCTTTTGCAAGAGCTTTCTTGCTCACTAGTTTTTATGTTCTATATTACTTTTGTGCCCCGAAGATGTGTTAAATACACGAAAGTACTTGGCACTCTGTCTTTTCTTTTTTGAATTTTCCCTGTGGCTTCAGCTAATAAACAAAATCACGTGCTTACTTTTGTGATTTCTTAGTGGATATATATATATATATATATAATATATATATATATATATTATATTTTATTCATACTACTCATCTAATCCTCAATAAGACTGGATGGTTTAGGTTCCGCCAGGATTCTTTAACTTCCATAGTACGAGCTTTCGAAGACAAACGGTCTACTTAATCGGGTACCGCTGTATTGTACTTGATGAAGACGACTGTATATCTTCGAAAGCTCGTAGTACGGAAATTTAAAAAATCTGGAACCTGAACCATCATATATATAATATATATATATATATATATATATATATATATATATATATATATATATATATATATATATGATGGTTCAGGTTCCAGATTTTTTAAATTTCCTCGTACCATGAATACTGTAGTTATATTGCCGTTATTTTCGACTCGACTCGTTTCTTTTGTAATTTTGCATTCTTTATGTTTTGAATGTACATATATCAAGCCAAATCCGATATTCCAGTCACCTAGTAAAGTTAGACCCTTGTTAGTGAAGAAAACATCCTAATTAAAAGAATGATTTATTTTTTTTTATTTACAATAGTTTTTGGAGGTTGTCAGTAATGGAAACTAAATTATAATTACAGTTAGTTCGTAGTTAAACTAATCTTGCAACATATTAATATGGCTTACCTTCAAGTCTCCATGAATTTTCCTACCAGGAAATGACACATAGCCTGGAGCACCTTTTAACTTGTATTATTATTATTATTATTATTATTATTATTATTATTATTATTATTATTATTATTATTATTATTATTATTATTATTATTATTATTATTATTATTATTATTATTCAGAATAAATTAAATTTCAGTGGCAAATAACACTAAAAACTAAATGAATAAACATTCAAAAGGCATTAGTTAAGTTTTTATGTATTTCATTAATTGAGGTAAATTAACATGGCGTTTATACATATATATCTACACACACACACTACATATATATATGTGTATTATAAATGTACATATATATATATATATATATATAGTATATATATATATATATATATATATATATATATATATATATATATAGTATATATATATATATATATATATATATATATACATATACTATATATATATATAT
>NC_061097.1:13964751-13969751 GCF_015104395.2 Macrobrachium nipponense | reverse complement strand
TACAGTACATACACATAGGCCTACGCGCGCACATGTGATACCCACCCACATATACTATAGTATATAATGTGTGAGTGTACGTATAAATAATTTACCTTACGGTTGCTTGTCCTGTGCGTTTCTCTCTCTCTCCTTTACCCCGGCTTTGTTTTTTTTCCATCTGTCCATCCGCTAGTGGTGGTCGCGCATGGTAACACTGCGTCCCGGGCTTTAAATAGTTACGCTTTGTGTAAGTTTTAGGTAAATAAAAGGACATTTTGGTGTACATTTGCAACTGAGAGGTGTTTTGATAATTTACTGTATGCGAATTACACAGTTAATATTCGAAATAGGATATTATTTAAAACCCGAGACGCAGTGTTACCATGCGCAAACACCACAGGCAGGTGGACAGATGGAAAAAAACAAGAGTATAGTTACAGTGTTCAGCTACTGGGGTCTTTCCTAGATAATGACCTCCAGCAAAGTTCTGAGGTCGTTATCAAGGACTAACATCTCTTTGGGGTCATTATCTTTATGATATTTACAGTTGTTTCTTTATGTTTTTACGGCCATCCCCAAAAAGGCTAGTACTGAACACGCCGCAAAGCTGGGTACATACCAGTTAAAACCCTTGGGGTCACTATCTAGGAAAAATCCAGCTATTGGGGGCAAGCCAGGCTGGAATGAACCACTGACCTTGCACATGCAGACCCGAGAGAAAATTCATCAGTTATAAATTGACTTTATTTCCTTATTCCAGGTAAAATATGAGTTCCATTAGTGCCATGGTAATTTTCCTGTCGTACTAAAGGTTCACGATTATTTCCAGTTAAGTTTCAGGCGAATGCACGGGCGGATTTAGGGCGTGCGTGGCCCGTGGCCGGTCATCTTAGGGGGGCCTTCTCATTTATGGGCAATCAAAGAGGTTCCTTACAGGTTGGGGAGGGGGGGATGCAGGGTGTAGGTTTCTGAAAGTTGTTTTCCGATCGAGCACCTCTAGAGCATTATTCAATTATTTTTATATACATTTGTAAGTTTTTTTTTTTTTTTTTTTTTTTTTTTTTTTGCGTGAGGTGCGGGGCCCTCATTGGCACAGGACCCTAGGTCATGGCCTGTCAGCCCGCCGCCGCCCCCCAGCCCCCTCACCTTAATCCGCTACTGGACGAATGTTAACGTCTACCTGTTATCAATGAATAATTTTGTGTGATATACTGATTCCCAGTTCGCGACTACTCTAATTGTGGTTGTATTTCAAAACGGTCAGCGAAAATTAATCTTGAAAAGGATCTACTCATTTCAAAATCAAGGGAGATCTCAGACATTATCTTTGGTCCTTGGCGCGTAAGGAAAGGAAAGATTTATTGTCGAAAGTATCTGAAACATGAGAAGGACTCGGTTTAAAAGATTCTCATTTGTTTCCCAATCTGAATCTTGAGCTGCTTTTCAGTCGATGGTTTGTTTATTTGCTCGTCAGAACTTTGATAAAAACAATTTTAAAAGTGTTGTTGAGATCAACTCTTTGGCGGGGTTACAAATAAGACCTTTTCTAATCGAATTTGAAATATTACTAACCCAAGACTTGAAGATTTACTTTTCGAAAATAAGCAAAAAACTTAACTTTGAAGGTGTCACGCGTAAAACCACATAAATGCATACACCAACTGAATTTAAATGTCTTTTTATTGATATAGGAAATATAACGATTTTTACTGATGCCTTGTCACAGTTCCATGTTACACATAAATCTTCCTATGTTCACTCTTGCTTGGACACTTACCAACGATCAACAGCTAAAAAAGAAAAAAAATGGGGGTTCAAGAACATAAATATCTTATATTTATTCTTGTTTATAGTTGACCTAAAACCTAATGCTATCCATTTACAGTACACTTTGATGGTCCTAAAAATGACTGAAAGAGTTATCATCATGGATACACTGCGTTCACACCTCCCAATGCCCAAGGTCTAGAACTTGCCTATGCCTATGCCAGGACTTGCGATGATCTTTTGGTTGTTAGTGTCCTTGGTTTCCCGTCCATTTTTACGCTCTGACATGAGTACTGCCCAAGAAAAAAAAAAAAAAAAAAAAAAAGAGAGAGCTTTATGGTTTTTCTTTATTTTACCTTGCAGGACGACAGGGTTCCTGAAGTGTTAGGAAGGACATATATAGCGAATGGGATTCGTATTCTCAAAGTCTACATAGAAGCACCGACTTCTTTCTTCTTCTTGTTTATTTTATCTTGGAGGATGGATGGCTTCCACACCGATGCGTTGCTAACCATTCGTTCCCCGCGAAGGACCATGGTCTGGCAAGGCCTGATTTCCTCGTTGCCTAACGGCGCATCGTCTCCCGCGTACATCTGCATCAGGTACATTCTCCTGTCGTGTCTGCTTGTGTTGTTGTAAGAGCCATGCACGAGCAGGTACGAAAATATCAGTACCTGTGCGGTTCAAAAGAGGCGTTCTTAGGTTAACTGTGGTCCAGTCATGAGATATATATCAGTATTTGACAACAGCTTTTGTGAGCATCATAGTACACGATCACGGGTTGGTCTATGCTTTAGATAACAGATTAACAGATTCCGAGGAAAACTTTTTCTGGCAAGATAAGTTTTTGTTACAAAGGTATTACAAAAATGTGAAACATTCTAAAAGCCTTACGAGGAACCGCATTTTTGAGTTATTTTTCATCTGCAGTTTCCAACCAGAAGTGATAGGCTTGTGATATGAGTAAGTTAAGGTATGAATACACACGACACACACACACACACATGTATAAAACAATTGAAAGAGGTCATTTCCAAAAAGGGGAAAGATGCCTCAAGCCCTTCCACATCCAAGCTTACCTGACCCTTATCCAAAGTAAGAGGTGTAGCGTTTTCCAACGAGAACCTACTTTGGTCAACATAATGCGTCATGGGATTATCACTGCAGTCCTTCTGAGGTCCAAGCTTATGTGATCCTGGGTACACGCACAGACCCCCGTTTTCGGGGCCTGCGTCGTCTAGGCTGACGAAAACCGCCACCATCGAGTCTTTCTTGTGAGGAAAGTAATGGTAGTCCTGTGAGGAGTGTAGTAACGATCTTATAGTTTCAGACATTGGTGTAAATCATTTCAATTCTGCTAAAGATGACCCCACATTGAGTGAAATGTTTTGTGTAACTATACGTAGACTCCATTCTTTGCCTGAAAGTTATTTGCAAGTAATCTAGAAAAGTGTATTTCAACATCGAAATTATCATTTTTAGGTTACTGTGACCTTAAGTTAGCACGGGCTCTTGTTCGCTATGAATGTTTACATGAAACTGTTGCATACACGAATAGCTTTCATTTGCCCCCACCCCACCCACCCACACACCCCTACGACCAAAAAATAAATAAATAAATAAATTACCCTCGCAAATCTATCCACTAACGGTTATCGGATCTCTGAAAAGAACTCACCTGATGCATGGGAAAGGGTGAGCCTGTACCAGGCGGTTTTTTGTGAGCTTTGGTGTGATGCAAAACGATGTTGCTTGTCCCAATGATATCCTCACAGGCATCTAAGATTTTCTCGTGGAGCAAAAGTCTGGTGAACACCGCGGAGTAAAGCTGAAGGGCGTGGATTGAGTACACCTCCTGCAGAGGAGATAAACAAAGGACATCGGTGACCGGCCAGGTTGGTTTCGAAACATCATTATGAACGATTGTTTGAAACAACTTCGAACCCAAGAATGGAACCTATTTCTTGAAACATTTTCTTATATTTAAACGCGTGACTGGCTTTGTAGGAGCTTTGCATTACCAAATGCACAATTCAGTTTTGCATTATTTTTTTTACTGAAATCTTCAGTTTGCTAAGTCGTCCATTCGAAGAGAAAATGACGAATTCTTGTATAAAGTCTTACGGTTTTTTCCCTTTGCTTGTTCCAGTCGCCTGACCAAGTAGCCTCCATGTCGTCTTTGTTGTACCGAGCAAAGATGGCATCATATTCTTTACTCAGTTCGTCCGCTTCATTTTCGGTTAGGAGGTTGAGCACTATGTATCCGTCTCTCTCGTATGTCTTCAGCTGATCCTCGGTTAGGCATTTCATTACTCACGATAAAGTAATTCTGGAGAAGAAAGTATTTTTGTTTACTACTCAAAAGTGAACTATATATATATATATATATATATATATATATATATATATATATATATATATATATATATATACAGTGGTGTACTAAACAGGAGGCGGTCCTCCCCGGTGACAGCTTGATGGGGGGCTGTCATAAAGGCTCATAGATTATATCCAATCCCTCCGTTTGATGTTTCCATTATTATTATTATTATTATTATTATTATTATTATTATTATTATTATTATTATTATTTAGTGATTTTCTGAGTAGTCTGCCTCAGAAAACGGGCGATTTCTGCCTCAGGAGTGCACATTATGTCGCTGTAAAACCAGTCAAGAAACAATTTGAAAAACTGATTACAGCCTTGGAGATATTAACAGGCCAAAAAGAAAATGTAGATACAAGAGGATCAGCTGGAAGTTTATTAAAAGCAGAGTGTGATTTTTCATTTTTTACATTTGTCTCATTCTGGTGTGATATATTGGAAGAAGTGGACCTCACACAAAAATATTTATAAACAGACGGAATAAGCTTGGAGAAATGCTGTGTAAAGATCAAAGGTTTGAAATTGTTCTTTAGAAGTCAGCGCAATGAAATTGTAGAGAAAGCAATTGTATATGCTAGTCAACTATGTGAAGAAATGGGGATCTCCATGGAAGGACGAGGAAGAATAAAGAAAAGAATGCCTGGAGAGCTTGCTAGGGATAGTGGACTGACATTGCAGGAGGAAATGAGGAGATCAATGTTTGAATGCTCTCTTAATTTCTCGATTTCTTCATACTTTGGATAAGCTTGTCACTACGAAGGTTGAGATAGACCACACACACACACACACACATACACACAAAACACACACACACACACACACACACACATATATATATATATATATATATATATATATATATATA
>NC_061097.1:13954751-13962251 GCF_015104395.2 Macrobrachium nipponense | reverse complement strand
CTAGGTTTGCACGGTAACGCACCTAGACAGTAAAGCCTTTATGGCCTAAGAACATGTTGAATAAAAATTAAACAAACTGACACTCCTTTCCTTGGAAGTTTGAAACAATGTGTGTGATTATTTACTATCTCGCGACCCGTTATCTTTTCCCAAGCCATCTCCTCATATCTCAAGTCTCAAACCTCTCGAGTTCTGAAAATCCTTTGTAATGTTGGTTACCCTTATCGCCTATACCAACTTTTTATGCTGCATTACCTTTCTTCTTTGTCTCAATTATATCAATTAATAAAACTTTCTTTAACTTTTTTTTCGCTCACATACTATGTGTTCATAAGAAATCTGCATGTAGTATTTCAAAACTTAAAAGATTTCTCTCGTAGATTTACAATATGATCTGATTCTAATATTTTTCGTATCACTGAAAAGTGATGGTGTCTTATTCTCCACTTCATTTCAGTAATCCATCGCAAAACGTTGTACATTAATAGCTGTTGACCTAATATATTTCATTAAATGAAAAATAAAACTTGTCACTAATCAAGCAACCAACATAAGAACGGAAGAGGAGAAACGACGCTAGCTAACAAGAATTTAAAACTGGCCAAAATTTAACAGACTTGTAAAAATACATTTAAAACTGGGCAAAATTTAACAGACTTGTAAAAATACATGTACTACTAAAGAAAATTTTACTTAGAGAGAGAGAGAGAGAGAGAAAGAGAGAGAGAGAGAATCTTGGGTATACCAGGCCTGGTATTACCATTATTATGTAGTCTTGCACTGATCCCACTAACCTTATTTAAGTACTGGTGGCGAGGGGACATCACATGTAGTACTTCGATGACATTTGGCTCTATGCAGCACCAAAACTGCTTTGTTCTACGGACTGACTGATCTCGATCTGTAAAATTCTTCACTGGTGAACTGGATTAATTCTTTCCTGCAAGTTTAGAAAGCAACTTATTCATTGGGTTCCATGAAAATTCAGTTTTTATGAGGATTTTGGGTACTTTGCCATTAAAGCTTTAACAATGTTACAATGAAGCTTGTTCCAATCTATAGTACTACCTAAATGCTCCAGATTCATGATTACTTTTCCCTCTAGCTAAAACAGCATTCGGAAATCAGCTGATTGACTGCTTGATTTTGGTGAACTTGAATGCAATGATTTTTAAGCCATACAATTTCTAAAATAGAAAATTTTATTGGCCTGTTCTTTGAATTAAAATACCGAAAAAAACCATCAATGACAGTCTTACATGCCTAAAATGCATTTAAATTTTGCAGAATAATTTACACTACTGCATCAGCATAGCCACAATGAAAAGCTTTTCCTCCGCATCCTTTTATGACACCATAAACTTTGGATTGATTGGACTGATTCTCAGTTCTCCAGTCTCCATTTCATTATTCCATATCTTAAGATGTCTAAAACCTCTTCATCTCACTTCATAGACAAAATTAGGTCATCAACAAGGCAGTTCCCTGAAGCATACTTTTCACTGCTTTTTCAATTCCTCTATTTACGAAAAACACCAAGGGGGTCTGCTAATCCTACATAAACATTTTTTCTTAAATTCTTCTGATTGAATTGAATATAGAATTTAGGCCAAAGGTCAAGCACTGGTACCTATGAGGTCATTCAGCTCTGAAATGAAAATTGACAGTATGTAAAATGTTTGAAAGGCGCAACAGGAGAAAAACCTGCTGCAAAGAACTTTTTAAGTAATGCCTACAGTGCACCACATGAGGTGCACTGGCAGCGGTAGCCCCGTAGAGGGAAAAGATTCTTCTGATGCACCCTTCACTATCTACATTCTAGAACCTGTGTTCAATACAGTTACATAATTAGTACCCTCTACTTTTGTAATGTTCACCAAATTGCAAGCCTTGTTACTGTCAAATAACTTCTCGAGATCCACATCTAGGTTGTAAGTTTTCTTCTCTTTGCATGGTAGTATATCACCTACTAACAAATGTGAATTTTTGCAATTTGATGTACTACAGGATTTGGTATCAACATTGTACAATAGGCAAGATAGCAATGCTTTTTGTGAGAAATGTTTATGTCATTCGCCACTTTCTGTACAAGCCTATTGTTTTCACCTGAGGGATTAGCTGTTTTCTTCCTCTTCTTTGGCTTTTTCTGTAATCTCTCTCTCTTACGCATATCATTTAATTTTCCATCTTTCAAGTTAATACTTGCAAGACCAAAAATAAAATGTACTGAGAGCAATATTAGCATTTTTTTTAGCTGTAAGGATACATAGGTTGGCTGGTTAGCTGTCGGACCATGTAAGCATGTCAGCATAGGCCCTTAAGTGTATTAAGGTGTTAAAAGGAATGAGACATGGACTTAGCACAACTAACTGCTATAAAAAAAATTTTGCAGGACCCTCATTACCGAGGTAATCTCTCCTATAGTCACTCAGAGACAAGCAGTCACTAAAGGTCACTGAATTAAAAGAAAACGAGACAATAATCATAATAGTGTGTGTCATGAGCCCACAGATAAACACCTACTACCGCACATTCAGAGTTCAGCATAACATACTGTGGAAGGAAATTCAGCACATACCAAATCAGGCAGTTTGCTATGATACTGCAGGATGTGACCTGGTGACATGTTTGAGGATTTGCAACTCCATGCTCAATGGTAAGAGAAGAAACATTTTTCAAAGCAGAAACCCACTTATAGATGGCTAACTTGAGGTAGAGTATACTAAAACTTTCAAAAGCATATTCCCAACAACTATCAAAGCCAAGGTCTGGCTCCTATTTTGTCATTATTTCATCTGGAGACCTTCATCAGCAGTGCAAATTAGCTACCACAAAAATGCAAAATCAACAGGTGGTAGTAGGGTTTGGCGACAAAAAGAACAACTGTCATTGTCTATGTAAACTTACGACATAATGGGATCATTAGGTTTACACTAGTCACAGGACAAACAGTACAAGACTGAGGCCAATACAGGATTTGTATGCCTCTCATTACCCTTGTAGAAGTCACCCAGTCTGTCAGCTTGCAGTATTTAAATCCTGACACAGAGAGAAATCTTTTACACCTGCCCAATTCTACATAACATCTATAATGTTTCTCTGTAAAAAACTGATTGGTTAATTATGGTTTTTTATTCATGATGTAAACTGGATAGTGTAGGTATTAAAGAATGTCAAGGTTAGTTACACTATCCTCTCAAAGTAGCAATTCTTTTTCCTAAGTATTTTGAAATTTGTTGTACTATTCCTTAGTTAATAATCCAACATACAAGTACTTGCCTTGATTATGGTGTTTTTCATTTATTTACAGACTTACGAAACATACGGTATTACTCGCTCCATATCACAACCAGACCTATGCTCTTGGGTTACTCCTGGCCACAGTTAGCTGTTGCCTTTTCATCAAGTATGGATGGACACAAGCCTTACCACAAGCATCATTTAAACATTTCTGTTCATAGAGATGAATGGGCTTCCTCCTATCAAATATTATGTTATATAGCTTTTTATTTTGTAAGCATACTTGCAATTCGATTTGTTGTATTTTCTAACCTAGTCCACATCTAGTTTTAGGAGGCCCCTTCCAGTTGCTACTATGCTTTTATCTGTTGTATAGTACTAGTTTTACATCTATGCAAGTACTTTACATGCTTGGTATGCTTTTCGTTTTTCCTTTTTCCATGTACCTCATCTGGCTTCCAATATGTTTGATGTATATGTAATAGTTTTGCATACCCTTTTTTATGCACGAAATACTTTATCTTCAGTACAAAGTGTGCTTGATCTGTATTACCAAAAGACAAATAGTACTGGGTTTGATGGTCTGTTATGTGAAACTAGCTGTAGAACTTAAATTTGTAACATTAAGTTGATTCTCTTCCTCCCATTTTTAAAATTACCCTTTAACCTATTTTCCATGAAAGATTTGGTTAGATTATTCCCTGCAATAAACTACTGAAATTCTGTCGGGTTGCACCTGCAGTCTTAAGTTTTAAAGATTCCTTCTACTTGTTGAAATGACCTTGACCTTTTCAAGCAGAGGTACATCTTTTCACATCACTGATGCTAGTCGAGTTTCTTGCATTATTACTGCAATATCTAGACCTGCATTCACAAAATGACAATTTGTCGAAAATTGCATTTTTCCTAACTATATAAACCTGAGGTCCTTTAACAATAGGAAGTAGCTAGCGGCAGCTGGAACGGTCGTAAGCTTCGAACAAGGGGAGAACGGTAGTTAACTACTTGTCCGACAGTCCGGCGCCGCGCGACTGGGAGGTAAACAAATCACTTTTGCTTTTGGCCCATGCAAAATACACAGAGTGAGGGGTGGCATGAGGAGGGACTATATGTAAAGGACCTCAGGTTTGTATAGTTAGGAAAAATGCAATTTTCGACAAATTGTCATTTGTTCCGATACGTAATACAAACCATCGGTCCTTTAACTATAGGAAGACACTTCTTGGTGGGAGGAATCTGAGTCTTTTGATGAACAGACTGGTGTTCGTCCATCCCTGGAATGCCTCCCTGGTCGTAAGAGCGAGGGAGGGATCCAAGCCTCTGTCCGATTGATCGGGGTGTGCACCGCAGGATCAATGGTCAGACCTCTGGGCCGAGTACTAAGAGAGAGGCAAGCGTATCTCTTCGTACCAGCAAGCAAGAATTTGTTCCTGTTTGCAAGAAGCAACGTAAAGTATGGGTTGTCTCAAGCTGGCATCCACTTCCTCCCCCTTGTTGGAGGAAGTGGTGGATATACGCTCCTATCCCTAGTGAAAGTGATAGGATGGACCAGACCCCTGCCTTCAGTACCTGCGCCACGGAGAAGTTCTTGCGGACAAAGCAGCATCTCCTTCGCATCGAAGGCGGTGAAGTCCATTAGGGAGGGGACTGTGAACGACTCGAACCGATCGTCAGGGACCGAAGGGTTCTGAGTCTTCGCTACGAAGTTCGGTACGAATTCGAGCGTCACGGATCCCCATCCCCTGGATGCTTGACTACCAGGAAAAGTCATGCAGTTTCCTCAGAGGAAAAGAAGGGAATAGTCGCATGACCTATCCCTCTTCTCGACTTCGGTGATGTCCAGTACCCATACTGGTCTGTCCGTTTGCCACGAAGTCTCTCGCATCCTCCTATCCCCATGCAGCGAAGTTCTCGGTAGTGGATAGGACACCGACACTCCATGGTGGGTGTCGATGGTATGGGTACTGTGACAAGCTATTAAGACGAAGTAATGATTGCTCTGTAACAACCGAACTAAGTCCACAGCGTAGTTCGTAACTGACTCGGGCGCTCTGACAGCTGCCGACTGACTGGTTCAGTATCGGAAGTGAGGCAAGTTGTCCAAGCATCCGAGTAAGTCACGTGACCTTCGCCTTTAAAGGGTTATGCCGAGAGACCAAACAAATAATGTATTTGTTTGTCACCAATGCCGGACGGCGAGGTGATGATTCTCTTAAGGCATGTGCCCAACAGGCGAAAGTCAATTGCCTTCTAGAGACCGAGGTCCCTGAAGGCAAAACATTCTCATAGTTGTTGAATCTCAGCTAAGGAGAAACAACATTATGTGCCGTTGAAGACGAAGGTAGATATTGAATGCAACCTACGTCTTCACAGACGAATCGAGAGAAGGATTCTCAAGATTCAGAACCTGTGCTTACAAATGACTGAAAACACTAACCGCTATTTCATTGCTGTCCGGTGAGAAGTCGTAGTTGCAATGAAAGCGGGGCGTTCTTCAGTAATGAAAACAGAGGAGAGCCGCCTGAAGAACTGCTTCTCATGGGCTGAACGTTTGGAAGTAGAGCTGGCAGGTGTGGGAATAGGCGATGTCTTTCAATACATCTGCTAATCCAGGGTGAACAATGAATAATTGCACACCTTCGAATACCAAATATTTTGAGGACAAACTCAGATTCCGCAAAAATCATTCGCATTATCGCAGTGCGATGCAGCAAGAGACCATTACAGAATTCTGTTACCGTGCGGTAAACAGAAAGATGAAAGTCGAAGAGATATCTCTGTTGTAAATGCTCGCAATACTGAAGGCGATGAATTCGAGCGTCACAGCAGTAGATGGTCATTCATGTATGCGAGAATCCCCGTTAATCAGACTTAAGTCCGTGATTGTTGGGCAGAGATACGGTTGGTATTCAATCAAAGCAGGGGAGAAAAACATAACCAACCGTTCATCTAGAAGCGGCAGCTGGCACTGACGCAGTAGCTGTCGCCGACTCGTCATCCTGAGTTGCCAAGTAATCCTTTCCACAAAGGAATGCGTTCGGCTAGAACCACCGAGCATAAAAAGATATGCTCGAGCAATTATATTTAGGCGAAACGAATTTCGGTAAATACAAAAGCTGAAATGGTGTTGTCGTGACAAAACCATAAGTATATAAAATTGAAACTGGAAACTCTTGGGAGGTTGCAGGCAACCCCGAGTTGCAGTTCAATTAGAATACTCCTCGTCTAAGTCGCAATCCGTAGAGTAACTAGGATATGCGCCTACCCCTCGGACAATTCGACTGCTTAGCAGAATCATGTCGCGAGGTTAATATACGTAGTATATTTGTAGGATTCTGAACAAAGATCTCCATCCTAAATTCTTTTCCTTCAAGAAAACAAAATAAGGATTGGAGATCGACCACCTTCGATCTCTATCAAAGAGAGTGAAGGAGAAGTCTTCCTCGAAGGAAAGCTTCAATGGTGAACAGAATAACGAAGACGATAGTTCAAGCCAAACTGGATGTTCCCGTCCGTTTTTCTCTATTCCAGGTTGGTCGCCTACTGTGAGATAGTCTTCCTTCAGCAGCAGTCTTCTTCCCAATGCTAGAAATTCCAGGAATTCGAGCATAGGCGAGGTTCCCGATTATCGTGTAACAATTATCGGGGATTCTCGTCTCGCTAAATTTGGACCGTGGTCTCGCCTAAGTGTTTGGAGTTCGTAAAAAACTCGAACACAATGAATGCGCTAGAAATTCCGTAGAATTCTAAGCACTCTGCGAAACCCCCACCGAATTCGTCAAACGATATCGGCTGGTGGTCCTCTCAATTCCCGTAGAAATCGAGGATGGGGCAGGATCCCTCCTCAACGACCGGGGCTTGCGTCAGGTAGGACCCGAAGGTCCCCCGGTGGCGCAGTCCCCAACGTGGGATCCTACAGAGAAATCTCTGTAGGATGCCTCCCCTTTCCCTCGTAGCCGTAAGGAGAGAGGGAATGGGGGAAGAATTGGATACTCGCTCGCCTTCCCAGTGGAACTAGCAGTTGGAGAAGGGTAGGAGCAGCCATCGCCTCGCGGTGATGGCCTCTCAGAGTCGGGAAAACGTATCGTCAGGAGAAAAACGCTTTTTCCCAAGGAGGGTTACGAAATCGCCCTGTAGGTAAGGGTCTGCCGCCACTGTGAACGTCGTCTGGGTGGGGCTGATCGACACCTGACAGGAGAGAGCCGATACCGTCCTCCGACTCATTACAGTCCTCATCGAGGTCGAAACCTCTCAGGAGGA
>NC_061097.1:13912623-13954251 GCF_015104395.2 Macrobrachium nipponense | reverse complement strand
CCTCTCAGGAGGACCGAAGTGGTATGTAAATACGGTGTCCGAAGACACGTAGAAAACGCCGCTGTCGCAGTAGAGGAGGTGGAAGTAGCTTGTTCGATCGGCCAGATCTGAGAGAGCCTTCTTATCCGGAGACGAGAGACTCTGGTTCAAGACAGAATCGGCAAGCTCCGATCGCGGCAGACCCACCGTCGGTTTGGGTTCCCTCTCGGGCCCCAAAAAGACTCGAGCCGAGACGTGGGCTCTGCTGGTGGGAGCGGCGATCCTTCACCGAGGTCGTTGCGCTGACGAATCAGCGCCATAACCTCGACAAAATTCCTCTGGATCTCAGAAGTCATAGCTGATTATATATTGTATAATTGTTATGGGTATAAATAAGTGTGATTATATATTGTATAATTGTTATGGGTATTTTATGCATTGTTGAAATATGGTGGGTGTCCTATATATAGACAACATGTGGTAGATTCTAGAAGGTGTCTGTTGATGTATTTAAGTTGTGTTGTGACGTCATAGGCTGTGACGTCATAGACAAGATGGCGGCGGCGTCGGCAGGATGTAAACAATAACACGGGGCAGTAGAAAGCACGTGTTGGTGGTGTGTGGTTGGTAGGGAAGAGCTCTCTGTCTGGTAGGAGTTGTTTTTTGGGTCGTAAGTCTTGTGGTGCTGGTGTTTTAAGGTGATTTCTGGAGTGTACTGGAGTTGGAGAAAGCGTACAGGTGGGTAGATTATTCATTTTTATAGAGAAAGAAAGGAGTTAGGCTAGGCCCAAATTCAAACTGGTAGCAGAGCGTGGTTGATCAAAGATGCCTGGATCCGACAGTGAACAAAGGGAGACTACTAGATGGAGAAGGGAATGTCCTAGGTTTAGCGGGATACAAGAAGAATACAAAGAATGGAAAGGTCAAGCCGAAGATTGGCTATTGTTGTATGGAGAAGATACAAAATACCCGGCGATAGAAATGAGAATGAGCTTAAAAGGGAAAGCCCGAGAGCTAGTGGAAGCATTAGATAAAGATAAACTTACTGGTACAGAGGGTCCAAAGTTAATCCTAGAGAAACTAGATAAAGCCTATCTAAAAGACTCGGTAATGGAGAATTACGGTAGAATAAAAAGATACCTTCTAATAAGAAGAGAATCTAGTGAAAATATGGCGGACTATTTAATTAGATACGAGAAGGCAGCATCTGAGTGTGAAAGAGCAATGGGGAAAGGCGCGCTTGAAGGCGAAGTCAAGGGTATCATGTAATAGAGCAAGCAAATCTCACTGGAAAATCAAAAACAAATGGTATTATCGGCTTGTGGGCAAGAAAAGCTAGAGTACGGAACAGTGTCGCAAACAATGAAAAGACTATTTGAGGGATTAGGGACTAAAGAGGAACGGGAATGGTGGGGTTCGTCAGAAGGCAATGCCAGTTCTGGAGAGGGAGGAAAAACCAAAGATATCGGGGAAGATGGAACCGAGGAAGGGGTGGTAGAAATCCTATAAACAAAGAAGGGAAGGTAACAGTATGTGCAATATGCAGCTCAGAATGGCATTGGGCTAGGGATTGTCCTCAGAATTTTCATAATAGGAAGAAAACTGAAACAAGACTAGAAGAAAATAAGGTAAAAACAGAAAATGGGACAGAAGAAGAAGAGGTTTATGTAGGAGACGTTAATAAAATAGTGGAAGCATCATGGGAGGTGGGTTGATGCAATTTTGGACACAGGGTGTAAATCAACAGTTTGCGGGGAATTGTGACTAGCACGTATTGTCATGGATTTGAGTCAGGAAGAGTTGAGGAGAATGAGGGACACTAGGACAGAGTCTAATAAAGTGTTTAATTTTGGTGAGACATCTTATAAGTCCAGAGGAATAATAGAAATACCTGTGATACTAAAAACAGAAAGTTTTATTTGAAGACGGAAATTCTGCAAGGTGATATACCCTGGCTGATAGGTAAGCAAACCATGAGTAAAATGGGTATGACCCTAAATTTGAAAGAAAATTGTGTCATAGTAGAAGTATTAGGGGGAATGAAAGTAGAGTTTAAGAGAAGACGAACAGGGTCATTTAAGAGTGCCTATAAGGAGGAGGAAGGTAGAAGAATTATTACTGGAGGGTTGGAAGGGAAAGAATCCGAGGGAAATTAAGAACACAATGAAGAAATTACATTTACAGTTTGGTCATGGAAGTGGAGATAAAATATGGAAGCTAACAGAGGAAGCACAATGGAGTAATGGGTTAATCGAAAAAGAAAAAGAGGAAATAAGAAAGTTACTAACGGAACTGATTAAAATTTGTGAGGTTTGTAAAAAATACAAAAGAACCCCGCCAAACCGGTAGTAGGCTTTTCTTGGAGTAAAACGTTCAATGAAGTCGTAGCGATGGATGTGGGAGAGATAGAAGAGAGAAAGTTCTTGGTAATAGTGGATATGGCAACGAGATATTGTCAGGCCTGTTGGATAAAAGATAAGAAACCAGAAACTATAATAAAGATACTTTTTTGAGTGCTGGTTTGCTATATTTGGAGCACCCTCCAAAATATTGTCAGATAATGGGGGAGAATTTCAAAATGAAAAAGTAAGGAGGATGGCAGAAAAATGGAATATTAAAGTATTAGCCACAGCATCAGAATCTCCGTGGAGCAACGGATTATGTGAAAAGACCGTAGGCATGATCAAGGGAAGTGTAAGGAAGATGATGGAGGAAGAGGAAGTAGATTGGTCCCTAGCTTTGAAATGGGTAGTGAGTGCTAGGAACTGTTTAATGAATAATGGAGGTTTCTCTCCCAACCAATTAGTATTTGGAAAAAACCCTTCACTGCCTAACCTAATAGGAGAAGAAAGTTCTAGTCCTGCAAGCAGAGAAAAAGGGATGGAAGAGGGTATGGTAAGGGACACACTGAATGCAATGCACAGGCCAGAGAAGCATTTATAAAAAATGAGTCCTGTAATAAAATAAGAATAGCGCTAAACAAAAACATCAGAGAACATAAATTTGAAGAAGCAGTGGTAGGAGATGAGGTATTCTATAAGAGGGAAAATGAAAATGAATGGAGAGGACCTGCTCAGGTAGTGGGAGTATCGGGGAAAACAATAATAGTCAAAAATGGGGATTCTTTAAGAGAAGTAGCTAGGATACATGTGACAAGGATTCAACGACGATCACCAGATACAGAAGAGATATCGGCTAGAATAGATAAATCCCATGGGGTGAAAGGTAGGTCAGATGGCCCAAATGAAGGGAAAGTAGATTGGCTGGAAGGAGAGGAGATAATGGGTGAGAGAAGGAATGCAGACCACAGAAGAGACTATAGAAAGAGAGGTGATAGAGGAAACAGTGGAAGATAACGGGCAAAGTGGGTCAATAGAAGCGAGTTAATGGAAGAGATACCAAAATTCAAAAAGGGAAATAGAGTTAGGGCTATAAACAATGATACAGGACAAGTAGAAGAATGGACTATTTTAGGTCTTGCAGGAAAAAGATCAAGCCAAGCATGGGCTGATTCGTACAATATACGAGACTCACAGTCAGGTGACAAAGGGTGGGTTAACTTGAGGGATTATAGTCAGGTAGAAAAAATTGAAGATGAAGAGGAGGTGTTGCTGGGATTTAAAAATAGAAGCATAATGGAAGCTAAAGAAAAAGAACTTCTAAGTTGGAGAGATAACCAGGTATATGAGGAGGTAAATGATGTTGGACAAAAAGCTATATCTACAAGATGGATAGTAACTGAAAAGATAAAAGGGGGAAAGGATATGTAAAGCAAGATTGGTAGCTAGAGGGTTTGAAGAAGAAATGGCTGAGTGGGAAAAGGATGCTCCCACATGCAATGCTGAAATTTTAAAATTCTGTCTAACCATAATAAAGGTGAAAAATTGGAATTGTTATACATTGGATGTCAAAACTGCATATTTACAAGGTGACGAGATACAAAGAGAAGTGTACTTGAAGCCACCAAGGGAAGATGGTTGGAGGGGATTATGGAAGTTGAAGAAAACAGTCTATGGGCTCAAGGATGCAGCAAAAGCATGGTATTGTAAAGTGGTGAAAGTAGTGAAGGAGCTTCAAGGTGAGAGAAGTAGACTAGAACCTAATATATTCTTTTGGAAAAAGAACAATAAATTGGAAGGCATTTTGTGTACACACGTAGATGATTTTGCTACGGAGGAACTGAAGGATTCTTAAAGGAAACGATTGGGAGATTGAAAGGGAAATTGCAAGTAGGAGAACAAGTAGAGTAAAAAGGTTCAAGTATATAGGAGTAGTAATAGAGCAGAAGGAGAATAGATTTTCCCTTAATCAGTGGCAGTATATAAATTCCATAAGAGAACCAGAGGCTAGAAGATATACGGGTAATAGAGTGCTAGAACAAAAAGAGTTAACAGAGTACAGATCAGTGGTAGGACAGCTGAATTGGGTATCACTACACACGATGCAGAAATATCATATGATATTAGCGAATTAAGTAAAGCATTTAAAGAAGGAACAACTCAGGAATGGTGAAGAAACTTATTAAAATTGTGAGAAAAACTAAGAGCATGATGGGCGAAGTTACAATAAGTGAGATGGAAGAAGAAAGGGTTTATTGGGAAGCCTATGCAGACGCTTCATTTGGAAACATAGAAGATGGCCATACTCAACTGGGTTATATTATTTCTTTGACAGATGGGAAGAGGAGAAGTCCCATATGGTGGAAGTCTAGGAAATCCAGGAGAGTGGCAAAATGTTATTGTTATGATACAATAAAGTTTGTTCATACTTACCTGGCAGATATATATATAGCTGTATTCTCCGACGTCCGACAGAATTCAAAAAAAAAAAACTCCCGGCACACGCAGTGGGCGGCCAGGTGGTTAGTACCCATTCCCGCCGCTGGAGGCGGATATCAGGAATCATTCCCATTTTCTATTCAGATTTTTCATACCACTGTCCCCTGAGGGGAGGTGGGTGGGTACTTTAATTATATATATCTGCCAGGTAAGTATGAACAAACTTTATTGTATCATAACAATAACATTTTGTTCATGAAACTTACCTGTCAGATATATATATAGCTGAATCCCACCATTGGAGGTGGGAAGGGACAGAATAGAAGGATTTAGGAAAACACCTCAAGTGCAGATGATTGACATCTTGATTCCTTACCTGTTAGCATAGCTGACTTCTTGATTACTGTCACCGAAGTCTGCTTTTGCTTTACTAGAGTTACCAACAAGGTAGGTTGACCTGTGTAGTTGGTGCGCTCTAGATGATCTGTCAACGGGGGCGTGACCACAATGTGACTAGACATATTGAGCCATACTGTGAGGGCAACGAAGCTAAAACACCACCTGACCTAACCTATCGAAGTTAGTCCCATAACTTCTAGGCTAACGAAAGGGAAAAGCGCCTCAAGCGACCAACCCTTCAAAGTTAAAAGCACACTATCCCTTTTCTATAGGATAGGATTCGTGCTGCTTCCTGCCTCCAATAATATTTCTACGGATATGTATGGTCCTAGCGACTCGCAGATCTCATATGTCGTCTTCACATCCCGTCGGAGTGTGAAGCGAACACAGAGTTGCTTCGCTCAAACGCACTCAGGATATTACTGAGTGTCATGCTCTGTTGAAATGCTTCCGAGGCCGCGCCCTCACCTCGTGAGCATTTACTTTAAAAGGTTTCAAATCTTTGTTCAAACATGACGAATGAGCCTCTTAGAAAGACTCCTTAAAAATAACGCCAGGGCGTTCTTCGACATGGGCAAGTCTGGTCTTTTTACGGAACACCGCAGATTGTCCGAATGACCTTGACTTTCTTTAGTTTTATCAAGATAAAACTTGAGAGCCCTGACAGGGCACAGGACTCTCTGTGGCTCTTGCCCAATAATTTGTGCCATCCCCTTGATCTCCAGGCCTCTGGGCCAAGGGTTAGACGGGTTTTCGTTCTTAGCAAGAAACGGAAGGCTTAGAGGACACCGAATTATGTCCTCTAAAGCCAAAACTCTGATGATGGCTAAACCTCACTAACCCTCAATGCCGTAGCTAGAGTGGTTAGAAAATTAGCCTTTCTGGTCACGTGTATTAAGTTTACAGAAAGGAGAGGTTCGAAATGCTTTGACATCAAGAACTTCAGACTACGTCTAAGCTCCATCAGATTTCCGCAGACCTCAAAGATCGTGAAGGGCTTTGTTGTTTGACAGATCCCGAATCTCTGAGCCTAGAGGCCGTCAACAACATATTTCCGTATTCTACAATCGTTGGGACTGTTAGCTTATCCCATAATTCAGACGGAAAGGGAAGACGTAAAGTAATTCACAGAGGTGGAGGTGTAGGAGCAGTCATTCTTCCTGCACTATCTCCAGAATCGGCCACTCCGATTGGTACACTGCAAAATATGCAGCACTGCTTTGCTTTGGCAATGAGACTTGTAATTAATCTTGAAGATCCTCTCGCTTCTCGACAGTCTGAACGCATCCAGACTCAGAGCGGAGAGGTTTTAGGTACCTCTCGAAGTGAGGCTGTTAGAGTAGACCGATTCTCTCGGGAAGGGTCCTTGGAAAATGCCCTCTGAAGGACGTGACCTCTGTGAATCCAGCCTCTCGAAGGCCAACATGGGGCGATCAGCGTCTTTCTCGCTCCCTCTGACGCCAGCGATTATCTTATCAGCTTTCCTAAGCTTTTGAATAGGGGAAAAGAGACTAACCAACTATCCCATTCCATACTATATGATTGCGTCTATTGCTACCGCTCTCGGATCGAGAATAAGGGAGCAACGTAGAGGAAGCTTCTTCGTCTTCAATATTGCGAAGAAATCTACAAAAGGACGTCTCCGTCTCCACAACTCTCGACATACTTCTAAGCGAGGATTACTCAGACGTCAGTAGTTGCTGCCGCCGATCGAGAGAAGATCCGCACGGACGTGCAATAGTGTAACGAACCTCTTGAGGATCGTTACGTTCCGTGCCTATGTCGATAACCATCTCTCTCTTCTTGGGATATGAGAGAGCTGCGAAATTATCTGAGATGATTTGGACCAATCGACCCCAAAAAACTCACTCTTCGAGGAACTGGAGAGCCAACCAAATTGCTTCCGAATTCTCTTAGATTATGTGCCAGGACCTCTGTACCTCTGTCCGGATGCCTGGCACCCTCTCGGTATCACCTGAGGTGATCGTCAACCCATTGAGAGATGTTTAGAATTATTTCTAGATCTTTGATGTTATTTCAGTCCTCCTGCAGGAAAAACTGTAGAGGTCTGAATTGCAGTCTATTCAGGGAAACAAGCTTCTCCAGCGAGGAAATGGTCCCCAGCAGACTCATCCATTCCCTCACTAAGCATGCTTCCTTCCCTAATAAGGCTGCGCTTTGCATAAGCAGGAGAGAATTATTATAGTGCTATGCCGCGGTAAACTCGTACAGAATTCTGTTACAGTGCGGTAAGCAGCGCTGAACAGGTCTAAGAGATATCTCTGTTGAAAATTTCTTAGCAATAGGAAGTCGTGTTTATTCATGATTACTAGAAATCCCCTCAAACCGAGGCGAAAGTCATGATTGTAGGGTAGAGATATGGTTCGTCAATCCATCCCCGTGCGGGAGAGAGAGACGTAACCGACAGAGCTTAACAGCGAGCTACCTGATACTGAGTTGGTGACACTGTGACAGTCACAGGCAGCAGGCAGCAGCTTATGTTCACCTTCTCGCAGTCTTATGCCGAGTTGCCAGCTATTCTATTCATCTAAGGAATAGATTTTACATTATTTGAACAGAAACTCTCAAGTTGGCATATTTAAGCGAAACAAAATTCGCTAAATACAGAAGCTGATTTTGTGTTGTCGTAACATTACGCTTAATTAACCAAATGTTAAATCGGAAACTCCTGGAAAGTTGCCTGGAGTACCGATTAAATATACTGCGTCATCCACAATGACAGCAACTCTGTCTCGCACTATTCTGCTGAGTTACCGAGCTACTCTCTTCTACGAAGGAATAGGTTTGTTACTATTATCGATAATGGAAAATTCTCAAGCAGGCATATTTAAGCGAAACATAATTCGCTAGATGCCGACGCTGAGTTAGTGTTGTTGTAACAATACCTTTAGCGTTGTCCTTACAGCGGAAACTCCTGGAAGTTTGCAGGAAGGACCGATTAAATACATTACAATAACCGTCTTTTCGGTTGCCATCTGTAGAGGTAACCATGATATGCGTATATGGACTTACTTTGAAACCCTAACATTAGTAATATGACGCAAAGATAAAATACGTAAGTATTGTAGTCACTTGAACATAAAATCTCTCTAATGAATGAGAGCTCTCTCGAATTTTGTTAATGAGAGCTTATCCGCTTAAGCGATAAAATGTTATGAAGATCTTTGTCAATGAGAACTAACCCATTTACATGACAGAAAGTAATCCAGGAATTCGAGCATATAGTTTTCCCGATTCCCGCAGAAATCGAGGAAGGGGCAAGATTCCTAATCAGAGACTGGGCTTACGACAGGAAGGACCTTAATGTTCCCCTTCGGCAGCGCAATCCCGAAAGCAGACGAGGCGTTTTATGACACCGAAATCTGCTTACAGTTTTCCTGGAATTCATCAAGTGATGGATTCTATTGAACGCTCCTTCGTAGAAAGCGAAGTAGACATCTTGACGAGACCAAACTCCTTCCTCTACTTCGACGACGCCCCCTCTTGAAGAGCGTTCTTGCAGGAATCCTGCCGAACGTCTTGATGCGTAGGACGCCTATCGTTTCTGAAGAACGTCCTGGCCAGTGCTCTACCGAGCGTCATGACGTGTAGGATGCCGAGCGTCTTCAAAAGCGTCCTCGCTAGCGTCCTGGCGAGCGTCCTCGCTAGCGTCCTGGCGAGCGTCCTCGCTAGCGTCCTGGCGAGCGTCCTCGCTAGCGTCCTGGCGAGCGTCCAGATGTGTAAGACATCGAGCGTCTTCCAAAAAGCTTATCAATGTTTATGACGTCGAGCGTCTTCCAGAGCGTCCTGATGAGCGTCTCTTCGTGTAGGACGTCGAGCATCGGCAAAAGCTTCCTCACGTCTCAATGCGTAGGACGTTGAGCATCTTCAAGAGACGTCCTCGCGAGAGTCTTACCGAGCGTATTGGTGCCTAGAACACCAAGGGCATCTCAGAGAGGATCTTGTTGAGCGCCCTGATGCATGAAAGGCCATAAGACTTGACCATACCGTAGACTTAAAAGTGAATTCTCTACTACATTCATCTTCTCACTAAGCATGTACTCTAATAAGCCATGCTTTCGTAAGCATGAGAATTATTATATAATATAGTGTTCTGCTGCGTTAGATTCCTTTCTAATAAGTTACCTACGGTAATCAGCATTGAAAGGCTGGAATATCTTTCTTATTGAACGTATCTTAGCAAAAGGCAGACAATATTTTATTTATGTTTGCTTAACTATCCCCTCAATCCGAGGCGCTAAGACCGCGATTGTAGGGGAGAGATACGGTTAGTCATTCCATCCCGCAGGACCGACCGACCTCTCATGACTGAGCAATAGATGGTTATCTGCGTTGGTCTAAGCGATAGCAGCCCCCTCCGTTAGCTGTCTGGCCTTACTCTTCCAGAGTTGCCAGCTACTCCATTCAATAAAGGAATCTTATAAAATTATTATCGAACTTCAGGAAGTTCTTATTAATGTATATTTAAGCGAAACAAGACTTCGATAAATCTAGAAGATAATTAGGTATTGTCATAACAATCCCTTTAAGCGTAGTCCTTCCTAGGAAGTCCTGTAAGGATACTGTTAATAGAGTTGCACAGCAAGAAGTAACTACGGTATGTGCTTATGATTTGACCGTATCGTATTATCATACAGCAGAATAACTCTACTACCTTCTTTCCCTGCCGAGGCAGATAGAGAAAGGAAAAAAACTTTTACTATCTTCGTTCTTTTCGTTAATATAGAACGATAGAAAGAGAATATATTTCCTTAAGTAAGGAAGTTAATCCAGGAACTCTTTAAATCTTCGTAATTTCCTCATAAAATCGCGGAAGAGGACAGAATTCCTGTTCATCTCTAGGGTTTACGGAAGGAAGTAGATATTTCCTATCCGCCATCATACCCAAACGTCGATAAGATTCTTATTAAGAAACCAAGGTTTCTCCCGTACGTCTTGGTAAAAACTTCGACATGACTGTTGCTTATCAAATACGGAGCGTCCCGAAAAGCGTCCTCAAAAGCGTCCTGCCTTCAAGGGGAGCGCCGCTCATGAAGCGTGCTAGTCATAAGCCGATGTACGGTGATCGTCGTCCGACGAGTATTATGGACGTTTCGCAACTCCTGACAAAGACGGCGGCCGCTTGTGCGACATCTTGCGTCTCTGTCACGCTCATCGACACTTCCAGAAACGCACTCAAAAGGACGCCTTAGGGTACGCCTTCTTCCTTTTCACAGTAAGTGAGATAAGGCGATCTGGGCGCTTAACAGCGTTCTTCCTATTTCCTTCTTCTTTCTCCCTCTTGGAGATTTCGGTGTTTGGAAAGTTCGTCAAATTGTTAAGGCGGCGATTACAATCGCACGACAATAGAGAGAGGACGTGAAGCGTCCTCCTCAATAAGCTTCTATTTAAAGGGCGCGAGTCCTTCCGAGAGCTCCAACCCCTGTACGGGGAGGACGCCTCAGAGGACGAGAAGCAATCCTTCAGGATTCGTGCACGTGCACGATCTTTGGCATGCCTGAGAAGCGTCTTCAGGTCTTGCCGAAGGGACGCCAGATCGGTGGGGGTTCCTCGTAACCCTCCTTCGGCTTTCGACATGCCCTATCCCTGTGCCCTTTTCTGGGAGTCCGACAGAGGTCTAGACCTAGAGGCATTTTATAAGGCCGATCTGACGCCCCACTCCACAACACTAGGGGCAAAATCAACATCACTACACTCACAACACTGATTGGAGAGCGAGCACTTTTCAAGCTTACTTGATGTAATCCACCATAATAGAAAGGGCATTACGTCTCACAGAACTTCCTCTAGGCCCGTAAGCCATACCACAGGGTTAGGCCAAAATAAAGTCAACTGGAGGTTAGTAGGTTCATTATCCTAACTTCTGTTACTGTGGAGGAAGACCTCCTGATTCTATCACGCTCTAATTTGCGTACATACGAATCATACGTCTCTTTCGGAATTCAGTCAACATTACACTAATTACATTGATCTTTCAACAAAGAAAACATGTAAACATCATGTATACTAAGCGAGTGTCTACCGAAGGTTTCGGTAGCCTCCCCTTACCCGTTGCAGACAACAAAGTCTGAAACTAGGCTAACTAGATTCAGACATCATATTGCAATGGAAAAAATTTTAATTAATTTATATGATAGCGTATGCCTAGCCACAAATCCAAGTCAATCATTCAAAAAAAAATAAGTAGGATACTTAAGCGGCTAATGAAGTTTCAAAATCCTAGGCGGAGGTAGTGGAAACAGGTGTTTTCACTACCGCGACAGAGAAAAATCTGAATAGAAAATGGGAATGATTCCCGATATCCGCCTCCCAGCGGCGGGAATGGGTACTAACCACCTGGTCGCCCACTGCGTGTGCCGGGAGTTTTGAAATTCTGTCGGACGTCGGAGAATACAGCTATATATATATCTGACAGGTAAGTTTCATGAACAAAATCCACCATTGAGGCTGAAGCCCTGAGTGTTGGGGAAGCTGTAGAAGGATTGATATATTTCAAGCATTTGTGGGAAGAGGTAGTAGGAGGGAGAAATTTAGAAGCCTTGGTTAACACTGATAGTAAAACACTAATGACCGCCATCAAATCGAGCACTGGTGTAAGTAGCAAGAGATTAAAAATAGATATTGCTGCAATAAGGGAAACCATTGAATCCGGGGAAATAAAGGAGGTGAGATGGATAAAAGGAAAGGAGCAAGTGGCTGATGTATTAACTAAAGCAGGAGTTTCAGGGGAATGTATTAGAAATTATGTAGAGGGTAAAGAGTTGGAGGACGAAGGAAATTAAGAGGGGAATACTAGGTTAGGAAACAGTCGGAGGGGAGGGAGAAGAGATAAGTGATTATAATATTGTATAATTGTTATGGGTATAGATAAGTGTGATTATATATTGTCGTCAATTGTTATGGGTATTTTATGCATTGTTGAAATATGGTGGGTGTCCTATATATAGACAACATGTGGTAGATTCTAGAAGGTGTCTGTTGATGTATTTAAGTTGTGTTGTGACGTAAAAAAAAAAAAAAAAAAAAAAAAAACATAGGCTGTGAACGTCATAGACAAGATGGCGGCGGCGGCGGCAGGATGTAAACAATAACACGGGGCAGTAGAAAGCACGTGTTGGTGGTGTGTGGTTGGTAGGGGAGAGCTCTCTGTCTGGTAGGAGTTGTTTTTTTGGGTCGTAAGTCTTGTGGTGCTGGTGTTTTAAGGTGATTTCTGGAGTGTACTGGAGTTGGAGAAAGCGTACAGGTGGGTAGATTATTCATTTTTATAGAGAAAGAAAGGAGTTAGGCTAGGCCCAAATTCAAAATAGCATCTTGCAGAGTAGGACCGTCAAGCCCCTCGAACAAGAGCATTCCGAGAACCTCCCCCTTAAGGAGGAGGAACTGCGATAGACCCCTCTCGGATTCCTCCTGCCACTTGCGCGTACGTCCTGGTCGGTCCGAAGATCGTACCTGGTACTTACGCGTCGTGATGGGATCGTGCGGGGCATGCCCCTCACGATCACCCCGTTGTGCCTCGCTCTTCCTTGTGCAAACCGAGGAAGTTGCAGGCACGGGAGAGGAAGACATGACACGCTCCTCTTTCGCTCGCTGGCAGAACCAGCGGGCTTGGAGGGCTGCAGGCGATCGCCAATTTGCAGGCGTAGTCGAGCCGTTTCCCAGGGAAACTGCTGGACCGAGAACAGCGGCCCCGATCTCGTGTGCAGAGGAGTGCTGCTGGTCCCCCTATCCGCCCATTCCCTGTGGGAGCGTCGGTCACAGGGAAAGACTCTCAGAGACCATTGTCGCGGTGAGACCAGTGCGTGTCCTCGCGGCACGTCATACCGCTGGTACCAGCCAACGATCGAGAGGGGGGAACCTCTTCCCAGCCTCAGCCCGTGGCTGGTCAGACAGTCACGTCTACCAGGGTTACCAGCTGGTCGCTGCGAGAGCGGCCGCTGGCCTGGCGAGAGTCACATGAGCGGCTCTCACCAGCTTCTGCTCCGTGCCACGGTCCTGGCGCCGAGCGAACTCTGGCGCCAAAATTGGCTATACGCTCTCCCGCGGGAGATCGTATACTCGGAACTTCTCGCGAACGAGAGACCGAGCCGGAACCTGGCGTAGCGGCAGCGCCGCAAACACCAGGTGAGGAAGTACCGGTGGTAGTCGGTACGCCTCTGGTCCCCGTCTTCTTCTTCCTTGCGGAAGGGGAGACGGGCCCTGTTCCTGAAAGAGCAGGAGGACCGGCAGAAGAACCCCCCCCGTCCCACGGGAGTGGAACGAGCCCTTAGAAGTTCCCGAAGGAGACTTCTTAGAGGGGAAACCCGGGTTACCAGCTGGTCGCTGCAAGAGCAGCCGCTGGCCTGGCGAGAGTCACCTGAGCGGCTCTCACCAGCCTTCTGCTCCGTGCCGCGTCTTGGCGCCGAGCGGACTCTGGCGCCGAAACTTGGCTGCACGGTTCTCCCGAGGGAGAACGTAACACGGGATCTCTCGCGAACGAGAGACCGAGCCGGAAACCTGGCGTAGCGGCATCGCCGCTAGCACCAGCGCTAACCGGTACTCCTCTGGTCCCCGTCTATCTCTTCCTTATGGAAGGGGAGACGGGCCCCGCTCCCGAAGGAGCAGGAGGACCAGCAGAAGGACCCCCCGTCCCACCGGGGTGGGACGGGCCCTTAGAAGTTCCCGAAGGAGACTTCTTAGGGGGGGAGGCAGCCTTCTTCTTCTTCGGCTTATGGGCCTTAAAGTTGAAGGGGAAGAGGCAGCAGCAGACGATGAAGACGAAGATGACACCTTCCTCCTCTTCTTCCTCTTCCTCGTCAGCTCACGCAGGACAGTCGTCAGGTCCTCCATCCAGGCCGGAGCCGGGGCTATTGCCGAAGCAACACGGCCCGACTGCACCTGTCCGGAAGGACCTGGACTGGGAAGATACACCGTGGGCAGGACCAGCATGGACAGGCGCAGGAACGAGGATGACAGGTACAGCAACCAAGCTCAGGAGCGGTGCAGGAACAGCGGCAGCGGTAGACCCAAAAGGGACAGCCAAGCCAGCAGCGGGAACCACATCAGCGGCAGTGGTAGACCCAAAAGGGACAGCCAAGCCAGCAGCGGGAACCACATCAGCGGCAGGTACGGCAGGCCCAGCCATCGCCTCGTAGAATCATCGGCAGCCAGCGGGAACCTGGGTATTGGCGGCCGGTCCAGGGGTGAGCTGCTGGAACAGCGGAAGTCTGGGCAGGCAACACGAAGAACACAGGCGGCGGCAGCATACCCCCCCTCTCGGTCGGCGGCGACCGGCCCTAGTAGCGGCAGACGGCGTCACCGACACAGCATGGGGAGTGTAGACCAGGCGGGGGGGAGCAGCATAAGCGGCCGTGGAGGTAGTAGTGGAGACCGCCCCAGACCTCGCTAGACGCTGCAGCAGCCCGTGGATGCTAGGCACGCCCTGCCGCCGCAGTTGTCCATACCTGTGCAAGGTCGTCTCCCACGGATGTAGCACCTGCGGTAGCACAGATAGATTAGTAAGAGGGGTTCCCTCATGCACGGGGGGGGGGGGGGGGGGGGGGGGGTGGGGGGGGGGGGGGGGGGGGGGGGGGGGGGGGGGGGGGAAAGATGGGGGGGGGGGGGTGGGGGGGGGGGGGGGGGGGGGGGGGGGGGGGGGGGGGGGGGGGGGGGGGGGGGGGGGGGGGGGGGGGGGGGGGGGGGGGGGGGGGGGGGGTGGGGGGGGGGTGGGGGGGGGGGGGGGGGGGGGGGGGGGGGGGGGGGGGGGGGGGGGGGGGGGGGGGGGGGGGGGGGGGGGGGGGGGGGGGGGGGGGGGGGGGGGGGGGGGGGGGGGGGGGGGGGGGGGGGGGGGGGGGGGGGGGGGGGGGGGGGGGGGGGGGGGGGGGGGGGGGGGGGGGAAAGGGGGGGGGGGGGGGGGGGGGGGGGGGGGGGGGGGTGGGGGGGGGGGGGGGGGGGGAAACCTGCCCCACCCCGAACGCAAGGAAGAACCCCAAATACAAAATACAACGAGGAAGCTGAGCGGGGGGCAGGAAAGAAGATGAAGAATCGGATACCAAGGGAGTCGTGGGAGAGCTTTCCGACGACTTCCTGGCAGACCTTCGCTTCCCCTACCCCCGCACAGCAGTGAAAAGTAATATGAAAATGAAACAGAATACTGCACTTGGGATTCACTTCATAGAACTTAAAGGGGAAAAGATCAATTCCCGTGTAGGAGCGGAAACTTGATCCATAATAATATGATGCTATCATAAAATATATATGAAAATAAAACCGAATACTGCACTTGCGATTTCACTTTCACAGAAAATAAATCGTAAGGATCAATTCCCGGGTAAGAGCGAAAATTGATCCAAATTAAAATTGATGCATAAATAAATGAAAATGAAAAGAATACTGCCATTGCGAATCCACTTTCATTGCATTCTATCATACAAAATAAGAGGCTCATGCCGAGCGCAATCACGCTCTTGGCGACGAACGCACAGGGCAAAATTATAATGAAAAGAGTACTTACATTTTTCAATTACACACTTCGCCCAAAATACATGACTCGGCGCGAGCGCGCCCGCCCTCAGCACCGAGACATAAATCAAGGGTTCAATTCATGAAAAGAGAGGAAATCGCCGCATCTACGGCGATAGCTCCATGTTGGTTCATAATTAAGTAATGAAAATGAAAACAGCGTACTTACAGTTTCATTTTCAAATCAAACAAACCATTAGCAGAAAACACAATATAAACAAAGCATACGACGATGAAGCGGGCAGAGAGCGATGACGAACATGTCCTTCACACCCGCGGCCGAAAGCAAAAGTAATTTGTTTACCTCCCAGTCGCGTGGCGCCCGACTGTCGGACAAGCAGTTAACTACCGTTCTCCCCTTGTTCGAAGCTTACGACCGTTCCAGCTGCCGCTAGCTACTTCCTATTGTTAAAGGACCAATGGTTTGTATTACGTATCGGAACAACATGCAATTGCTGTACTTAAGACAATTTTCAAAATCCACTTAAATTTCCATTTTTGTGGTCATCTACAAAGTCCTTTTCCTATATGCAATAAAAAGAAAGTTATAGAAGACATTAAAACAGAATAAAGTTAATACACTTATATTTCTTGTTTTATACAAATACCAGAAATTAAATTCTACACATAGAATATTTAAGGGTTCAGTTGGTAAAATATACAATAAATTACAAAGCATTGGAAACAAGAACCACAGCTGATGTTACCACAGCATCTTGTTTATTGCAATAATTAACAGTGTTCCCAATGAGCCAAAATTACTTCTTGTTCCATTCTTCACGTTCATGTCTCTCTCTGACAACTTCTTGCAAGTAGGCCTGAAGGTATCTTCCTTTCTGACGATCCTAAGGACAAAAATACAATATTTAAGCTAGCGCTCTGTTCTATTAGTCAGGTTTACTAGAATTCTAGAACAAATTTATGATATCCTAAACAGTGCTGATCATCAGAAATTTGATTAATACTAAAGAATATACATATCTCATCTACTGATTTGATTTTCTGAAAAACAGGCTGTCAAGCCAAGCACAAGGGCACTTTCGGCCATTCAGTGCTGATAGATAACGGAAAGAATTTAAATTGATCAAATGGATGGTATTTGGTATTTTGAATGATTTTCATCCAACATAAATGCTGAAAAAAATACTTTTACCACACATGCAGATAAGTCCTCTAATCTTTCCAGCTTTTAAGACCAACATACTATACTATAATACAGTAGTTCCTCTGTATTCGCAGGGGATGGGTACCACACACCCCCTTTGCGATAGCTAAAATCCGCGAATATTTAAAACCTATCCTGATAGTTAAGACAAAAAACTAAACTATTAAAATACTTTTGAGTACTGTTTTAATAGTTTTATAAAAAAGATGCATTTAGTCATAAAGATATGAAAATCGGTGATTTGTGAATATTTCTTAGTGAAAAATACTGCGAATAGGTGATTTTTCTGTAAATTATGATATATACGGTTAATCAACAAATTCGTGAATAGGCTCCATGAATAGCGGGGGTCAACTGTATATACATTAACAAAACCCCATGAGCGGGCAAATATTAAGGTCTGGGAATTTTAAAAATTAATAAAGACATTAATATACATTGGAAGATCTGCAAATGTTCATGTTTTAATAAGTTGAAAGTGAAAATTTCCAATCCTGTGCAGGACCTCTTTTTCAAGACTCATAAACATGTGCTAATTTTTGCTGGTTATATGTCTTCTAATTTTTTGTAATTTACTTTGTAAAATTGAAATTACATCTCACATAATACCACAAAATAACTAAAACCAGCAACAACCAGAGTATATTTATGAACAAACATATACTAGACATACTAACATGGGGAGATGTAGTGCATTTTAGTGAGGTATAGTACACGTTCTTTCCAATAGTTTTTTGTACTTCATTATGATAAATTACAATTAAACCACCATCAATCACCGAGTTCATTTATGGGCAAATATATACAAGATGAACTGGGACAGGAAAATGCTATTATTGCTCATCAAAGATGCAAGCTGCTTCAAATGCATTAACCAGACCACCAAGTATTAGTGCCCCCCCCCAACTTCCGCAGACTCACACATTCACAGATTTCTCTCTTTACTATATCTATTGATTATTCGCAGGAAATTCACCTATTCGCGGCATTTTTCTTCGACAAATATCCAAAAATTTCTGGGTTTTTTAAATCAATTTCATCATAAAATGCATTTTTTTGGTGATAAAACTTAAAAATGCCAGGTATTACAATTTTTGGTGGGTTTTTCTTGAGTTGTAACTAACAAAAGAGGCCATTTTGAGCATTTTTATATGGGTTCCAACTATTTGCAGGTTCTAGCTATTAGCGGGGGGTTTCTGTTACACATCCCCCCGTGAATACGGGGAAACCACTGTACATATAGTATACGGTTACTTAAAACACTTTAACAGTGATTTGTATAACCAAGTCAAAAGTGTCAAGACAAAATATTTAGTTAAAAAATTTACATGTATGGCACTGTGTACTTATTCAGAATCCCTTGATATCCTGGATCCCTAAATTGTTGAACGGATACTCTTACTTTGCATGGAGTATAATTCTTCATGTACCTAGTTACTTATTCTACTATATCTTAAGTAAAATCTATTGTTCACGAGGATACAAAACTACTATTTCAAAGCTACTCATACAACTTGAACTAAAAGAAAAACCCACTATGTACTGTCATAAATTATCCAATATCACCAGTAGTGCCATCCTTCTTGCTAAATGGTAACTATATCAATGAATACAGAACTCATTGTCTATGGTCATAGCAAGCTTACTAGAATTTAATTCTAAAAATAAGCTGTAGTAGCCTAGACACTCAAAAACACCAAAGCTGGCCCAAAGGATTAGTAAGTAAACAGTAATCTTGTATGAAAGATTTATTTGTGGTAAATTAATATGTTTTAAAAAGTTGCTGTTGTAAAAACTTAAAAATTGCTCCTAGATCAAAAATGTTTAATTTTCAACTAAAATTTCTTTCAATGCATGGTTTTTAAAATTAAGTTTCTTAGGTGTTGATATTTCTAGCATTCCAATTAAAATATGCTATATAGATACATAGTTGCATTTGACTCTCATCACAAACTGGTGGAGTTTGTGAGGTGTGCACACTAAAAAAAACTGTTCAATTACTTTGTTTTATTCGTAATCTTATTAATGATACTTCTTGTTTTTCTATCATTTCTTAAAGATGATGGCCATCCTCTAAGCATCTTTATTAGTTCGTATTTGTTTATGGGGTGTTACTTCAGTCATAGTCCCCTTTTCCCCTTATCAGCGATTTAATTACATTTAGCCAATCGTCGACTGGAAGATGGAAATGAAAGATGGGTATCTTACTTGTATATCAAACACACTTACAGCAATTTCCATTTAATATATACTTATTATAGAAACAGCCAAATAAATAAGAATTTTCCTAACTAGTCAGTTCTCATTAGACAAAGCTGACCTATTTGACACAAACATTTGCTAATTATAAAGGTGAGACCCACCTCATCAAATGAAATCCACTGATCCTTGGGAAGAATAGACTTTGTAGCTGAGAGATGAAGGGCTCTGTTCATTCTGTAGTTTCTATCATCTTTCAAACCCTGGGGTAAACGTCTGAGTGCTTCCTTCACATCATCATTTTCATATAAACAGTCATCATGGTACAAACCTGAAAGCAACAGCAATTGGCAAATAAGTATAAGAAATACTTAAAACTATCTTTAATCTTCATAATCATTTTGGCTGAAGAAAATATTGGGATTTAAAGAGCAAGCATCTCAGTCCTTGAAATTAGTTGTTCCTAAACCAAAATAAGACCACACAGTGATACCATATGACATGACAACTTTAGTAGAAAATACGGTTCAACATTAGTACATGAATGTAGCATCTTACAGGTAATGTAAAAACATCAAGATTAAGAAAAGGGAAGCTACTGTAAAGCATGTGCAAAGCAATAATTCCCATAGAAAATCTAGTGTTTGAAAAATGGTTAAATTTGTCAAAAAATTCTCAGACACAAAATAAACAATTTGATTAAATAATATAAAAGTTACCCTTGCATGAATGGTAGGTATAACAATACTTCATGTCCTAGAATTAAGGGTAGAATTTTGACTTTGGTTTTGTATATATCCTTTAATTTCGTACATCCAGAAACACTCCTTCCAGGGTCCATCTCGTGACTAGGTCCAGTGTACCGAGCACCCGGAGAATGGGCATCAACTCGCACGTTAGTATTCCACATTACCCCACCAGTTCATTGTGTTTTGTGCTTTTTATTCAAGTGTAACTGCTAAATATGCCATCATGGAGCCAAAGAACATTCCAAGTCCAATCCCTGCTGTACAAAAGGCAAGGAACACTATAGAATTCAAGAAAGAACTCACAGCAAAGTAGGGAAGTGGCGTATGCGTGGGTGATCTCACTAGAATATACAACAACTGTTTCAGAAATCAGCTCCATCCTAGTAAAGAAAAAATAAATCGAGGCAACTGATGTTGCAAGGGTAACGTCTTTAGCAAGACTGAGATCTCTACTGGTTGAAGATGTCTAGTAGCTGTTGTTGGTAAGGATCAATGAAAAAGGTTGTGGGAGATAGTGTGTCAGAGGCAATAATTTGAGAAGAGGCAAGGATGTTGCATGGTGATCTAAGTAAGAAAATGCATACAACAAGTGCTCCTGCTTGTGATTTTAAAGCCAGCAGAGGCCGAAGAATTCAATGATGAATTCAAAACTATTTAGACTGAAGGATTCCTCTGCCAACTAGTCTTCAATCCCGACAAAACAGGTCTCTTGGAAAAAAATGCCAAAGACGACCTACATCACACGGGAGGAAAGTGCATTGCTGGGACACAAGCCTGAAAGATAGGGTAACGCTCTTGTTCCTATAACAATGATATCAAGGATAAATTGCCTGTGATGTGGAACGCTACCAAAAAGGCATGGATCATGAGACAAATTTTCATTGAATGGGTCAATGAAGTGTTTGGCCCTTAGGTGAAGAAATTCCGGCAATTGTCACTAAAGTGCCTCCTATTAATGGACAATACTTCTGCGCATCCTCCTGGCTTGGAAGACCAGTTGCTAGATGAATTTAAATTCATCACAGAGTTCTTGCCCCCTACCACTCCTCTCATCCAGCCCATGGACCAACAAATAATATCAAACCTCAAGAAACTGTACACCAAACCACTGTTCCAAAGGTGCTTTGAAGTGACCTAGGAGGAGGAGGAGATTTGCTAAGTGGAGTGATGTACAAAATTTTGTGGAGAATTATCATCCCAACAAAAATGTAATCCACGTCTTCAACATGTTTAACGACAGTACCTCATTTCACTTAAGGCAAATTTTAAAGCAATACCAGAACCAAATGCCTCTGAAAAGCTGTGTTGCGTGACTGGGGTCCAGTGACTCACAAGCTGGTCCTAGTGCCAGTAAAAAAAACTAAGAGGGGAAGTAATCCTAGATAGTGCATGTAAAAAACGAAGAGAAGTAACCCATAGGGCCTTGATACCTTTAGTCCTTTTGGACTAAAGGTATCAAAAAGTCTCTTTCATAAAGGGAAGAGTGAGTTTAAATGTTCATTTCTACATTTCATTATTCATACTTATTTCTCATTGTTTTCTGTAAGTAAAACTGTGTTTATTCCCAATAAACTATTATTTTTTTATGTTTGGCTGTCTGGAATGCATTAATTGTATTTACGTTATATTCCTTATGGAAATTGTTGTTTCGGATTATGCACGAAAACCAAGGTTCCACTATATACTGTGTATCAAATTAAATTTGCATCACATGAATCAGGGAGGAATTGGTACAGGTATATAACAGTTTTACCACTAATCAAATCCTGCTCACTTGAATATATGTACAGAGGGATTCATTGAACTAATAATTCAATCAATTTAACTGAAACACAGTACATACTATAGTTCTTTTTCAGATGTGCTTAAGCCATTGTTTCCTTAACTATGGAGTTTAGACTTCTGGATCTAAAGCATCTATGATCTTAATCACTGTGTTGAGTCTCTTACCAATATTCACTTAAGGCTCTGCTTTCCCTAGTGTCTATAAGATTCACAAAGGGTACAATATCACAAGTTGAAAAATATCAATGAAAAAAAAAACATGCAAGAGCCTTAAATAACACACTTTATGAACTGACCACTGACCTAACTGGTTGAAGCCGGACATTCGGAAAACCAGTCGCTTTATGGAGTTCATAAGAGGACCTGTAAAAAAGAAAAAAATAATAAAATAAAGATTACTCGAGTATAAGTGAGAAAACCTTGAAATCATACTGCAATACTTCTTTACATATTAAATCTACAGGAAGTCTGGCTCATCTTACAAGACTTAATTATTTTTCTTAACATCAAACTAAGCTACAGTCCTTTTGCAATGAATAAAAAAATTTGAACCTTCATAATTTAGTAACTTAAGTGTATATGTACAGGTAACTCTTCATTAATAAAGGGATTTGTTATTAAAGACGTCTTTTAAGTGGAAATCGTGGCAATAGATCAAAGTTTCCCCCATAAGAATCAATGGTAATAAGGGAGATTAAGTTCCAAGACAGTGGAAATTTCTACCCTTTTTTGGGGTTTCAATAAGAAATATCATGCAAGCATCCCTATTAACACAGGATATAAAAAACACAAGTTTACACTATCCATTATTACTACCTTACATCCTCCCCTGTTGACCTTCCAATTCGTGCTGCTGGCTCAGGCATCAGTTCCAAATTTCCCATATGTATGAAACTGTAGTATAATAGGGGAAGGGGGAAGTATATTGGATGCTAGTAAGCAACACCATGAGAAATTTTGCTCATGATGCTGCTTCTTACCTGCATTAATGTGAGGTATTCAGTTCATGAGCTCATGAGCCAGTGTTAAAAGTGAAAAAAAGAAACGTGTATTAGAAACTTAGAACCAATGTATATGGAGAGTTATCTGTACTTTTCTTAACAGAACAATTTACCTTGAAAGGATGAGATTTTAAAAATACATAAAACCCTACCAACTCAATGAACTTTGAAAACTTCAATGGTGTAACAAAAACCTTCCCAAAAGTGATCAACAGCATGGTGGAGCTTCTATACTTACATTACACAGCATAAGGAAGAAAAATGGCAAAGATCAGTTACTAAGAATAAGTGATGGCCCCTGAGGTATGGATCATTGAAGGCTGAAAATTCGTTTATTTAAGCCAGGATACACTTTTGATTAATAATATAACATGAAAGGCCAAAAGATTTCAGTAAAGGGATTTGAGAATTTCACTGGTATAAAGAAAACTCTTTGGATACAAGGTAGCACATTCATCACTGGAGCTTCCATTGATATCTTCCTATTCCCAAAAGATGTGATTCTGACAATGTACCTGAAGCTATCAAATGAAATTTTTTTTTGTTAACTTCAACATATTTTGACTTTTTGGTGTTTTCAAGTAATGCAATGAAAGGAAAACATTGATCTCTGCATAAGCTGTCAGTATGTACTAATTTGCCAAATGAGAATTTTTGGATCTCCCAAATTTCAAATGGTTAATAAACTAAAATATGAAAATTTTAAAAGTACCATACAAGGTACTAAGTGAAGGAAAAATTAGAATACCATAAGAATCTTTTGAATTATTTCACGAGAGAGAGAGAGAGAGAGAGAGAGAGAGAGAGAGAGAGAGTAACGCTGTGACTATGTGAAGCATATAGTATTCCAGAGCTGGTGTTACAATGCAACTAGTACATATAAAGGTAAAGGCACCGTATTTGCCTTCTGTGGATTTAATTGAATCAAAGCCATATTCTGTATATCAGTCTTATAGGTTTAATGGATAAAGACTTCAGGCAGCAAAGATGAGCCAGAGGAGAGTGTATAGGGTGAAATTATATTATCAGCAAGCAGAAAGAAATAGAGAAGACATGAGGAAATTTTATGGAAACTTTTATGATGCCACCATATTATGGGGACTTGATTCATTTCCTATGCTGCACTGGAAAAAGCCAAACTAAAATGGAATTCAAGATATGGCTCAAATCATGGAAAATATTCAAAGGCAGTGTTCTTTACTAGCTTATCAAAATATATTTGTCAAAGTAAGAAAACTGCAATGAATTCTCTTATATGCAACTTCAAGTGCATGCCAGCCTTCAAGTTAATGCTACTGGTCATACTAAATTAGTGTACTATTTAGAATACCACCCACAATAACATTACAGGTAGTCCTGGGTTACGTTGTTCCGATCTTACAGTGCTTTCCAAAAAAAAAGTTCCAGGTTACGGAGGATGTTCAGTTTTACAGCAACGTAAGCGACCTTAGACTGGAACTAGTTTCTGAGCGTGTAGCAATATCGAACATCGAACAAAGGCTTCACTCATGTGTTTGCGTATTCACTTCTTTTCATTTTTATAAATTTTTTAATAATTCAGTCACTCCTCAGGTAAGGAACTCCAACACATATCTTATGGGAATAATTCCATTAAGGCCAAGGCAAACGGCAACTTACCCAGTCAAACCTGAGAAAGGTCTCGTTTATCTCTTTCCAAGTAACCTTGTAAATAAATCTCTGAGGTAAGTAAAACTTTGAAAATCGAAATAGAAGTCTTTATAGATAACAATGATAAAAATGATATTGTCATGATACAATAAAGTTTTATACATACTTACCTGACAGATATATACTTAGCTATAGACTCCGTCGTCCCCGACAGAATTTCAAATTTCGCGGCACACGCTACCGGTAGGTCAGGTGATCTACCGCCCTGCCCTGGGTGGCAGGACTAGGAACCATTCCCGTTTTCTAATCAGAATTCTTCTCTTCCACCTGTCTCCTGCGGGGAGCTGGGTGGGCCACCTTAATCGTATATTATCTGTCAGGTAAGTATGTATAAAACTTTATTGTATCATGACAATATCATTTTTATACATTCAACTTCCCTGCCAGATATATACTTAGCTGATTAGCACCCATTGGTGGTGGGTAAGAGACAGCTAACTACTGAAATAGACAGGTAAACAACATATGTTGTAGGTATTAATAAACCTTGGTTCCTACCTTATTAGGCTGAAGACTTCGCGGCTACTGCCTAGGAGTCTGCTTAGCCTCAAGAGCCTCAGCGAGATATTGATCTATGGCTAAGAGTTCTTGTGGGTTCTGCCAATGGGGTCTAATCCACTTACTCGGCAGAGCCTAAAGGCCTTTGTCATTGGGTGCTATTCCACTAACATGACAATACACCTTGTTCAAGGAGCACAACACCGATCCCGATCACCTGATCCTAACATCCATGTTAGTTCTAAGATTGTAAGGAGTTATCCCCAAACTCCTTACAAACAACCAAAAACTCGAAACATAATTACACGCTCATTTATAACAAAATATAAAAAAAAAAAAAAATTTTGTACCCCCCTACCAGCAATGACACTATGCGCCCGTGCGACATCAGCTTGACTTGCTAATAGAAAACCAAGCACATATCTGACATGAGGGTTTATGTACGTTAAAATTAAAATATTTTAAGGATCAGTCTTTGCTCCAAGACCCAGAACTGTATCTGCTGATACAAATGGACCTAAAGAGAAGCACTTCTCATAAGTCACTTTCACATCCTTCAGGTAATGAGACGCAAACACTGAATTGCACCTCCAATAAGTAGTCTCAATGATATTTCTAAGAGACATATTCTTTTGGAACGCCAGGGACGTTGCTACTGCCCTCACCTCATGGGTCTTAACCTTTAGAAGACCGAAGGATTCCTCCGAGCAATTCTTGTGCGCGTCAGTAATTACGCTTCTCACAAAGAAGGCCAAGGCGTTTTTGGACATGAGTCTTTTGGGGTTCTTCACAGCACACCAAAGACCTTGTTGACAACCTCCCATCTGTTTCTTTCTCTCTAAATAAAATTTAAGAGCTCTCACTGGACAGAGAGACCTCTCTGTCTCTCTGCCTACGAGGTTAGATAGACCTTTTACCTCAAAGCTTCTGGGCCAAGGTTTTGATGGGTTCTCGTTTTTCGCCAGAAACAATGTCTGGAACGAGCAGATAGCAGCATCTCCTTTGAATCCCACTGTGGAGTCCAGAGCGTGCAATTCTCGCTCGTCCTCCTTGGCTGTAGCGAGAGACAACAGGAATAAGCATTTCCTAGTGACGTCGCGGAAGGAAGCCAGATGTAGAGGCTCGAATTTATCTGAGAAAAGGAATTTCAGGACCACGTCCAGATTCCAACTAGGCTTTCTAGGAGCTGCTGATTTTGAAGTTTCAAAGGACCTAATCAAATCATGTAGATCCTTGTTATCTGCAATTTCTAGCCCTCGATTCCTGAATACTGAAGACAGCATGCTTCTGTATCCCTTGATTGTTGACACGGATAGGTGCGATTCCTCTCTCAGAAAGAGGAGGAAATCGGCAATGTTAACTATAGAGGTACTGGAGGAGGACAGCTTCTGACTCTTACACCACCTCCTAAAGACTTCCCATTTCGATTGGTATACTCTTCTCGTCGAAGATCTGCGGGCTCGAGCGATAGCGCCTGCAGCCTTGCAAGAAAAACCCCTCGCTCTGACAAGTCTTTCGATAGTCGAAAGGCAGTCAGAGCGAGACCGGGGAGGTTGTGATGAAACCTCTCGAAGTGGGGTTGTCTGAGTAGATCTGCTCTGCTTGGAAGAGATCTGGGGAAGTCCACTATCCACTCCAGTACCTCCGTGAACCATTCTTGGGCTGGCCAAAATGGGGCTATTAGGGTCAACTTCGTGCTCTTTGAAGCTACGAATTTCCCGAGTACTTCCCCCAGGATCTTGAACGGGGGAAAGGCGTAGGCATCTAAACCCGACCAATCCAGGAGAAACGCGTCTATTGCAAAGGCTCTTGGATCTTCCACTAGAGAGCAAAAGATCTCTACTCTTTCGGAGAGGAACGTCGCAAACAGGTCTATGTGAGGTCTCCCCCACAGGGACCAAAGACTTCGGCACACTTCTGCGTGTAGAGTCCACTCTGTGGGAAGGACCTGATTCCTCCTGCTTAGTCTGTCCGCTCTCACATTCTTTATCCCTTGCACAAATCTTGTGAGGAGAGTTATGCCTCTTTCCTCTGTCCAGGTTAACAGGTCTTTTGTTAACTGATAGAGGGAGAAAGAGTGCGTCCCTCCTTGCTTGCGTATGTAAGCCAGAGCCGTGGTGTTGTCCGAGTTTATCTGTATCACCCCGCCTCTGACTATCTCCTCGAAGAACCTTAAGGCTAGGTGTATGGCCACTAGTTCTTTGCAATTGATGTGCCAGGACACCGTTCCTTTGCCAGGTGCCTGCACCTTCCCTGCTCCTGCGTCGCTCCCCATCCCGACTCCGAAGCGTCGGAAAATAACACCTGTCCTTTGTCCAGGTGCCTGACACCTCCCTTGCTCCTAGCGTCGCTCCCCCATCCCCGACTCCGAAGCGTCGGAAAATAACACTTGTGGCTGGGTTCTGCAGGGCAAGCGACACGCCTTCGTTCTTCTGAAGAGGAAGGATCCACCACTTCAAGTGATCTTTTATCTCTTGTGGAACCGGGAAGGTGTCTGAGAGTTGTCCCGTCTTCCAACTCCACACCCCTTTCAGGAAAAACTGAAGAGGGCGAAGGTGAAGCCTCCCCAGAGAGAAGAACTTTTCTAGCGAGGACTGAGTCCCTAAAAGGCTCAGATAATCCCTCGCTGAACTGCTCTCTCTCTCTAAGAAGTTCGAGATTCTCGACAAACCTCGAGTGATTCTCTCTCGCGAAGGAAATACCAGAAAACCCCGAGAATCCATCTGAATCCCCAGATAGACCAAGTTCTGGCTGGGGATCAGCTGCGACTTCTCGAGGTTCACGAGTAATCCCAGCGATTCTATCATCTTTCTTGTTATTACTAAGTCCTCCAAGCACTGAATCTCCGACTTGGCCCTGATCAGCCAGTTGTCTAAGTAGAGGGAGATGTTTATTCCCTCTAGGTGAAGCCATCTCGCTACATTCGCCATCAGGTTGGTGAAGACCTGTGGAGCTGTAGACAGGCCGAAACACAGAGCCCTGAATTGAAAAATCTTGTCTCCTATCATAAATCGAAGATATTTCTTTGACAAATGGTGAATGGGAACGTGGAAATATGCATCTTTGCAAAGTCCAGAGAGACCATCCAATCTCCTGGACGAAGAGCTGACATTACTGAGGCGTGGGACGGTTTCCATAGGAACTTCTTTTTCTGAACAAAGCGGTTCAGAGCGCTTACGTCCAGTACTGGTCTCCACCCCCCCGATGCCTTTGGTACTAGAAAAAGGCGATTGTAAAATCCCGGGGAGTGTGGATCCTGCACAAGTTCGATGGCCTCCTTTTCCCACATTTGTTCTACCATTTGAAGGAGAATCTTTCTCATTACAGGGTCTCTGTACCTCGCTGACAGTTCCCGAGGCGTAGATGTTAGGGGAGGACTGTCCTCGAAGGGGATTACGTATCCTTTCTTTAGGACTGAAACTGACCAAGGGTCGGCTCCCCTTTTTGCCCAGACCCCTGCAAAGCTCAGGAGTCTGGCGCCCACTGGTGCTTGAAGGATCATCAAGTCATTTTGTCTTCTTGAAAGGTCTGAAGGAAGACCTTCCTCTCTTATCAGAGCTCTTCTTTCTGGCAGGGGGACGAGCCGCTGCACCTCCACGAAAGGGCTGCTGAGGAGGACGAGAGTCCTTTTTATTCGTAGACACTACAGGACGACTCTTCTTGGATGTTTGTACAAGTAGGTCTTGTGTCGCCTTCTCAGTTAGCGAGCGAGATATATCCTTCACTAACTGAGAAGGAAACAGATGATCTGACAGAGGGGCGAACAATAACGCTGTCCTCTGGCTCGGACAAACCGCTTTTGATAACAGGGATCCATAGACTGATCTCTTCTTCAGAAGACCAGCACCAAATAGGGAAGCAACTTCTCCCGAACCGTCTTGTACTGCCTTGTCCATGCAAGACAGGATGCTATGGAGAATCTCTGGGTTCTTAAGAAACTCCGGGTCTTTAGATTTATTAGCCAGAACTCCGAGTGACCAATCCAGAAAATTGAACACCTCTAAAGTGACGAAAAGTCCCTTTAGAAAGTGATTCAACTCCGAAATGCTCCACGTAGATCTGACCGATCCTAAAGAGTGACGTCTGGAGGCATCCACTAAATTGGCAAAGTCCGCATCTGCCGAAGCAGGAAGAGAAAGACCCATAGTCTCTCCTGTCCCGTACCAAATACCTCTCTTTCCATGGAGTTTGGAAGGAGGCATGCAGAATACTGTCTTTCCCAACTCTTTCTTAGTGCCCATCCAAGAATCTAAAGATTGGAGGGCCTTCTTCATGGAAACAAATCGCAGGTTTCATTTTTCAGAAAGGCCGAGGATTTCACAGTAGCCGAGCTCAAAAAGAGAGAACGAGGAGAAGGAGGAGCCGCCGGACTAAGAGTCTCCAAACTCTTGTAGTAACAAGGAGGCTAAGATCTTATAGTTTGAGAGTCCTTCATTTGCAGGAAGCTCGTCACCAGACAAATCGTCCAAACCTCGATCAGACGAAGGAGAAAGCTCTCGTTTGGAGAAAGTGTCTTTCCAAGACCTCCTACGATCTGAAGGAGAGGAGCTTCTGTTTGGAGAAGAGTCATAAATTCCAGAAATGAGTCTATTCGTATCTTGCCTCATGGAAGAACTCCGCCTCTGCCTCTTGCCTTCTTGCCTCCTTGCCTCCTTGCCTCTGCCTCTTGCCTCTTGCCTCCTTGCCTCTTGCCCTCCTTGCCTCCTTGCCTCCTTGCCTCTTGCCTCTTGCCTCTTGCCTCCTGCCTCCTGCCTCCTTTGCCTCTTGCTCTTGCTCTTGCCTCTTGCCTCTTGCCTCTTGCCTCTTGCCTCTTGCCTCTTGCCTCTTGCCTCCTTGCCTTCTTGCCTCCTGCCTCCTGCCTCCTTGCCTCCTTGGCCTCCTGCCTCCTGCCTCCTTGCCTCCTGCCTCCTGCCTCCTGCCTCCTTGCCTCCTTGCCTCCTGCCTCCCTTGCCTCCATGCTCCTGCTCCTTGGCTCCTGCCTCCTGCCTCCTTGCCTCCTGCCTTCCTTGCCTCCTGCCTCCTGCCCCTGCCTCCTGGGCCTCCTGGCCCTCCTGCCTCCTGCCCCTCCTTGCCTCCTCCTCCTTGGGCCTCCTTGCCTCTTGCCACTGCCTCCTGCCTCTTGCCTCTTTGCCTCTTGCCCTCCTGCCTCCTGCCCTCCCTTGCCTTCCTGGCCTCCTGCCTCCTTGCCTCCTGCCCCTGCCTCCTGCCTCCTGCCTCCTGCCTCCTGCCTCCTGCCTCCTGCCTCCTGCCTCCTGCCTCCTGCCTCCTGCCTCCTGCCTCCTGCCTCCTGCCTCCTGCCTCCTGCCTCCTTGCCTCCTGCCTCCTGCCTCTTGGCTCTTGGCTCTTGCCTCTTGGCTCCTGCCTCTTGCCTGGGTGGACTCACTCCTGGCTCTTGGCCCTGCCTCCTGGGAGGACTCTTCGCTCCTGGTTCTTGGCTCCCGCCTTCCTGGGTGACTCCTCACTCCTGGCCGGTGCCAGACGCCTGATCGGCTCACTCCGTAAGGTTGACTCCACGTTCTTACAAGAAGCCTCACCTCGAGTAGGAGCATCGATCCTGGCGGCAGATACCTCCACACGTCTGGAGACCCTTTTGATAGGAAGGGAAGTGTCTTTCCTTCTAGGAGGCTCCTTTGAAAGCACTCCTACTAAAGACGAAATCTGCTCCTGCATAGAAACCAGAAACCTCTTAGTAACCTCCTCTTTATCCCTTCGGGAGGAGGAGAAGGAGGAGGGGGAGGAGTCCATGGCCTCCACCTCCTGATCCTCTAACTCTGGGTGGACAGAATGGCTCTTCTTGCTTCTTAACTGCCGAAGGAGACTCCTCAGGGAAGTTTTCCGGGCTCGAGTCAATAGTCGGAGCCTTCCAGCTCCTCTTCAGTGGTCGCGAGCGATCCGAATCCCTCCAATCACGTCTCGGAAACGAAGATCCCGACGAAGAAAAACAATCACGCAGGACGCTTTTACAATAGCGATCCCTGGCAGTCTGGGGTGTCACAGAAACCGCCGAAGGGACACCTGATCGGTGGGGATGGATTCTCAACCTCCTTTCGGTTTCGACATTCCTTCTCCTCTGGGCATGTGAGCTTGGAAGAGGTCTAGACCTAGGAGCGTTTGTGGAGCCGACCAGATGCCCCCTCCACTACATGGGGACACTCACATCACTGTCCACTGAAAAATCACTAGCCTTACCTTGCAGGGCAGCCATTTTGTTTTCCATTAACTTGAAGGCCGCTTTTAGATCCGCAAGTTCTTTCGCTGAATCTACAGGTTCTGCAATAGGAGAAGGGGCTGAAATGGAAGGAGAAGTAGCAATACTTACCCTTGGGGAAGATCCCAAGCTAGGAATTAGTTCATTAGATCTCGAACTACTTAAACTTCTAGAAGAAGCCTTCCTCACTCTTTCTCTTTCTAACTTTTTCAAATAATTAGTTAGATTCTTCCACTCATTCTCACTCAAATTCTTCTCACATTCCTTGCAAGTATTAGTGAAAGAACATTCATACTCCCTGCAACCCTTGCATACAGTGTGAGGGTCTACCGAAGCTTTTCGGCAACCTCACCTTACAGGCCTACATTCACACAACGTCTCACAACCATTCCAGCGTCAGACATTTGAAGAAAAATCCAAAAATCAAGTCCACAAAACAGTCCACAAAAGCGTATGCCAATCCAACAATCCAGATACGTCACCAAAAGTCGGTCAAAAAGATCAATTGCCGGAGAAAAAAGAAAAACCAATCGAGAGGAACCAACAACAATGTTGACGGTCCGGACGACAGAAGAATTCTGATTAGAAAATGGGAATGTTCCTAGTCCTGCCACCAGGGCAGGGCGGTAGATCACCTGACCTACCGGTCTGTAGCGTGTGCCGCGAAATTTGCAAAATTCTGTTCGGGGACGACGGACTAGGTCTAATCGTAAGTAATAATACTGTCAGGGAAGTTGAATGTATAAAAAGTAAAACACACTGCTAAAAGCTTCTAAAATAATAATGTACATTTTAAGAGACATAGGTGGCAATATGATGAGAAACTGCCTTCAGTAATTGTCTGGCCGATCTTTCATCATTATTATATTCGTCCCATAGTTTTACAAGTTGGCCGTGATATTTATTATACTGTACTTATGTTGCTGCTTTCTCAAAACCTTCCCTTCTGACAGCAGCCGCACCTGTAAATGAACTATCTTTGCCTCATCATGTAGGAGCTCTAAAAGTAAGTAAAAATTTAAGTTTCCTTTCCTTGCCTTTAAGTTTATTCTGTTATGCCACTCCTCAACATCATTATTTGTTCTGATGCTCCGACCGAAGGCGCACCACGTGTGAGGAGGCCATATTGCAGAATTGAGCCATGTCTCTTTCACATAATTTAAAAGGCTTATGAGTTCATTCATCCCTGCAGCTTTCCTATAAAACCTGATAAAAAGCTCTTCTATATGTTCCTGTGGCATATATGGGAGCGACAACAACTGTTTTAAAAACTTGTTAGTGCCGACATCGTTTGTGTAAGAACTTTGAAGGCCTAATTCTTGCACTTTCCTCCACACAGCCTGACCCCAGTGGAAAGCACAACCACGGATCGTAACATTTGGTAAAATGTCGGGAGTAGCACGCCATACACTGCCTTCAAAGTCAATCAAAACTTCTTCAACTTTAAGGGAATGCTCACCTATCAGCTCTCTTATTTCACAAAGAACTTTTTTGTAGTCTCTGCGGCTTTTTCCCGACATAAGCACAAACAAAAGGGGAACTTGCTTCAATTGCCCATCATTTTTCACAAATGCATGGATGCTGAACAGTTGTGTAAATGGTTTGCATACTATTTTGAAAGTAGCATCGGCATACCACTGCTTCGCTTTAGATAGTAACTTAAGTTGATCATCTGTGGCAAATATCAAATGCCGTCTTTCTCCGACAGTAATGTCTCGTTGCAAAAAGTGTTCAGGAATGTGGGCATCGCTAATTTTGAAATCAAGGTCTTGCGGTTCTCGTGGTCGATTTGCCTTACGTTTACGATTTCCCTGCCTAGCAAGATTTAATGGAGCCGGTAGACATGAAAGAGGAATGGTAGGATTTACTTGCTCCCGAAGTACCTCGTCAACAATATCAGAAGCAGGGCGAAAGACGTCTTCCATTGCCTTTTCCTTTACGAGCGAACACACCTTACTTTTTACAGCACGCTGGTCTCAGGTGGATGGCAGTGTTCAGCATGCCCTTCTAAGAACAAAAGTGTTACCCACTTCTTTTACTGTTGCCATGCATGAGATTTTTTTGTTTCTAACCACACATCGCCAATGAATACTCACGCTAGTTTTTCTTTTTAGTGTGTAAGAGTAGCCGGTGCTGTCAATAAGTTTCAGATTTCCTCTTTGTGAAGATGATTCAATCTTTTCATATGTTACTGTCTCCCTTGAGGGAGACATTTCCACTGGCGTAGGATCCTCAATTTTAGAACCACCACTGACATTTGACTCTACAGTGTACACACCTTACTTTTTACAGCACAGCTGGTCTCAGGTGGATGGCAGTGTTCAGCATGCCCTCTAATAAAAGTGTTACCTACTTCTTTTACTGCTGCCATGCATGAGTTTTTTTTGTTTCTAACCACACACCGCCAATGAATACTCACGCTAGTTTTCCTTTTTAGTGTGTAAGAGTAGCCCGGTGCTGTCATAAGTTTTTGGTTTTCAGATTTCCCTTTTGTGAAAAGATGATTCAATCTTTTCATATGTTACTGTCTCCCTTGAGGGAGACATTTCCACTGGCGTAGGATCCTCAATTAAGGAACCACTACTGACATTTGACACTCCACCTTCAAAAGAATCCAGATTCTCGCTATGCACATCACTCATTGTCATTGCATACTCAAAATATTCCGTGTTTGCACTCGAACCTAAACAAGTTTCCCTGGGACTTTGATTTTCTTGAATACACACATGACACATCCAGTCAATATAACCTTCTTTAACACCAGCCCTGTATTGCTCCTGGGTGATCCCACTTTCGCAGGTCTGGTGCTGCCAGTAGCTACATCCATCACATTGCAGTGCTTCCTGTTATATGTAAAGAACATGTTACACATGACATTGTGAGTAGAAAGTTAATATATGTCATTGGAGTACTATTTAATTTAAAGGTAAATCTTCTTACCTGACAGGGACGGACAGTTTCACAGCATATCAAGCACTGGTCAGCCATGTTGTCCTAGCTGCTTGAAGTCTAGCATTAGGTTCGTAACCATATCAATTACATGAGCTATGGTTCAGTTTCGAAAATTATCAAAGCCTTGAACTGCATATGCGAAACAACTATTACAATGAGACAATGATGAGACACTTAACTGCTTGTATAAAGAAGGTTCCAAACCAGTCAGTCTCTCTCTCTCTCTGTATGTGCGTGTGTGTGCGTGAGTACGTGTGTGTGTTGGCGGCCTCTCTCTCTCTCTCTCTCTCTACCCTTCCTCGCATTATGTCCCCTCTCTCAGTATTTCTTTCTTTTCAAACAATTATAACAACCAAAAAATTTATAATGTTTATGGAAACGATTTGTCCTATAATTGTTTCTAAATGCAGTTGTTATTATTGTCTTTAATAACGTTTGGAAAGGAATAATAAAACCTTTACACCTATCATTGCGTAATATTGCTGTTCGTGTGTTCTGCAGTAGGCTATTTCAAATATACATTTGAAGAAAGTAAAGATACAGAAAAGTACTAAGAACTTATTCAGTGTATGTGGAAGAAATGGAAGCAAGATTGACTAACAAATTCAGTGCTGTTGCAAAAGCTATACTGGACGACTTCATCTGATCTGATCTGATCTGACCTGACATGTCAAAAATGGGCAGAGTTGGCACAGGTAATAGGCCGAATTGGCTATCACAAATGGGCCAATTTGGCACAGGCGATGGGCCGAGTTGGTTACATTAAATGAGCCGAGATGGTTATGGGTCGAGTTGGACCTTTTTGATACTTTCTATGTACGTACTGTACTGTAATTTTTTCTAATATGAAATTGTTCTTATGGATAAATAAAACATTTAAAAGGTTTTAATAACTTGAAAAAGCTTAAGACTACACACAGGATGGTGAAAACTCCCACACATAAACAATGCCACCATAGGGTGCAAGTGTACTGTACGATACAGTCCTTTCCTTTAAAAGGGATTTTGACGTAAGGAAAAATCTATTTCTGGGCGATTGGCTCGTGTCGCCAGCGAAATATCCTTTAATCTATTATTTCTAGGGTAAATACTAACACATACCAGAGAATAAAATTAAAGAAAAAGGTCAGTACAACTGACTCGCTCACCCTCCAAGAGGGTGTCGGTATGAACACTAGGCGAGTGAGACCACTACCACGAGCCAAAAACCAATAGAAACCTCCCACAACAAAACCCTCCATGAGGAGAGCCGACCCACAGAGTGAGCAGCTCGTACTACTACTACTCATCCATGCTGCGACTGCTGCGCCTCTGGTGGCCATCCTGAAGTTAGCAGACAATCTTGGGCGAAGGGATGGGTAGGGTGGGATTTCGCTGGCGACACGAGCCAATCGCCCAGAAATAGATTTTTCCTTACGTCAAAATCCCTTTTCTGGGCTCAGCTCGTGTCGCTGCGCGAAATCGTACCAGAGAAATAGCACAAGATTGTAAACAAAAGTAATAAAATAAATCAGAGTAGGTCTCAAATAAAAAAATAATGTAAATATAAAAAAGAATATAATTGCTAAAAAGATACAAATACAGTGATACAAATAGAAATATGCTTAAATTACCCTTAATTCTAAACATGTTTCTTATCATAAGGTAATTTACATATGTACAGAGGTAAATTGGCTTACATGTAACAAAATAGTATCTGTGTAAAGGCATGTATCAAAAATATAATAGCAATTAAAGTAATCAAATGAACAAATTAAACAACAATGATAATATATAAGGAATGCATATGACTTAATATACAAAAACCCGTAACCATTATAAATGGAGATTTGGTAATCCCCAGCATAAAAAGTAAGGGGTAACATCATGAGATCAAAATCCATAATCATCTGTGAGTGTCCCTGGCAAAAACTAAGGGGCACCCACTACATCATCATAAAAGCAGCTAAGACACCAGGTGAATGTAAATGAACACGGTAGGAATAGACGAACTGTTGGGTGAAGCAGGTAGAAAGGAGGACTGAATCTTCTACTACAAATTAACTAGAATCAGGGGAAACTATGTTTCCCGCTGCTACTGCTGAAAATTTCAGAGCTTCCAAGGACTTAAGGTAATGGCGTTTGAACACTGTCGGCGATTTCCATCCGGTATACTTTTTCAACTCATCGAAGTTCATGTGTTGGAAATAATTAATTGAGGTGGCTACTGCCCTAACATCATGTGCTTTCGGGAAAGAGTCAGGATTGGCTTGCTTAATAAAGTACAGGATTTGCTGCCTGATGCCTTTAATGGATAAAGTACCACCTTTTTCCCTCTTAAAAGAGGGGACCCGATGAGGATGAGGAGGTCCTGGACGAAAGGAAAAGGCTCGTAAGGTTGTAACTGGGCAAAGAGATACATCTTGTGGAAGGGGTAGTACCTTCCAAGGTTCCCACCTCATCAAAGGATCTTCATTCTTTGCTAAAAAAGAAAGCTACGTTCCGGAGAAAGTAGTACTTACCCCTGTGGGAAGGAATTGAATATGATCCGGATCTCTGGATAAAGCCGACAGTTCTGAAATTCTTGCTCCTGAAGCTAAGCTTAATAAAAACAGGGTTTTCCTCCAAGAGCATTATAAACGAGCATGTGTCATTATCGGTTTTCTGAAGCCAGCTTTAAGAACATCGTTTAAGAACCATGAAACTGACGTAGGCCTTTACAGAAGGTCTAAGTCTAGCACATGCCTTAGGAATAGACGAGAAGTAGGAATCCGTCAAGTCTATGTTGAACCCAAATTGAAATATCTTTTTCAAGGCTGACTTGTTTGTCGTAATCGTGCTAGCTGCTAAAACCTTTTTCAAATAAGGATCTGAAGAAGGATATAGCTGAATTAACTGTCATGATTTCTGATATCAGATTCCCTCAGGAAGATGCTAACTTTTTGACAGCAGCATCATACTGTCTCAAAGTTGAATCCCTTTTATCGGATTCCCAAGAAGAGAATATTCTGAGGGTCAATATTCGCATCTCTTTTTTGCCGCAAACTTCATGAAATCCATAAAGTTAGGGTTTGAGAATCCCTGAGAAGCGAACACAGTCTTCGTTTGTACTGACTGGAGAGCCTGGGATTGGGTATCCGAACAGGCCGAAGGCCCAGCTCCAGAATTAGGGGATACCAATTGCTCTTCGGCCAGTCTGGGGCTACTAGAGCCACTTGACCCTTGAACGTCCTGAGTTTGTTTAAAACTTTCATAAGAAGATTCACTGGGGGAAAGACATAAATCTTCTTCCAGTTGTTCCAGTCTAGAGCCAGGGCGTCCGTGGCGTAGGCCAGAGGGTCCAGGTTGGGGGCTACATAACAGGGGAGTTGTGATTCGCTTGAGATGCGAAGAGATCCACCTGTAGCCCTGGGACTCTTTGAAGGATCCATTGGAACGAACTGTTGTCCAGTGACCATTCCGACTCTAGGGGTACTGATCGGGATAACGCGTCTGCTATGACGTTTCTCACTCCCGCTATATGAGTGGAGGAGAGATGCCAACTGAACTTGTCTGCCAGGGAGAAGATGGCTACCATCACATGATTTAGATGACGTGACTTGGAGCCTCCTCTGTTTTTATCAATGTACTACCACTGCGCTGTCCAGAACTAGCTTTATGTGGGTAGTACTTTTGGTGGGCGCAATCTTTTTAGAGTCAAGAACACTGCCATTGCCTCCAGTACGTTTATATGGAACTGACTGAACTGAGGTGACCAAGTTCCTTGAACCTTTGGACCTGGGAATACCCTCCCCAGCCGCTTAAGGACGCGTCGTGTGGATGGTAATCCCTGGTGGAGGGAACTGAAGAGGTACTGACACTGACAAATTCTTGACTTTCGCCCACGGCCGAGACGATTCTTTAGAATCAGAGGACTGAGGATAGTTTTGTCCCTGGACCTGACATTTGCTCGTGAGCGCCAGATTCTGGTTAGGTCCTTCAGTTTGGCTTTCATTAAGACGTTCGTCACTGATGCAAACTGGAGAGAACCCAGGATCCTCTCCTGAGCTCTCCTTGACGCCAGTTTGTGACTTAGAAATTGTTTGGACTGACTTCGCTATTTCTTTCCTTTTGGTTGATGGAATCGACAGAGTATGGGAGGATAGATTCCATTGAATGCCCAGCCACTGAAAAGACTGACTCTGGAGTGAGTCTTGACTTGGTCCTGTTTATCTTGAAGCCTAGATATTCCAGGAACTGAATCACTTTCAGTGTGGCTCTGTTGCATTCCTCGACTGTTGAAGCCCAGATCAACCAATCGTCGAGATACGCTACTACCATAATCCCTTGTGATCTGAGTTGTTGCACTACTGCTTCCGCTAGTTTTCGTGAACACCCTGGGTGCCACGTTGAGTCCGAAGGGAACTACCTTGAAGGAGAATGCCTGGTCTCCTATCTTGAAACCCAGATACGGACGGAAGTGTCTTGCAATAGGGATATGATAGTAGGCGTCTGTAAGATCGATAGAGGTGGTGACGGCCCCACGGGGAAGTTAAGGTCCGCACCTGTGATCGTGAGCATCTTGAACTTGTCGCAGCGGATGGCTAAGTTTAAGCGGGACAAGTCTAAGATTACCCTTCTTTTTTGTGAGCCTTTCTTTGGCACGCTGAACAAGCGACCTTGAAATTTTAATCTCTTGACTCTCGCTATAGCTCCTTTCTGAAGGAGGTCCTCTGCGTACTCTGTCAATTCTTTGGAAGGAAGTTGACGGAAAGGTCTGGATGGAGGTTGGGTTCGTCAACCAGCTCCAACCCAGGCCTTTTGACACTATGCTCTGAGCCCATTCGCTGAAGTTCCACCGGTGGCGAAAGTGAAACAGCCTCCCTCCTACCTGAAGTTCTTCATTGGTTCTGGTAACCGCCTCGGCCTCCTCTGAAGTGCTTTCCCCTGTTAAAGGGGCCTCCCGATCCTCTCCCACGAAAGGAACGCTTACCTCTGCCTCCCTTACCCGAGCGGTCATACTTCTGTGAAGCTTGACTCTCGAAGGCTTGATTGTAAGCTGGAGAGATGGCGTAAGAGGTGGAGGGCTGAGGCTGAGGGGATATCACATAAATTGGCTGTGATTGAGCCTTAGAGGTGGAAGGTTGGGCGTGTTGCACTAAGGGCACCGCTGGAACTTGCTGAAGAAAGCGTGGCTGCTTTTTCTGGTAAGGGTGGAAACGCCTAGGTTTCTTCTGTCCCTTACCTTTAGGAGTTAGGTCTTGTCTCCTCTTAGCTGTAAAGCATGCTCGGGTACGTGGAGCGAGCGTGGGCAGACCGCCCCACCCTCCCCCGACTCTATGGAAGAGCGGGAGGAGGGGGGAAGGGGACTGGGCAGGCGTCTGGCTGTCTCGTGATCGCGTAGTGACCACGAGACGGTAAGGCTAAAAATAAGACAAACTAAGCCTAGGACCAACCAACTGATCAGAGAGATGCTATCGGGAAGCAACTGAAACTGAAAAGCGGTAGCATAGAGACCCACTGGGCAAAACAAAACCGACTGATTCAGAGAGATGCTATAGGGAAGCAACCGAACTGATGAGCGGTAGCATAGGCTCAAGGAGCCAGGACCTAGGCTAAGCCAGACGCCTAACTAACCTAACCATAACAAAATACATGGTATAATAAAATAAAATAAAAGAAAGAAAACAATATAGTAGGAGAAAAAATCCAGGAGTGTACGACTAAACCCGAAGGAAAGTCTACCACTCAAAGCTAGTCAGAGGCCGATACTAAGAGCCGGACTAGGGTCTGGAAAGAAGAAGCCTACATAAGGTAAAAGACATGCATGCATGACAAACCTGAGTAGACAGTACCCTAAGTAAAACGGATAATAAATATAGAGCGTACATAGATAATGGGATGTTCTAGGTATGGGAGACCGAGAACGAACCCACCACGCGGCAGAACCATGCTGCCATGCTTCCGACCCGAGTTCGTATTTATACCTAAAAAAACGGCAAATACTGACTGAGGGCCGGAAAAAAACCAACTAACCATAAATACTGAGTACTTAACTTAGCTGCTGCAATAGCTGCACGCTCCATCATAGATAAATCCAACGAAAGGGCACAAAAAACACAGAGAGAAAAATATCACGTGTGCTCGTGAGTGCTAACTGAAAAGGATGGCCACCAGAGGCGCAGCAGTCGGCAGCATGGGATGGAGTAGTAGAAGTACGAGCTGCTCACTCTGTGGGTCGGCTCTCCTCATGGAGGGTTTTGTTGTGGGAGGTTTCTATTGGTTTTTGGCTCGTGGTAGTGGTCTCACTCGCCTAGTGTTCATACCGACACCCTCTTGGAGGGTGAGCGAGTCAGTTGTACTGACCTTTTTCTTTATTTTATTTATTCTCTGGTATGTGTTAGTACATTTACCCTAGAAATAATAGATTAAAGGATATTTCGCGCAGCGACACGAGCTGAGCCCAGAAAAGACCTTTTGGATGGAATTTCCTCTAAGTTGCTCCTTCCTTCGTCTTTACCTTAAGGGCACGCTTTTTAGTTTCAAGAAAATAGGACTCCCTCTTCGACTTCTAGGCAGATGCATACATGATGCAGATGATCAGAATTCACTTCGCAGATCTGAATAATACATATGACAACGGTGATGACACTGATCATTCATACACACTGCGCTATGAGGTCACAAATGCGAGAGGCAGAGCCTTCTGTCTTAGCTAATGACTGAGCAGGAAACCTTTCTCTCTCATTCCCCCTTGGAGGAATAGCAGTATTTTTTTCCTTCAAGCATTCCCCCCACCCCTTCTCTCAGATACCAGCAAACCCCTGCCCCCACCCAACTAAAATACTTATGGGGAAGAGAGGAACCTTAGGTATCTTGTTGTGATAGATTAGGTCATAAACCCCAATGTTAGGTTAACTTAGAATGGATCCAAAGCAATTAAATATCAGATAAATATGGTTTTTTTTCCTTTCTTCACCTGTAGGTTAAACCTTGGCTCCTACTGGAGTCCTCCATCAATTATGTGATTTAAGTTAAAGTTAGATTTAGTTTTAATGTGAAACCATGGCATTCTCAAAGGTTTTTGAAATAGTTCTTTGGTATTTAATTAACATTTATTGCAAAATGCTTTACTTAACTTTGAACAACCCTTTGGTATTTAATTAACATTTATTGCAAAATGCTTTACTTAACTTTGAACAACCCTATGTCTCATATTCCCAAAATGTGTTGTGCCATTATTGCAAGTGTTTGGGAGAAAGGATTATAGAAGAATTCTAGATGGAAAAGACAACCAAAGATTTCTGGAATTGATCCACATTTTGGTATAAAAAAGCATACGATCTAATTTAGAAAAAATAAAAAAGCGAATGAGCTGTCCATGTTAATTTTGGGGGTAATGACCTATTTTAATGTGGGTAAAAGACATATTTCAATGGGGATGCATTCTAACCTATCCTAAAGTACTAGTATATATTCTGACCTCGGTAATTCTTACCGTCTGCTTTGCCAGCTAGTTATCATATTTAAGTACTTTCACTAAAAAGAGGGAAGTCCAAAGTTTCATTTGATATATAAATCTAAGCAGCACTAGGTCTAGAAGTGGTTTAAAAATCAAAATTAAATTTGACCCACCCGAAAAAAACTAAGTCCCTCGACTTCATAACTCTCAAATTCCTCTTCAGATCGAGCTCTTGGTTTGTTCATTTGTACGTTAAAAACATGGATTATGTCATTATTACATCATCGA
>NC_061097.1:13855186-13912123 GCF_015104395.2 Macrobrachium nipponense | reverse complement strand
CCTCTCAGGAGGACCAAAGTGATATTTAAATACGGTGTCCGAAGACACGTAGAAAACGCCGCTGTCGCAGTAGAGGAGGTGGAAGTAGCTTGTTCGATCGGCCAGATCTGAGGGAGCCTTCTTATCCGGAGACGAGAGACTCTGGTTCAAGACAGAATCGGCAAGCTCCGATCGCGGCAGACCCACCGTCGGTTTGGGTTCCCTCTCGGGCCCCAAAACGACTCGAGCCGAGACCGTGGGCTCTGCTGGTGGGAGCGCCATCCTTCCCCGAGGTCGTTGCGCTGACAAATCAGCGCCATAAACCTCGACAAATTCCTCTGGATCTCGGAAGTCATAGCATCTTGCAGAGTACGGACCAGTCAAGCACCTCGAACAAGAGCATTCCGAGAACCTCCCACTTAAGGAGGAGGAAACTGCGATAGACCCTCTCGGATTCCCTCCTGCCACTTGCGCGTACGTCCTGGTTCGGTCCGAAGATCGTACCTGGGATTACTTACGGAGCGTCGTGACGGGATCATGCGGGGCATGCCCCTCACGATCACCCCGTTGTGCCCTCACTTTTTTCTTCCTGGTGCAAACTGAGGAAGTTGCAGGCACGGGAGAGGAAGGACATGACACGCTCCTCTTTCGCTCGCTGGCAGAACCAGCGGGCTTGGAGGGCTGCAGCGATCGCCAACTTGCATGCCTAGTCGAGCAGTTTCCCAGGGAAACTGCTGGACTGAGAACAGCGGCCCTATCTCGAGTGCAGAGGAGTGCTGCTGGTCCCCCTATCCGCCCGGTCCCTGTGGGAGCGGCGGTCAGGAGACCTGCAGAGACCATTGTCGCGGTGAGACCAGTGCGTGTCCTCGCGGCGCATCATACCGCTGGTACCAGCCAACGATCGAGAGGGGGGAACCTCTTCCCAGCCTCAGCCCGTGGCTGGTCAGACAGTCACGTCTACCAGGGTTACCAGCTGGTCGCTGCGAGAGCGGCCGCTGGCCTGGCGAGAGTCACATGAGCGGCTCTCACCAGCTTCTGCTCCGTGCCACGGTCCTGGCGCCGAGCGAACTCTGGCGCCAAAATTGGCTATACGCTCTCCCGCGGGAGATCGTATACTCGGAACTTCTCGCGAACGAGAGACCGAGCCGGAACCTGGCGTAGCGGCAGCGCCGCAAACACCAGGTGAGGAAGTACCGGTGGTAGTCGGTACGCCTCTGGTCCCCGTCTTCTTCTTCCTTGCGGAAGGGGAGACGGGCCCTGTTCCCGAAAGAGCAGGAGGACCGGCAGAGAACCCCCCCGTCCCACGGGAGTGGAACGAGCCCTTAGAAGTTCCCGAAGGAGACTTCTTAGAGGGGAAACCCGGGTTACCAGCTGGTCGCTGCAAGAGCGGCCGCTGGCCTGGCGAGATCACCTGACGGCTCTCACCACCGTTCTGCTCCGTGCCACGTCTTGGCGCCGAGCGAACTCTGGCGCCGAAACTTGGCTGCACGGTCTCCCGAGGGAGAACGTACACTCGGGATCTCTCGCGAACGAGAGACCGAGCCGGAACCTGGCGTAGCGGCATCGCCGCTAGCACCAGCGCTAACCGGTACTCCTCTGGTCCCCGTCTATCTCTTCCTTACGGAAGGGGAGACGGGCCCCGTTTCCGAAGGAGCAGGAGGACCAGCAGAGGAACCCCGTCCCACCGGGGTGGTGGGCCACGGGCCCCTTAGAAGTTCCCGAAGGAGACTTTTCTGTTAGGGGGGGGTGAGGCAGCTTTCTTCTTCTTTGGCTTATGGGCCTTAGAAGTTGAAGGGGAAGAGGCAGCAGCAGACGATGAAGACAAAGATGACACCTTCCTCCTCTTCTTCCTCTTCCTCGTCAGCTCAAGCAGGACAGTCGTCAGGTCCTCCTCCATCCAGGCCAGAGCCGGGGCTATTGCCGAAGCAACACAGCCCGACTGCACCTGTCCGGAAAGACCTGGGACTGGGGAAGATACACCGTGGGCAGGACCAGCATGGACAGGGCGCAGGAACGAGGAGCGACAGTACAGCAACCAGCTCAGGAGCGGCAGGAACAGCGGCAGCGGTAGACCCAAAAGGGACAGCCAAGCCAGCAGCGGGAAGCCACATCAGCGGCAAGGTACGGCCGGCCCAGCGATCGCCTCGTAGAATCATCGGCAGCCAGCGGGAACCTGGGTATTGGCGGCCGGTCCAGGGGCGAGCTGCTGGAACAGCGGAAGTCTGGGCAGGCAACACGAAGAACACAGGCGGCGGCAGCAGCATACCCCCCCTCGGTACGGCGGCGACCGGCCCTAGTAGCGGCAGACAGCGTCACCGACACAGCATGGGAAGTGTAGACCAGGCGGGGGGGAGCAGCATAAGCGGCCGTGGAGGTAGTAGTGGAGACCGCCCCAGACCTCGCTAGACACTGCAGCAGCCCGTGGATGCTAGGCACGCCCTGCAGCGCGGTGGTCCATACCTGTCCAAGGTCGTCTCCCACCCACGGATGTAGCACCTGCGGTAGCACAGATAGATTAGTAAGAGGGGTTCCCTCACGCACGGGGGGGGAAGACCTGCCCCACTCCGAATGCAAGGAAGACCCCAAATACAAAATACAACGAGGAAGCTGAGCGGGGGGCAGGAAAGACGACGAAGAATCGGATACCAAGGCGTCGCGGGAGAGCTTTCCGACGACTTCCTGGCAGACCTTCGCTTCCCCTACCCCTGCACAGCAGTGAAAAGTAATATGAAAATGAAACAGAATACTGCACTTGCGATTCACTTCATAGAACTTAAAGGGGCAAAAGATCAATTCCGTGTAAGAGCGGAAACTTGATCCATAATATATATGAATGCTATCATGGGGTATATATGAAAATGAACCGAATACTGCACTTGCGATTTCACTTTTCACAGAAAATAAATCGTAAGGATCAATTCCCGGGTAAGAGCGAAAATTGATCCAAATTAAAATTGATGCAAATAAATAAATGAAAATGAATAGAATACTGCCATTGCGAATCCACTTTCATTGCATTCTATCATCAAAATAAGAGGCTCGTGCCGAGCGCAATCACGCTCTCGGTGACGAACGCACAGGCACAGGACAAAATTATAATGAAAAGAGTACTTACATTTTTCAATTACACACTTTGCCCAAAATACATGACTCGGCGCGAGCGCGCCCGCCTCGGCAACCGAGACATAAATCAAGGGTTCAATTCATGAAAAGAGAGGAAATCGCTGCATCTACGGCGATAGCTCCATGTTGGTTCATAATTAAGTAATGAAAATGAAAACAGCGTACTTACAGTTTCATTTTCAAGTCAAACAAACCATTAGTAGAAAACACAATACAGGCGGTCCCCAGGTTACGACGGTTCCGGCTTACGACGTTCCGAGGTTACGACGCTTTTTTCTTAAATATTCAATGGAAAAATCCGTCCTGGGTTGTACGACGCTTGTTGCCGAGGTTACGACGCCGACGCTTTCCGACGCTCCGAGTTAACGACGCTTTAAAAAACTCATACTATGATAAAAATCCTTTATAGTTTAGCACAGTATATTAATAAAAATAGTTTCTGGTTAGATTACAACAAAAAATTTCGAGGTTATTGAGATTTTTCGACACTTTGTATACACGTCGTATTTTTTCTATGATTTAATGACGCCCTATATGCGGAACTAGTTTCCGAGCGAATGAATACATACTAGCTTGCGGTGCGCAAAGTTTACATATAACAGTCCAAAACCACAAATAATGAAAAAAAATCATTGCTTGTTTCCAGTAATAATAACAAAACGACGAGATCTGGTTAGTTTTACAACGAGAGAGAGAGAGAGAGATGAGAGAGAGAGAGAGAGAGAGAGAGAGAGAGAGAGAGAGAGGTGTCTTCCGACGCTCCGAGTTAAGGACAGAGAAGTGTTAGTTTCGTTAAACGGCCTCTGACTCATGCCAGTAAATGTTTTGTTGATACTAATAATATAAGCCTATTTAAAGATACGTTTACTTTAATTAGTCTATATGCTACTAAAATAGTAATCAACTGTTCTTGTAGCCCTCAAGATTTGGCAAAATCGAAGTATCCAAAGAGAGACATTATCCAGTACACCTGAACTTTGACATACGAATTTAATTTGTTCAGTTACCATCGTCGTATATCAAAACAGTTGTATCTCAAAGCCTTTTTTCCATTTAAAATAATGTAATATGTATCCGTTCTAGCGTATGAAACCACACCTAAACACAGCTAAATTACATATAACTATACACAATTTATACACAAATAAACGATTAATAACACACAATGATAAAATAACAGCAATGTGATAAATGATAATAAATGTTAATAAAATCAATTAAAAAAAGAAAGGAATTTTACTTACCACAACGAAAGATGACGTGAGGACCAGCAGGGGGAGGAGGTAGGGAAGGGTGGCAGGGAACGATTTGTTGTTCTCTTTTTATTTACGTATGTACACTAATAACTACGTAATAAACACAAATGAATAACATTGCTAAACTAATTTTTATTTGTTTATTTTAATCAGTTTGAAGTTTTAGAAATAATGGTGATGCCTTTGGAAGGTTTTATGCTTTGCTATAATTTCATGTTTTGCTTCCATCGAAATCATTTTCTTGGGTTTTTTGTTTTTTTCTTATCACCTGCTTTGTCTTTAGGCTTTGAGACCCATGGTTAATAATAAAATAGCCAAATAACACGAAAAATAGGCGCAAATACAACGAACTAAACAACGACGTGTTAACATGCAGCACCAACAAACAAACAGACTGAACGCCATTTATCGGTCGCCTATACAACTAACACTCATCGCAAAAATCGTATCTCAAATATTTCGTTGTGTATCAAAGCTTATATTTTCGCAAATTTTCTGTTGTATCTCAAAACATTCGTATATTAGGGCAATCGTATGTCAAAGTTCCAGTTGTAAGTAGAGAGAGAGAGAGAGAGAGGAGAGAGAGAGAGAGAGAGGAGAGAGAGAGAGAGACGCCTTGGCAACAATGGTCACCGTCTCGGGGATTGACGTAACATTTATTTTCTGAAACAGATAGGACAGAGAAGTGTTCGTTTCATTAAACGGCCTCTGACTCATAGCAGGAAATGTTTTGTTGATACTAATATAATAAGCCTATTTAAAGATACGTTTACTTTAATTAGTCTATATGATACTAAATAGTAATCAGCTGTTCTTGTAGCCCTCAAGATTTGGCAAAATCACTCCAGGTTGTACATAAAACTTCAAGAATGTAGTGTCACCAGAGGATTACAATAGCTTTTACCTTCAAGGAACCAGCATTCTTTTATGAAAATAACTCCAGGTTGTACATAAAACTACAGGAAAACAACATGTAGTGTAACCAAAGGATTACAAGTAAGGTTTTTAATAATTTTTATTAGTTTAAGACATATTTCCAGCGTCGTTCCGGCTTACGACGATTTTCGGCTTACGACGCGTCTCAAGAACGGAACCCCCGTCGTAACCCGGGGGACTGCCTGTACAGGCGGTCCCCGGGTTACGACGGGTCCGGCTTACGATGTTCCGAGGTTACGACGCTTTTTTCTTAAATATTCATTGAAAAAATCCGCCCTGGGTTACGACGCTGACACTTCCGACGCTCGGAGTTTTTGGCACAAAAACGCTTTTAAAAAACCACATACTATGATAAGAATCCTTTATAGTTTAGCACAGTTTCCTCTCGCTCTCTCTCTCTCTCTCTCTCTGTATTTTCCAATGAAAATAATCACTATAATTCTTCTCTCTCTCCTATACTACAAAGATGTGTTTTTTTTTAGTATGATAAATAAATGATTTACTATTTTCAAATATTAATAATTTATTTACAGCAATAATATCAATTCATTAAAGAAAATACCATAGTGAATTAGTAAGATTTTAGCTTATATTTAAAAAATTATGGAAGAATGAAGGAAATCCCAGTCTTCTTCAAGTAACTTCCAGTAACATTTTCTCGAGATTCAGGTACTAAAACTGTCAGATATATCAAGTTCTGTGACAGCCAGGAGGGGGAAAATTTGGGGTGTGACAGCCAGGAGGGGAAAAATTTTGGGGGAAAAGCTGCAGTGTTGCAATCACTGGTCCTGACATTTTCCCCCCTCTATCTCTCTCTCTCTCATTTACTGAGACTCGAGATTTTTTATGTACTTGTACTATTTGTTTTTAATACTTTCAAATAATAATAATAATAATAATAATAATAATAACTGTAATTACAAAATTAATATGTGATAGTATTTTAAAGAAATACAATATGTACTAATCTATCCATGTCACTTTTAATTAAGGTTAACTCTCTCTTTTGCCACACAATAATAATAATGGGTCAGTGTTAACTCCCTCCCTCTCTTTCGCTGGAAGCATTATAAGTATTTTTTGAGAGAACAGAGAGAGATAAACACACTCTCTCTCTCTCTCTTTTACCGAGATGAAAAAAATTTTTATGGTACTAGTATGTAAAATGTTTATTGATAATTTCAGTTATTTAATAATATAATAATAATATAATAAAACTTTAATTACAAAATTCATAATGGTCGTATTGTTTTAGAGATGAAAATGAGCTTTCCATTTCACTTGTAAGGATAATTCCTCTTTCTTACTGATATGAGAGAATTTTTATGGTAGATGCACGTGTTTATTATATTTTCAAATAATAATAATAATGATAATAGGAAAGTAGTAATAATACGATAATAACTTTCAAAAAGAAAATTCTTCCCTATGTCTTTTTCTGTATCAATTTCCCCACCTCAACTCGAGTGACAATCGAGCTTAACAATGCCATACAATGGTCAACGAATTTAATGGTTTTATGTAACCTCTCTCTCTCTCTCTCTCATCTCTCTCCTCTCTACTGAGATGAGATTCATTTCATGGACGTGTATGTAATAAGTTTATCATTAATATTTTCCAATAATAATACTATAAGTACAAAATTCATATCCGAGTATTTTAAAATACAATAATCATTCGATTTCTCTTTTAAATACTGTAAGGACAACTCTCTCTCTCCTCTCCTCCCCACAAGATACTTGTCATACATTTGGTGTTTCTATTTCTTCCTTTTATCTCTCTTGCTCTAGCAAAAGAATTGATAGCAGACAAACATAATGCACAGCCTCTCTTTCTCTCTTCCTCTGGAGAAATATATGTATTTATGGGAGGGGGAAAAAAGCAAAAAAGTTTGCCTACAGACATTCATTTCAATCTATTGAAACCGTAAGGTTTTATTTGTCTCTCTCTCTCTCTCTATCTCTCTCTCTCTCTCTCTCTCTCTCTCTCTTTCTCTCTCTCTCTCCTCGCTCTCTCTGTCTCTCTCTCCCTCTCTCTCGTATTTTTAATGAAATAATTTTCAGTAATGAATACACAGTGTTGCACATGAAAAAAGTAAATTAGTGATAATTTTAGAGATACGGCCCTAAGAAAAATTGCAAATTAGTAGTGAAATTTCTTTTCCCTGTGGACATGTTTTCAAGAACGTCGTTCCGGCTTACGACGATTTTCGGGTTACGACGCGTCTTAAGAACGGAACCCCTGTCGTAACCCGGGGACCGCCTGTATAAACAAAGCATACGACGATGAAAGCGGGCAGAGAGCGATGACGAACACGTCCTTCACACCGCGGCCGAAAGCAAAAGTAATTTGTTTACCTCCCAGTCGCGCGGCGCCCGACTGTCGGACAAGCAGTTAACTACCGTTCTCCCCTTGTTCGAAGCTTACGACCGTTCCAGCTGCCGCTAGCTACTTCCTATTGTTAAAGGACCAATGGTTTGTATTACGTATCGGAACAACATGCAATTGCTGTACTTAAGACAATTTTCAAAATCCACTTAAATTTCCATTTTTGTGTCATCTACAAAGTCCTTTTCCTATATGCAATAAAAAGAAAGTTTTAATAAGACATTAAAAAACAGAATAAAGTTAATACACTTATATTTCTTGTTTTATACAAATACCAGAAATTAAATTCTACACATAGAATATTTAAGGGTTCAGTTGGTAAAATATACAATAAATTACAAAGCATTGGAAACAAGAACCACAGCTGATGTTACCACAGCATCTTGTCTATTGCAATAATTAACAGTGTTCCAATGAGCCAAAATTACTTCTTGTTTCCATTCTTCACGTTCATGTCTCTCTCTGACAACTTCTTGCAAGTAGGCCTGAAGGTATCTTCCTTTCTGACGATCCTAAGGACAAAAATACAATATTTAAGCTGGCGCTGCTGTTCTATTAGTCAGGTTTAATAGAATTCTAGAACAAATTTATGATATCCTAAACAGTGCTGATCATCAGAAATTTGATTAATACTAAAGAATATACATATCTCATCTACTGATTTGATTTTCTGAAAAACAGGCTGTCAAGCCAAGCACAAGGGCACTTTCGGCCATTCAGTGCTGATAGATAACGGAAAGAATTTAAATTGATCAAATGGATGGTATTTGGTATTTTGAATGATTTTCATCCAACATAAATGCTGAAAAAAATACTTTTACCACACATGCAGATAAGTCCTCTAATCTTTCCAGCTTTAAGACCAACATACTATACTATAATACAGTAGTTCCTCTGTATTCACAGGGGATGGTACCACACACCCACTTTGCGAATAGCTAAAATCCGCGAATATTTAAAACCTATCCTGATAGTTAAGACAAAAACTAAACTATTAAAATACTTTTGAGTACTATTTTAATAGTTTTATCAAAAAGATGCATTTAGTCATGAAGATATGAAAATCGGTGATTTGTGAATATTTCTTAGTGAAAAATACTGCGAATAGGTGATTTTTCTGTAAATTATGATATATACGGTTAATCAACAAATTCGTGAATAGGCTCCATGAATAGCGGGGGTTTGTTCCAACTGTATATACATTAACAAAACCCCATGAGCGGGCAAATATTAAACGGTCTGGGAATTTTAAAAATTAATAAAGACATTAATATACAGGGGTAGGGATCTGCAAACATGGTTCATGTTTTAATAAGTTGAAAGTTGAAAAATTTGTTCCAATCCTGTGCAGGACCTCTTTTCAAGAGATCATAACAATGATATTGTTAGTATACATAAAGTTTTGTACATACTTACCTGGCAGATATATACTTAGCTTAGGTCTCTGACGTCACGACAGAAAATTCAAAAAAAACTCGCGGCACACGCTACAGGTAGGTCAGGTGATCTACCTGACCCCGCCCCCGCTGGGAGGCGGGTGTAAGAACCAGTCCCCCTTTCTTGTCAGGTTATTTTCTTCCACCTGTCTCCTGAGGGGAGGCTGGGTGGGCCATCAATCGTATATATCTGCAGGTAAGTATGTACAAAACTTTATTGTATACTAACAATATCATTTTTGTACATGAACTTCCCTGCCAGATAATATACTTAGCTGATTGACACCCTTGGTGGAGGGAAAGAGAGACATACTTACTTAGAAAAGTGGGGACAACACATGTTAAAGGAATACATAATATAAACATCTGGTTCTTACCTGATTTAGGCAGAAGACTGAAGTAGTTACTGTCTATTAGTCCCCCCTGTTTGCCCCCTAAAGAGTCTCAGCGAGGGCGTTGACCTATGGCTGAAGAACTCTTTGGGTCTACCAATGGGAAACTGAGTCCACTTACTTGGCAGAATCCAAGCAGGATCTGGTCAATGGGGATCAACCCGCTTACATGCCAGAGGCCTATCACTACCAATTGCAAGGAGCCTCAAGCACAAACCGATCACCTAACCAAAATACTAACATTAGTATACGAAAGAAGGAGCTGCCTCCTGCAACCTCCTTCGTACAACCAAAAAAACTCAAACTTAAAACTAACAGGGAAAAAGGATTAAAAAGGATGTGTTTCAGCTCCCTGCCCCAGCACTGAATCCGCCGATACGTAAGGGCCTAGCCCAAAAACACTTATCATACGTAATCGATACGTCCCTTAGGTAGTGATTAGAGAAGACTGATTCACACCTCCAAAAAGTGGCCTTCATAAGGTTTTGTAATGACAAATTCTCTTGAAAGCCAAAGACGTCGCGATGGCCCGTACTTCGTGCGCCTTGACTTTCAGAAGGTTAAACTGTTGCTGATTGCAAGAAGTGTGTGCTTCTCTAATAATATCCTTGATAAAGAATGAGAGTGCATTTTTAGATAAGGGCCTACTGGGGTCCCTTACCGAGCACCAGAGATTGCTCTCATTAGCGGCAAGTCTTCTTCCTCTGAAGATAATATTTCAGGCTTCTCACCGGGCAAAGAGATCTCTCCTCTTCTGTCCCAACTAAGGAGGATAAGCTTTTGATTTCGAAGCTCCTGGGCCACGGCGAAGAAGGGTTTCATTCTTGGCTAGGAAAGCCGGAAGAAAAGAGCAAACCGCGGAGCCTCCTTGGAAAACCTACCTCACCTTCTAGAGCCTGCAGCTCGCTGACCCTCTTCGCTGACGCTAACGCACAGAGAAAAAGAGTCTTCATCGAAAGGTCTCTGAACGAAGCAGCATGGGGAGGTTCGAACCTTGAGGACCTCAGGAAGAGCAGCACGACATCAAGATTCCAGCTAGGCACTAAGGAGGAGGTTCTTTTAACCATTTCAAACGATCTGATTAAATCATGGAGGTCCTTGTCCTCAGATATGTTTAATCCTCTATGACGAAAAACTGAGGAAAGCATGCTCCTGTATCCCTTGATGGTGGAGACAACCAACCCGCATTTTTCCCTCAGGAAGATAAGGAAAAATCTGCAATCTTGAGTCACAGAGGTACTGGAGGAGGAAACTTTATGAGTCCTGCACCAGCGTCGAAAAAAACATCCCACTTCGACTGGTAGACTCTAGATGTGGAAGGTCTACGTGCGTTGGCAATAGCCCTTGCAGACTTTGCTGAAAAAGCCCTTAGCTCTGACGAGACTCTTGATAGTCTGAATCCAGTCAGACTGAGAGCGGGGAGGTTTTTGTGAAACCTGTCGAAGTGGGGCTGTTTGAGCAGATCGACTCTTAGAGGTAGGGATCTTGGGAACATCCACCAGCCATTCCAGTACCTCTGTGAACCAGTCGTGGGCGGGGCCAGAACGGAGCTCAACGTCATCCTTGTTCCCTCTGACGCTGCGAATTTCCTTAACGTTTCCCCTATAATCTTGAAAGGCGGGAACGCGTAAAGATCCAGATTCCTCCAATCCATCAGGAATGCATCTATTGCCACTGCTCTTGGGTCTGCAATAGGGGAGCAGTATAGATCTATCCGCGCATTCCTGGAGGTCGCAAATAGATCAAGATGGGGCCTGCAAGCCCCCACGTCCTCCACAGCTCCATGGCATACGTCCGCGTGCAGAGTCCACTCTGAGGGAAGGACTTGATTCCTTCTGCTTAGCAGATCCGCTCTGACATTTCTTTCTCCCTTGTACGAACCTGGTGAGAAGCCTTATGTCCTTTCCTCTGACCACAAGAGGAGCGATCTGCTGTCTCGTACAGGGAGAAAGAGTGAGTCCCCCCTGTTTCCGAATGTAAGCCAGGGCTGTAGTGTTGTCGGAGTTGATCTGAACATATTTCCCTTTTACGAGGGGTTCGAAGGTCTTGAGAGCTAACCAAATCGCTGTTAGCTCCTTCTTGTTGATGTGCCAGGACACCTGATCCCCCATCCAGGTGCCTGACACTTCTCTCGACCCGAGAGTAGCTCCCCAACCTTTGTCCGAAGCGTCTGCATACAACACTAGGTTGGGGTTCCGAACCTGCAAGGAAAGGCCTTCCTTGAACAATAGAGGGTCTAGCCCACCAACGTAGATCCTCCTTTATCTCTTGCGAAATCTTGAACGCAAAGTCCAGACCTTGATATTTCCGATCCCAGTTCCTCGTCAGGAAGAACTGTAGGGGTCTGAGGTGCAACCTTCCTAGAGAAACGAATTGCTCCAGCGAGGAGAGTGTCCCCAACAGACTCATCCACTCCCTCGCTGTGCATACATCTTTCTCTAGAAAGATTGCTACCTTCTCCAAACCTCGGGTTATCCTCTCTGGGGACGGATACGCCCGAAAAACCTGAGAAGCCATCAGAATCCCCAGATAGATACGCTCTTGACTGGGGATTAGCTGTGACTTCTCGAAATTCACTAGCAAACCCAGAAGAAGCTGCTAGATCCAACGTCACTCGTAAGTCCTCCAGACATTTCTCCTTGGATTTGGCCCTGATAAGCCAATCGTCCAAGTAGAGGGAAATCCTCACTCCCTCGAGATGAAGCCACTGGGCAACGTTCTTCATCAGTCCTGTGAATACTTGGGGGGCCGTGGAAAGGCCGAAGCATAGGGCCCTGAACTGAAAAACGTTCCCTCCCCACATGAATCTGAGATATTTTGCGAGAAGAAGGATGGATCGGCACATGGAAGTAAGCGTCCTGAAGTCCAGCGACACCATCCAGTCCCCGGGACGAAGAGCTGCTAAGACTGATGACGTAGTCTCCATAGCGAACTTCCTCTTCTTCACAGACATTCAGGGCGCTCACGTCCAGAACCGGTCTCCATCCTCCTGAGTTCTTGGGAACTAGGAACAGACGGTTGTAGAACCCTGCTGAAAGAGGGTCCTGAACCATCTCTATTGCCTCTTTCTCTAACATCAGCTCTACCGCTAGAGCGAGGGGCTTGATTCATTAGTGGGTTCTTTGTATTTGGCCACCAGTGCCCTTGGAGTGGTGGTCAAGGGTGGTCTCGAAATAAAGGGAATGAGGTATCCCCTCTTGATGATCGCGCCGGATGGACCAGTTGTCCGCCCCTTTCGTGCCAGACATCTGCAAAGTTCAGCAAGTCTGGCACCCACAGTTGTCTGGAGGACTCCCGAACTATTTCTTGGCCCTAATAGACCGGGAGAAGGTCCTTCCTCTTCTAGGTGGTCTCGAACCTCTGGAGGAAGAAGAGCGAGACGAAGGTCCTCTCGAAAGGGTTCTTGCCTACTTTGAGCCTCTTTCTTCGTCTTCTGCTGAAACGAAGGTTTCGGAATTCTAGCCGAGCGAGCTAGCATATCCTGCGTCGCTTTTGCTGATAACGAGCTGGAGATATCGTTAATAGTCTTCTTGGGGAAGAGTTGCGGGGAAAGCTGTGAATACAGCAAGGAAGCTCTCTGTGCGTGAGAAACCGCCTTGGTAAGAAAAGAGCAGAAAACGGCCCTCTTCTTTACCACTCCTCACCAAAAAGTGAAGAATTTCCCGGAACCGTCTCTCACTGCCTTGTCCATGCAAGACAGAACTGCGTGGAGGTCTTCAGGCGAAAGAGTGTCTTGCTCTTGAGTCCTCTTAGCCAACACTCCCAGGGTCCAGTCAAGAAAGTTAAAAACTTCTAAGACTCGGAACATTCCCTTCAGAAGGTGATCCAACTCGCTCATACCCCAAGTCGTCTTCGCAGAATTCAGCGCCGAGCGACGTGCGGAATCGACCAACGAAGAGAAGTCCGAGTCTGCAGAAGAGGGAAGAGTTAGACCCAAGGGCTCTCCTGACTCGTACCAGAACCCCATCTTACCCGTTCAGCTTGGAAGGGGGGTTTGGGGGAAAAGAAAAAACTGTCTTGCCCTTCTCTTCTTTTGAAAGCAACCAGTCGTCAAAGTTCTTCATAGCCTTCTTCATAGACACTGTAGGCTTCATCTTAACGACTGAAGACTTCTTAGCCGTATTGGTCGTTGAAAATAAGGACGGAGGAGACGGAGGAGCAACGGCCGAAAGAGACTCCCCAAAATCTTGCAAGAGGAGGTCTGTAAGTCTCTTATACGAAGAAACCGAAGCATCCTTGGGCAAATCTTCCTCCGAATCGGCAACAAATTCTTCCGAAGAATGACGTCTAGAAGCTCTACTGCCCGGAGGAGAGCTAATCCTTGGAGAGCGCCTGTTCGGAGAGCGCCTACTAGGCGAGCGCCTACTGGAAGAAAAACCACCGGGAGAGCGCTTACACGGGAGCGCCTACCAGGAGAGCGCCTACTTAGAGCGCCCTACTTGAGAGCGCCTCCCAGGAGAGAGCCTACTAGGAGAGCGCCATAGTTGGAGAGCGCCTACTTTGAGAGCGCCTCCCAGGAGAGAGCCTACTGTGAGCGGCCTGCTAGGAGAGCGCCTACTTGGGGAGCGCCTACTAGGAGAGCGCCTACAAGTGGAGGCCCGTCTGTCGGAAAGCAGATTCTAACTCCACAGAAGAGCGTCTGGATAAGGGAGAGCGCCTATCAGGCTCTCTGCGCCTGCTAGGCTCTTGGCGCCTGCCATCCTCAATACGCCTGCCACGGGGAGAGAAAACATCCACAGATGAATCCCTGTCAGAAGCGCGGCGCTTACAAGGCTCTGAGCGCCTATCCAATCGGGAGTGATCTAACGGAGGAGAAACTTCCGTTGCCGCCTACCAGGCTCTTGGCGCCTACTAGGCTCTTGGCGCCTACTAGGCTCTTGGCGCCTACTAGGCTCTTGTTGATGCCTACTAGGCTCCGAGCGTCCGTCAAAAGGAAAGGAGATTGGCCACCAGGCCGAAGAACTCTTCCTTCGCTCCTGACGAAAACGAGGCTCTTGACGTCGGTCAAGCTCTTGACGCCTAACTGAAGAGGAGCGGAAATCCTGAGGAGAGAGCCTGCCTGGCTCCTTACGCCTTACATGCTCACAACTCTTGCTGGGAAGAGAGGAGAGCCTACTCGGAGAAAGATCCCGAGCTCCAGCCTGCACTTCTGACCTCCTACTAACAGGCTCAAAGCTCTTCTAGCCAAAGGAGATTTAGCCGAAGGAAGTTCTTAGACTTCTTCACCGGAAGTGAGGCGTCCTTCCGACGATGAGAAGTCCCGGCAATAGACTCCGCTAAAGCCGCAATCTGCGCCTGCAGACCCGCCAGGATACGCGTAGGAGATCTCTTAAACTCCTCTACAGGGGACGAAGTCCGAGAGCGAACAGGAGAAGCGTAACCGGACGAAATCTTGGTTCTCTTGCGTTCCACTTCTGGCTCTTCCGCGAAGGATTCGGGGCTGGAAGGAAGGGCGCAAGGATCCTTCCAGGGCCTCTTGAGAGGGCGAGACGACTCCGATGCGCTCCATCTACGCTGAGGAGAAGGCGACGAAGATGACGAGAAGCACTGGCGCAATAACTCCTTCTTGGTTCGATCCAAGGCAGCCTGGGAACGAGCAACAGGAACTGCCGAGGGGACGCCTGACCGGTGGGGGTTCTCCCTAACCTTCCTGCGGCTTTCGACTTTCCTCCTCCACTGGGTCTGGGAGTCTGGAAGAGGTCTAGGCCTGGAAGCGTTAGTGAGCCGGTCAGACGCACCCTCCACTGCACTAGGGGCACTGCACTGATCACTTGCACTATCATCACTCTTACCTTGTCGAGAGCGAGCGAGGCTCTCCTTACTCCTGATCGAGGCTCTCCCAGAAGCAACTTCCGAAAACGAATCTTCGGGTTCAAAGCTGGGCGCAGGGGCTGAAACTGGAGAAGGAACTACTTCTACTACAGGATTCTCAGCGTCAACTTCACTCACCCTCGCTCTACTAGAACTCTTTGAAGAAGCCTTGCGCACCCTATCCTTCTCTAACTTTCTCACATAAGAAGAGAGAGCCTTCCAACCATCCTCATCCAAATTCTCACACTCTTTGCAAGGGTTAATAAAAGAGCATTCATTCCCTCTACACGACTCACATACCGAGTGAGGATCTAATGCAGCTTTAGGAAGCCTAACTTTACATTCCTTCTCAGAACAAACCCTAAATAAACTAGGTTTCTTAACTTCAGAATCATCCATGATTATAGATATGTAAGAGAAATCCAAAAGAAAAATCCAAAACACAGTCCAAAAAAGCGTATGCCAAGCCAACAAACAAAGGGTACTTCACCAAAATCCAAATCGTCGGCAAACGAGAACGAATTTTAACTATCGTAAGGACTGAACAACAGGTGTTGTCCAGCCGGCGACAGAAAATAATCTGACAAGAAAGGGGGACTGGTTTCTTACACCCGCCTCCCAGCGGCGGGTAAGGTAGATCACCTGACCTACCTGTATCGTGTGCCGCGAGTTTGAATTTTCTGTCGTGACGTTCAGAGACCTAAGCTAAGTATATATCTGGCAGGGAAGTTCATGTACAAAAATATGCTAATTTTAGCTGGTTATATGTCTTCTATCTAATTTTTTGTAATTTACTTTGTAAAATTGAAATTACATCTCACATAATAATACCACAAAATAACTAAAACCAGCAACAACCAGAGTATATTTATGAACAAACATATACTAGACATACTAACATGGGGAGATGTAGTGCATTTTAGTGAGGTATAGTACACGTTCTTTCCAATAGTTTTTTTGTACTTTATTATGATAAATTACAATTAAACCACCATCAATCACCGAGTTCATTTATGGGCAAATATATACAAGATGAACTGGGAGAGGAAAATGCTATTATTGCGCATCAAAGATGCAAGCTGCTTCAAATGCATTAACCAGACCACCAAGTATTAGTGCCCCCCCCCAACTTCCGCAGACTCACACATTCACAGATTTCTCTCTTTACTATATCTATTGATATTCGCAGGAAATTCACCTATTCGCGGCATTTTTCTTCGACAAATATCCAAAAATTTCTGGGTTTTTTTTAATCAATTTCATCATAAAATGCATTTTTTTTGTGATAAAACTTAAAAATGCCAGGTATTACAATTTTTGGTGGGTTTTTCTTAATTGTAACTAACAAAAGAGGCCATTTTGAGCATTTTTATATGGGTTCCAACTATTTGCAGGTTCCAGCTATTAGCGGGGGGTTTCTGTTACACATCCCCCGTGAATACGGGGAAACCACTGTACATATAGTATACGGTTACTTAAAACACTTTAACAGTGATTTGTATAACCAAGTAAAAAGTGTCAGACAAAATATTTAGTTAAAAAATTTACATGTATGGCACTGTGTACTTATTCAGAATCCCTTGATATCCTGGATCCCTAAATTGTTGAACTGATACTCTTACTTTGCATGGAGTATAATTCTTCATGTACCTAGTTACTTATTCTACTATATCTTAAGTAAAATCTATTGTTCACGAGGATACAAAACTACTATTTCAAAGCTACTCATACAACTTGAACTAAAAGAAAAACCCACTATGTACTGTCATAAATTATTCAATATCACCAGTAGTGCCATCCTTCTTGCTAAATGGTAACTATATCAATGAATACAGAACTCATTGTCTATGGTCATAGCAAGCTTACTAGAATTTAATTTTAAAAATAAGCTGTAGTAGCCTAGACACTCAAAAACACCGAAGCTGGCCCAAAGGATTAAGTAAACAGTAATCTTGTATGAAAGATTTATTTGTGGTAAATTAATATGTTTTAAAAAGTTGCTGTTGTAAAAACTTAAAAATTGCTCCTAGACAAAATGTTTAATTTTCAACTAAAATTTCTTTCAATGCATGGTTTTTAAAATTAAGTTTCTTAGGTGTTGATATTTCTAGCATTCCAATTAAAATATGCTATATAGATACATAGTGCATTTGACTCATCACAAACTGGTGGGAGTTTGTGTGGTGTGCACATTAAAAAAACTGTTCAATTACTTTGTTTTATTCGTAATCTTATTAATGATACTTTTGTTTTTCTATCATTTCTTAAAGATGATGGCCATCCTCTAAGCATCTAAGAGTTATTTGTTTATGGGGTGTGTTACTCCAGCCTCTCATTTGTTTATGGGGTGTTACTCCAGTCTCATTTGTTATGGGGTGTTACTCCAGTCATGGTCCCCTTTTCCCCTTATCACCGATTTAATTACATTTAACCAATCGTCGACTGGAAGATGGAAATGAAAGATGGGTATCTTACTTGTACTATATCAAAAACACTGACAGCAATTTCCATCTAATATATACTTATTATAGAAACAGCCAAATAAATATGGAATCTTCCTAACTAGTCATTTCTCATGAGACAAAAGCTGACCTATTTGACACATATCTGCTCCTTATAAAGGTGAGACCCACCTCATCAAATGAAATCCACTGATCCTTGGGAAGAATAGACTTTGTAGCTGAGAGATGAAGGGCTCTATTCATTCTGTAGTTTCTATCATCTTTCAAACCCTGGGGTAAACGTCTGAGTGCTTCCTTCACATCATCATTTTCATATAAACAGTCATCATGGTACAAACCTGAAAGCAACAGCAGTTGGTAAATAAGTATAAGAAATACATAAAACTATCTTAATCTTCATAATCATTTTGGCTGAAGAAAATATTCAGAATTTAAAGAGCAAGCTTCTCAGTCCTTGAAATTAGTTGTTCCTAAACCAAAATAAGACTACACAGTGATACCATATGACATGACAACTTTAGTAGAAAATACAGTTCAACAATTAGTACATGAATGTAAGCATCTTACAGGTAATGTGAAAACATCAAGATTGAGAAAAGGGAAGCTACTGTAAAGCATGTGCAAAGCAATAATTCCCATAGAAAAAAATCAAGTGTTTGAAAAATGGTTAAATTTGTCAAAAATTCTCACTGACACAAAAACAATTTGATTAAATAATAGAAAGTTACCCTTACATGTCCTAGAATTAAAGGGTAGAATTTTGACTTTGGTTTTGTATATATCCTTTGATTTCGTACATCCAGAAACACTCCTTCCAGGGTCCATCTCGTGACTAGGTCCAGTGTACCGAGCACCCGGAGAATGGGCATCAACTCGCACGTTAGTATTCCACATTACCCCATCAGTTCATTGTGTTTTGTGCTTTTTATTCAAGGTGCAACTGCTAAATATGCCATCATGGACCCAAAGAACATTCCAAGTCCAAGCCCTGCTGTACAAAAGGCAAGGAACACTATAGAATTCAAGAAAGAACTCATAGCAAAGTAGGGAAGTGGCGTATGCATGGGTGATCTCACTAGAATGTACAACAACAGTTTCAGAAATCAGCTCCATCCTAGTAAAGAAAAAATAAATCAAGGCAACTGATGTTGCAAAGGGGTAACGTCTTTAGCAAGACTGAGATCTCAACTGGTTGAAGATGTCTAGTAGCTGTTGTTGGTAAGGATCAATGAAAAAGGTTGTGGGAGATAGTGTGTCAGAGGCAATAATTTGAGAAGAGGCAAGGATGTTGCAAGCTGATCTAAGTAAGAAAATGCATACAACAAGTTCTGCTGCTTGTGATTTTAAAGCCAGCAGAGGCCGAAGAATTCAATGATGAATTCAAAACTATTTAGAGACTGAAGGATTCCTCTGCCAACTAGTCTTCAATCCCGACAAAACAGGTCTCTTGGAAAAAATGCCAAAGACAACCTTCATCACACAGGAGGAAAGTGCATTGCTAGGACACAAGCCTATGAAATACAGGCTAGCACTCTTGTTCTGTGGGATAGCCAGCGGGTATTTTAAAGTAAAGCCCCTACTGGTGTATCAATCTGAAACTCCCAGTGTATTCAAGAAAAACAATGATCTCAAGGATAAATTGCCTGTGATGTGGAACGCTACCAAAAAGGCATGGATCATGGGACAAATTTCATTGAATGGGTCAATGAAGTGTTTGGCCCTTAGGTGAAGAAATTCCTGCAGGAAAATCAATTGTCACTAAGTGCCTCCTATTAACGGACAATACTTCTGCGCATCCTCCTGGCTTGGAAGACCAGTTGCTAGATGAATTTAAATTCATCACAAGAGTTCTTGCCCCCTACCACTCCTCTCATCCAGCCCATGGACCAACAAAAAATTTCAAATTTCAAGAAACTGTACACCAAACCACTGTTCCAAAGGTGCTTTGAAGTGACCGAGGAGGAGGAGGAGATTGCTAAGTGGAGTGATGTACAAAATTTTGTGGAGAATTATCATCCCTACAAAATGTTGTAATCCATGTCTTCAACATGTTTAACGACAGTGCCTCATTTCACTGAAGGCAAATTTTAAAGCAATACCAGAAACAAATATGTCTGAACAGTTGTGTTGCGTGACTGGGGTCCAGTGACTCACAAGCTGGTCCTAGTGCCAGTAAAAAAAACTAAGAGGGGAAGTAATCCTAGATAGTGCATGTAAAAAACGAAGAGAAGTAACCCATAGGGCCTTGATACCTTTAGTCCTTTTGGAGGGGGGGGGGGGGGGGGGGGAATTCCCTTCCAAACAATAACCTCTCCTCCTCCACCTTCCATAAGCTAAAAAGTCTCTTTCATAAAGGGAAGAGTGAGTTTAAATGTTCATTTCTACATTTCATTATTCATACTTATTTCTCATTGTTTTCTTTAAGTAAAAACTGTATTCCAACCCCAATAAACTATTATTTTTTTATGTTTGGCTGTCTGGAATGCATTAATTGTATTTACGTTATATTCCTTATGGAAATTGTTGTTTCGGATTATGCACGAAAACCAAGGTTCCACTATATACTGTGTATCAAATTAAATTTGCATCCCATGAATCAGGGAGGAATTGGTACAGGTATATAACTGTTTTACCACTAATCAAATCCTGCTCACTTGAATATATGTACAGAGGGATTCATTGAACTAATAATTCAATCAATTTAACTGAAACACAGTACATACTATAGTTCATTTTCAGATGTGCTTAAGCCATTGTTTCCTTAACTATGGAGTTTAGACTTCTGGATCTAAAGCATCTATGATCTTAATCACTGTGTTGAGTCTCTACAATATTCACTTAAGGCTCTGCTTTCCCTAGTGTCTATAAGATTCACAAGGGTACAATATCACAAGTTGAAAAATATCAATAAAAAAAAAAACATGCAAGAGCCTTAAATAACACACTTTATGAACTGACCACTGACCTAACTGGTTGAAGCCGGACATTCGGAAAACCAGTCGCTTTATGGAGTTCATAAGAGGACCTGTAAAAAAGAAAAAAATAATAATAAAATAAAGATTACTCGAGTATAAGTGAGAAAACCTTGAAATCATACTGCAATACTTCTTTACATATTAAATCTACAGGAAGTCTGGCTCATCTTACAAGACTTAATTATTTTTCTTAACATCAAACTAAGCTACAGTCCTTTTGCAATGAATAAAAAAAAATTTGAACCTTCATAATTTAGTAACTTAAGTGTATATGTACAGGTAACTCTTCATTAATAAAGGGATTTGTTATTAAAGACGTCTTTTAAGTGGAAATCGTGGCAATAGATCAAAGTTTCCCCCATAAGAATCAATGGTAATAAGGGAGATTAAGTTCCAAGACAGTGGAAATTTCTACCCTTTTTTGGGGTTTCAATAAGAAATATCATGCAAGCATTCCTATTAACACAGGATATAAAAAACACAAGTTTACACTATCCATTATTACTACCTTAACATCCTCCCCTGTTGACCTTCCAATTTGTGCTGCTGGCTCAGGCATCAGTTCCAAATTTCCCATATGTATGAAACTGTAGTATAATAGGGGAAGGGGGAAGTATATTGGATGCTAGTAAGCAACACCATGAGAAATTTTGCTCATGATGCTGCTTCTTACCTGCATTAATGTGAGGTATTCAGTTCATGAGCTCATGAGCCAGTGTTAAAAGTGAAAAAAGAAAACGTGTACTTAGAACCAATGTATATGGAGAGTTATCTGTACTTTTCTTAACAGAACAATTTACCTTGAAAGGATGAGATTTTAAAAATACATAAAACCCTACCAACTCAATGAACTTTGAAAACTTCAATGGTGTAACAAAAACCTTCCCAAAAGTGATCAACAGCATGGTGGAGCTTCTATACTTACATTACACAGCATAAGGAAGAAAAATGGCAAAGATCAGTTACTAAGAATAAGTGATGGCCCCTGAGGTATGGATCATTGAAGGCTGAAAATTCGTTTATTTAAGCCAGGATACACTTTTGATTAATAATATAACATGAAAGGCCAAAAGATTTCAGTAAAGGGATTTGAGAATTTCCCTGGTATAAAGAAAACTCTTTGGATACAAGGTAGCGCATTCATAACTGGAGTTTCCATTAATATCTTCTATTCCCAAAAGATGCGATTCTGACAATGTACCTGAAGCTATCAAATGAAATTTTTTTTTGTTAACTTCAACATATTTTGACTTTTTGGTGTTTTCAAGTAATGCAATGAAAGGAAAACATTGATCTCTGCATAAGCTGTCAGTATGTACTAATTTGCCAAATGAGAATTTTTGGATCTCCCAAATTTCAAATGGTTAATAAACTAAAATATGAAAATTTTAAAAGTACCATACAAGGTACTAAGTGAAGGAAAAATTAGAATACCATAAGAATCTTTTGAATTATTTCACGAGAGAGAGAGAGAGAGAGAGAGAGAGAGAGAGAGAGAGAGAGAGAGAGAGAGAGAGAGAGAGAGAGAGAGAGAGAGAGAGAGAGAGAGAGAGAGAGAGAGAGAGAGAGAGAGAGAGAGAGAGAGAGAGTAACGCTGTGACTATGTGAAGCATATAGTATTCCAGAGCTGGTGTTACAATGCAACTAGTACATATAAAGGTAAAGGCACCGTATTTGCCTTATGTGGATTTAATTGAATCAAAACCATATTCTGTATATCAGTCTCATAGGTTTAATAGATAGAGACTTCAGGCAGCAAAGATGAGCCAGAGGAGAGTGTAATAGGGTGTAATATATATATCAGCAAGCAGAAAGAAATAGAGAAAACATTAGGAAATTTTATGGAAACTTTTATGATGCCACCATATTATGGGGACTTGATTCATTTCCTATGCTGCACTGGAAAAAGCCAAACTAAAATGGAATTCAAGATATGGCTCTAATCATGGAAAATATTCAAAGGCAGTGTTCTTTACTAGCTTATCAAAATATATTTGTCAAAGTAAGAAAACTGCAATGAATTCTCTTATATGCAACTTCAAGTGCACGCCAACCTTCAAGTTAATGCTACTGGTCATACTAAATTAGTGTACTATTTAGAATACCACCCACAATAACATTACAGGTAGTCCTGGGTTACGTTGTTCCGATCTTACAGTGCTTTCCAAAAAAAAAAAAAGTTTCAGGTTACGGAGGATGTTCAGTTTTACAGCAACGTAAGCGACCTTAGACTGGAACTAGTTTTTCTGAGCGTGTAGCAACATCGAACATCGAACAAAGGCTTCACTCATGTGTTTCGTATTCACTTTTCATTTTTATAAATTTTTAATAATTCAGTCACTCCTCAGGTAAGGAACTCCAACACATATCTTATGGAAATAATTCCATTAAGGCCAAGGCAAACGGCGCCAAACTTACCCAGTCAAAACCACCTGAGAAAGGTGCTCTTTTATCTCTTTCCAAGTAACCTTGTAAATAAATCTCTGAGGTAAGTAAAACACAGTTTGAAAATCGAAATAGAAGTCTTTATAGATAACATAATGATAAAAAGTAAAACACACTGCTAAAAGCTTCTAAAATAATAATGTACATTTTAAGAGACATAGGTGGCAATATGATGAGAAACTGCCTTCAGTAATTGTCTGGCCGATCTTTCATCATTATTATATTCGTCCCATAGTTTTACAAGTTGGCCGTGATATTTATTATACTTATGTTGCTGCTGTCTCAAAACCTTCCCTTCTGACAGCAGCCGCACCTGTAAATGAACTATCTTTGCCTCATCATGTAGGAGCTCTAAAAGTAAGTAAAAATTTAAGTTTCCTTTCCTTGCCTTTAAGTTCATTCTGTTATGCCACCCCTCAACATCATTATTTGTTCTGATGCTCCGACCGAAGGCGCACCACGTGTGAGGAGGCCATATTGCAGAATTGATCCATGTCTCTCTCACATAATTTAAAAGGCTTATGAGTTCATTCATCCCTGCAGCTTTCCTATAGAACCGTGATAAAAAGCTCTTCTATATGTTCCTGTGGCATATATGGGAGCGACAACAACTGCCTTAAAAACTTGTTAGTGCCGACATCGTTTGTGTAAGAACTTTGAAGGCCTAATTCTTGCACTTTCCTCCACACAAGACCTGCCCCCCCCTTGGGGGGGGGGGGCCCCAGTGGAAAGGAAAAGCACAACCACGGATCGTAACATTTGGTAAAATGTCGGGAATAGCACGCCATACACTGCCTTCAAAGTCAATCAAAACTTCTTCAACTTTAAGGGAATGCTCACCTATCAGCTCTCTTATTTCACATAGAACTTTTTTGTAGTCTCTGCGGCTTTTTCCTGACATAAGCGCAAACAAAAGGGGAACTTGCTTCAATTGCCCATCATTTTTCACAAATGCATGGATGCTGAACAGTTGTGTAAATGGTTTGCATACTATTTTGAAAGTAGCATCGGCATACCACTGCTTCGCTTTAGATAGTAACTTAAGTTGATCATCTGTAGCAAATATCAAATGCCGTCTTTCTCCGACAGTAATGTCTCGTTGCAAAAAGTGTTCAGGAATGTGGGCATCGCTAATTTTGAAATCAAGGTCTTGCGGTTCTTGTGGTCGATTTGCCTTCCGTTTACGATTTCCCTGCCTAGCAAGATTTAATGGAGCCGGTAGACATGAAAGAGGAATGGTAGGATTTACTTGCTCCCGAAGTACCTCGTCAACAATATCAGAAGCAGGGCGAAAGACGTCTTCCATTGCCTTTTCCTTTACGAGCGAACACACCTTACTTTTTACAGCACAGCTGGTCTCAGGTGGATGGCAGTGTTCAGCATGCCCTCTAATAAAAGTGTTACCCACTTCTTTTACTGTCGCCATGCATGAGATTTTTTTGTTTCTAACCACACATCGCCAATGAATACTCACGCTAGTTTTTCTTTTTAGTGTATAAGAGTAGCCGGTGCTGTCAACAAGTTTCAGATTTCCTCTTTGTGAAGATGATTCAATCTTTTCATATGTTACTGTCTCCCTTGAGGGAGACATTTCCACTGGCGTAGGATCCTCAATTTTAGAACCACCACTGACATTTGACACTCCACCTTCAAAAAAATCCAGATTCTCGCTATGCACATCACTCATTGTCACTGCATCCTCAAAATATTCTTTGTTTACACTCGAAACTACACAAGTTTCCCCAGGACTTTGATTTTCTTGAATACATGTGTGACACACCCAGTCAATACAACTCGGCGTTCTCGTGGTCGATTTGCCTTCCGTTTACGATTTTCCCTGCCTAGCAAGATTTAATGGAGCCGGTAGACATGAAAGAGGAATGGTAGGATTTACTTGCTCCCGAAGTACCTCGTCAACAATATCAGAAGCAGGGCGAAAGGAGTCTTCCATTGCCTTTTCCTTTACGAGCGAACACACCTTACTTTTTACAGCACAGCTGGTCTCAGGTGGATGGCAGTGTTCAGCATGCCCTCTAATAAAAGTGTTACCCACTTCTTTTACTGTCGCCATGCACGAGATTTTTTTGTTTCTAACCACACACCGCCAATGAATACTCGCGCTAGTTTTTCTTTTTAGTGTGTAAGAGTAAGCCGGTGCTGTCAATAAGTTTCGGATTTCCTCTTTGTGAAGATGACTCAATCTTTTCATATGTTACTGTCTCCCTTGAAGGAGACATTTCCATTGGCATAGGATCCTCAATTGAGGAACCACTACTGACATTTGACACTCCACCTTCAAAAGAATCCTGATTCTGATTCAAAATATTCCATGTTTGCACTCGAACCTACACAAGTTTCCCCGGGACTTTGATTTTCTTGAATACACATGTGACACATCCAGTCAATATAACCTTCTTTAACACCAGCCCTGTATTGCTCCCGGGTGATCCCACTTCCGCAGGTCTGGTGCTGCCAGTAGCTACATCCATCACATTGCAGTACTTCCTGTCATATGTAAAGAACATGTTACACATGACATTGTGAGTATAAAGTTAATATTTGTCATTGGAGTACTATTTACTTTAAAAGGTAAATCTTCGTACCTGACGGGACGGACAGTTTCACAGCATATCAAGCACTGGTCAGCCATGTTGCCCTAGCTGCTTGAAGTCTAGCATTAGGTTCGTAACCATATCAATTACATAAGCTATGGTTCAGTTTCGAAAATTATCAAAGCCTTGAACTACATATACGAAAAGACTATTACAATGAGACAATGAGACCCTTAAGCGTTTGTATAAAGAAGGTTCCTAACCAGTCAGTCCAGTCAGTCAGTCTCTCTCTCTCTTCTCTCTCTTTATGTGCGTGTGTGTGTGAGTGAGTACGTGTGTGTGTTGGCGGCCTCTCTCTCTCTCTCTCTCTCTCTCTCTCTCTCTCTCTCTCTCTCATCTACCCTTCCTCGCATTATGTCCCCTCCATCCGGTCCCCTCTCTTCTCCAGTATTTCTCTTTCTTTTCAAACAATTATAACTCCAAATAATTTATTAATGTTTAGGGAAACGATTTGTCCTATAATTGTTCCTAAATGCAGTTGTTAGTTGTTATTTCTGGGCTCAGCTCGTGTCGCTGCGCGAAATATCCTTTAATCTATTATTTCTAGGGTAAATGTACTAACACATACCAGAGAATAAATAAATCAAAGAAAAAGGTCAGTACAACTGACTCGCTCACCCTCCAAGAGGGTGTCGGTATGAACACTATGGCGAGTGAGACCACTACCACGAGCCGCTTGCCAATAGAAATCTCCCACTACAAAATCCCCACAAGAGGGGAGCCGACCCACAGAGTGGGCAGCAACTACTACTACTCCATCCCATGCTGCCGACTGCTGCGCCTCTGGTGGCCATCCTTTTCAGTTAGCGCACACTGTATACACGTGCCCTTTTTTGCTCTGTGTGCCCTTATTTTTGGATTTTACTCATCATGGAGCGTGCAGCCATCGCAGCAGCTAAGTTAAAGTACTCAATGTTTATTGCTATTTGGTTTTTCCGTCCTTGAGTCAGTATTTGCCGTTTTTAGGTATAAATACGAACTCTAGGTCGGAAGCATGGCAGCATGGTTCTGCCTCGTGGCGGTTCGTTCTTGGTCTTCCATACCCAGAACCTTGCCCTTACCCTTACTTTAGTACGCTCTATTTTTTAGTCATCCTATTTGTTTTAGGGTACAGTCTACGCGGTTTATGTCATGCATGCATGTCTTTTTACCTTACGTAGGCTTCTTCTATCCAGACCCTAGCCACGGCTCTTTAGTATCGGCCCCGGCTAGCTTTGAGTGGTTAGACTTTCTTTCGGGTTTTAGTACGTACACTCCTGGATTTTTTCTCCTACTATTTTGTTTTCTTTCTTTCAATGTTTTATTTAATTTATTATGTTTTTGTTAGTGTAGGCGTCTGGCTTCATCTAGCCTAGGTTATGGCCCATAGGGCCCATGCGCTACCGCTCTTCAGTTCGGTTGCTTCCTTATAGCTTCTCTCTGATCAGCCGGTTTGTGTATTCTAGGCCTTATCGTTTCATTTTTTGTTGTTACCGCCCCGTGGTCACTACGTGATCACGGAGCAGCCAGACGCCTGTCCAGTCATCTTCCCTCCTCCCGCTCTTCCATAGGGCGGGGGGAGGGTTGGTCTGCCCACGCTCGCTCCGCATACCCGAGCCTGCCTCCTTCTCCCCCAGGCGGAGGGAGTAGAGGGACGGGACAGACCCAGACTGGACTCGACCTCTCCAGCTTCTCGGTCCGGCCGGATGCTAGGGGTGGTGGGGGGGGGGGGGGGGGGGGGGGGGGGGGAACTGGCCTTTCCCCCCTCCGTCGCTCCGTTGCTAGCGCGAGTCTGTGTGCCCTCTCAACCCTTTCCCACCTTACTGGGGCTCCTTTTCTACCCGGAGCTCCGGCATCCAAGTGGAAAGGTGCTAGTTCACCCGCAGGGTGGACTGAGGCATACAGTTGGTCTCTACTAACCCCTCCGTCGCGCTGAGGTCGCAACACGCTCCGCCACGCACTGGATTTAGTCCGGTACGTTCGATTTTTATAGGTTTAAGAATTAGTTATGTTAAAACTAAGTAAGTTTATCTTAAGCTACCTTAAACCATCCCCCTCCCTTGTCTGCCTCACCGGATCTCTCCGGGGTTATAGCCTATTCAGGCGGTAAGGGAGGGGTTATGCCCAAATTTTTTCCGAGCTCCGGCATGCAGCGGTGTTCTTCTGTCCTTTAGCCTGTAAGTGATTAGCCTTTAAGATGCTCATGTGTCTTTTCACTTACAGACCACAACTGTGAGCATTCGGGATGCACCCGCCACGCTTCAAGACCCCTGTGGACATGAAGTTGCGGTCCCATGCTCCATGCGCGACTCCGCACGGGGACCTCCAAGTCTGGTATCACGAGACATGCACCATCTGTTATGATCTGGTGAGCCAGCTCTTAGATGGGGTAAGTATTTCCAACTCCGTTAGCCAGTCCCTACTTCGTTATAGTCTTAAGTTTTAAAAAATTCTAATCTTTCTTAAACTTAAGATAAAAATACGAGGGGATTTTGCATCCCCTATAATTTTAAGTTAAGCTTTTAATTTAGTTTTAGTTTAAGTTTAATCTTAAAAACTAATAAATACCCTCTCTTCCAGGCTCCGGCTGTGAAGGACCACCGCACTGGCAACCCTGCGGGCCTGGGTCGGCGGTTTTGGGAAGAACGCCGCCAAGGGTATGCCCTACATTCTCGAGAAGAGGTTGGCGGTCCTGATCTTCCCCGGAGGCAAGTCAACGGGCTACGTCACCCAGCAGAGGCGGCCCCGACTATTGCGTTCATCCAACAACAGCTCGCTGCCTCGTTGACGGATCCAGGCCAGGACATCTCCTCGGAAATCGCGACGTTAGATCTAAACATTGAACCCATGGTAGGTGTAGACGACCTGTTGGTCGAGGTGAGTACGTTGGACGCCCAAGGATGCCCTTGGGTGCCACTGGATCTTCTACCCTGGCAAACTCTCCATCCTTCCAAGGCTTTACAGGTACAGAACTTTATACTTCTCCTGATGCTTCCGTTAGACCTAAGGTCAAAGGACAAGCAGTAAAAACCTTGACTAAGACGTCGTCGTCGTCTAAAAAGACGGCGTCGGCGTCATCATCATCTCGTAAGTCTCTCCCGCTAAAAAAACCCGGAGCAGAGAGGTCTAAGCTTCCGGTCCGGCTCCAATCCTCTAGGAGTAGATCCTCCAGGGCGAGATCACACACTCCAGCGGAGTCAACCGTTCCACTACCTTTGGTTCCGGTTCAGAGCCACCCGTCCACCTCCGCAGCAGCTCCGGCTTTGGATCCCACGCTGGCCTGTTGCAACAAGTGGGCGATCTGGTGGGGTCTCTAAAAACCAGTATGGAACAGATGTTCTCCCGGTTGTCTGATAGGATCAACTCCCAGGACAACATTATCGCCGGACTGAGCCAAGCTCCGCTAGCTTCTCCCCCACCCTTCAGCACAGGGGGAGCGCAATTGCCTCCGTAAGACTCTCTACCTCCGTTCAGTATGAACAATCCTTGGAGAGTAGCGTCATACGCCCCCTTCCAGGACGGGCTTATTTCTATCCCGGAATGGGTGGAACTCGGAGGATTGAAGACTTCGAGTTCTACCCGGAAGACCTTCCAGCCTCCGTTCATCGGCTACGCCACCAGGCTCACCGCCTCTGCCATGGACTCGAGACGATAAGGTACCTAAAGAAACAGTCCTCTATTCACGAGACCAGGCTCAAAGAGAATGGCTCAGGTGTTTAGAGGACATGGACTGTTCGAACACGAAAATACAGCCGTTTAAGAGTCCTTTCACAATCTTTACAATGGAAGAGAGTACCCCGCTCCCTTTCTTGACAAAGATTGCTACGGTTACCATTCAGCAGCCCAGAAGGGGGATTCGTTGCCTCAGCTGAAAGAAGCGGACCCTACGTCTCCTTTACTTCCCTCAGCCGGTGAGTTGTGGGAAGATCTGCCCAACACTTTTTCTGCGGGCAAACTCAAAACCAGACTGTGCTATGGAGCAGTTTGGTGAGAAGCTGCCTAGACCTTCCAGATAGCCTCATTCAGGCAGAATTTGATGCTAAGTCTAGGTTGGCCAGGTCTATCAATACCATGGCCATGACCGAGGTGGCTACCATTTCCTATGGTTCTGAGCCACTTTTTAAGCTGATCACCAAGTCCACTGACTCAAACGGTGCAGTCTGATATGTTCGAGTTCGCCACGGCTAGAACAAACTGTAGGAAACATGTGTCCCCCTCCAAGAAGCAACGATTCGGCATGAACCGAATAACGTTGCTGCATCGAACATCTGGGGAGCAGACCTCTTCCCAGATGCGATGGTGAAGGAGGTCCAGGCAGAGGCTACAAGGCTTAACCAAAGCCTTAAAGATCGTTGGGGTCTACGGCCAAGAGACGCCAAGATCAAGTTGTCAGAGGGTAAGGTCTCAGAAGAAACCCAGACGTTTCCAGCCTTACCAAAAGAAACAGCCACACTTTACCCAGCCTGTTCCAGCTGTCCCGTTGGGTGCAAGCAGCCCAACCTTCTACCTCCAAAGCTCAATCGCAGCTATCTATGTCATTTCCCCCAGCCTCAACCCTCCACCTCTTACGCTCTCTCCCCAGCCTTCAATCAAGTCTTCGAGGGCCAGGCTTCCCAGAAGTATGACCGCTCGGGTAAGGGAGGCAGAGGTAAGCGATCCTTTCGTCATAGAGGATCGGGAGGGTCCTTTAATAGAGGAAAGCATTTCAGGGGAGGCCGCGGAGGCTACCAACACCAATGAGGACTTTCAGGTAGGAGGGAGGCGTTTGATTTCCTTCCGCCACCGGTGGAATTTTTTCAGCAAGTGGGCGCAAAGCATTGTGTCAAAAGGCCTGCCGGGTTGGAGTTGGGTAGCGAACCCGCCCCCATCCAGACCTTTCCGCCAACTTCCATCCAAAGAATTGACGGAGTATGCGGAGGACCTCCTTCAGAAAGGAGCTATAGCGAGAGTCAACAGATTAAAGTTTCAAGGGCGCTTGTTTCAGCGTTCCAAAGAAAGGCTCACAAAAAAGAAGGGTAATCTTAGACTTGTCCCGCTTAAACTTAGCCATTCGCTGCGACAAGTTTCAAGATGCTCACGATCTCGCAGGTACGGACCTTACTTCCCCGTGGGGCGTCACCACCTCTATCGATCTTACAGACGCTTACTATCATATCCCTATTGCAAGGCACTTCCGTCCGTATCTGGGCTTCAAGATAGGAGATCAGGCATTCTCTTCAAGGTATTCCTTTCGGGCTCAACCGTAGCACCCAGGGTGTTCACGAAGTTGGCGGAAGTGGTAGTTCAACAACTAAGATCGCAAGGGTTATGGTAGTAGCTTATCTCGACGATTGGTTAATCTGGGCCCAACAGTCGAGGAATGCCACAAAGCAACACTGAAAGTGATTCAGTTCCTGGAATATCTAGGCTTCAGATAAACAGGACCAAGTCAAGACTCACTCCAGAGTCAAACTTTCAGTGGCTGGGCATTCAATGGAATCTATCCTCCCATACTCCCCCTGTCAATTCCATCAGCCAAAAAAGAAGGAAAGAAATAGCGAAGTTCAGTAAAGCGAATTTCTGAGTCACAAACTTGCGTCGAAGAACCCAGGATAAAAGGATCCTGGGTTCACTCCAGTTTGCATCAGTGACAAACATCTTGATGAAAGCCAAACTGAAAAAAAGACCTAACCAGAATCTGGCGCTCACGAGCAAATGTCAGGTCCAGCCAAAGGGACAAATTATCCTCAGTCCCTCAGATTCTACTTCCCCCTACGGAATCGACTACGCCTGTGGGCAAAAGTCAGAACTTATCGATTATCAGTGCCCCTTCAGTCCTCCTCCGGGGTATTACCATCCACACAGACGCTTCGTTAAGCGGTTGGGGAGGATATTCTCAGTTCAAGAAAGTTCAGGGAACTTGGTCACCTCAGTTCCATCAGTTCCACATAAACGTACTGAAGCAATGGCAGTGTTTTCTTGACTCTAAAAAGGTTACGTCGCCGAAGTACTCCCACATAAAGCTAGTCTTAGACAGCGCAGTGGTAGTCCATTGTATAAACAGGGGAGGCTCCAAAGCACGTCATCTAAATCATGTCATGGTAGCCATCTTCTCCCTGGCGGACAAGTTCAGTTGGCACCTCTCCTCCACCATATAGCTGGAGTGAGAAACGTCATAGCAGATGCCTCTATCCCGATCAGTACCTCTAGAGTCGGAATGGTCACTGGACAGCAGTTCGTTCCAATGGATTTCTTCAGAGAGTTCCAGGCCTACAAGTGGATCTCTTCGCATCCCAAGCGAACCACAAACTCCCATGTTATGTGGCCCCCAACCTGGACTGACCCTCTGGCCTATGCCACGGACGCCCTGGCCCTAGACTGGAACAACTGGGAGAAGATTTATGTCTTCCCTCCAGTAATCTTCTCATGAAGGTACTGAACAAACCTCAGGACATTCAAGGGTCAAGTGGCTCTAGTAGCCCCAGACTGGCCGAAGAGCAATTGGTACCCTCTAATTCTGGAACTGGGTCTTCGCCCTCTTCGAATTCCAGTCCCAGGCTCTCCCAGTCAGTGCAAACGAAGACTGTGTTCGCTTCCTCAGGAATTCTCAAAACCCTAACTTTATGGATTTCATGAAGTTTGCAGCGAAAAGAGATGCGAATATTGACCCTCAAAATATTTCTCTTCTTGGAATCTGATAAAAGGGATTCAACTTTGAGACAGTATGATGCTGCTGTCAAAAAGTTAGCAACCTTCCTGAGAGAATCAGATATTAGAATCATGACAATCAATTCAGCTATATCCTTTTTCAGATCTTTATTTTTTGAAAAAGGCTTAGCAGCTAGCACCATTACGACAAACAAGTCAGCCTTGAAAAGATTTTTCAATTTGGTTTCAACATAGACTTGACAGACTCCTACTTCTCGTCTATTCCCAAGGCTTGTGCTAGACTTAGACCTTCTGTAAGGCCTAACGTCAGTATCATGGTTCTTAAATGATGTTCTAAAGCTGGCTTCAGAAAACTGATAATGACACAGGTTCATTTATAATGCTCTTAAGAAAAACTCTATTTTATTAAGCTTGGCCTCAGGAGCTAGGATTTCAGAACTGTCGGCATTATCCAGAGATCCGGATCATATTCAATTTCTTCCCACAGGGGAAGTGCTACTTTCTCCGGACGTAGTTTTATAGCAAAGAATGAAGATCCTTTGATGAGGTGGGAACCATGGAAGGTTGTACCCCTTCCACAGATATATCTCTTTGCCCAGTATCGACCTTACGAGCCTTTTCTGTCCAGGACCTCCTCATCCTCATCGGGTCCTCTCTTTGAAGAGAGAAAAAGGTGGTACTTTATCTATTAAGGCATCAGGCAGCAGATCCTGTACTTTATTAAGCAAGCCAATCCTGACTCTTTCCCAAAAGCACATGATGTCAGGGTGGGCAGTAGCCACCTCAATTAACTATTTCCAACATATGAATTTTTCGATGAGTTGAAAAACTATACTGGATGGAAAATCGCCGACAGTATTTAAGCGTCATTACTTAAAGTCCTTGGAAGCTCTGAAATTTTCAGCAGTTGCGGCGGGTAACATAGTTTCCCCCGACTCTGCTTAATCTTTAGTAGAAGATCCAGTCCTCCTTTCTACCTGTCTCACCCAACAGTTCGTCTATGCCTGTCATTTGTTCATCTACGTTTACCTTGGGTCTTAGCTGCTCTTATGGTGATGGTGGGTGTCCCTTATTTTTTTGCTAGGGGCACTCACAATCGATTGTATGTATTGATCTCTTTGATGTGATCCCCTTATTTTTATGCTAGGGGATACATCTTATTTACAATGTTACGGGTTTTTGTATATTAAGTCATATACATTCCCTTCATATATTATTATTATTGAAGTTTGTTCTGTTCAAGTTATTGTTATAATTGCTTTTTGAGTTCTTTGTACATATCTATACACAGATACTGCTGTTAACATATATTCCATGTAAGCCCTGTATATATGTAAAAATTAAGTTAATTTTAAGAAATATTATTAGCATTAAGTTTAATTTAAGTAATATTTCTAATTTTGTATCATTGTGTATAGTATATTTATTAGCAATTATATTCTTCTTTTTTATGTTATCTTTTATTTGAGACCCCTTTTTGTTTAGTTGAATTTTCTTTACAATCTTGTGCTATTTCTCTGGTACGATTTCGCGCAGCGACACGAGCTGAGCCAGAAAAGGGATTTTGACGTAAGGAAAATCTATTTCTGGGCGATTGGCTCGTGTCGCCAGCGAAATCCCGCCCTACCCATCCCATCGCTCAAGATTGTCTGCTAACTTCAGGATGGCCACCAGAGGCGCAGCAGTCGGCAGCATGGATGGAGTAGTAGTAGTTGCTGCCCACTCTGTGGGTCGGCTCCCCTCTTGTGGGGATTTTGTAGTGGGAGATTTCTATTGGCAAGCGGCTCGTGGTAGTGTCTCACTCGCCATAGTGTTCATACCGACACCCTCTTGGAGGGTGAGCGAGTCAGTTGTACTGACCTTTTTCTTTATTTATTTATTCTCTGGTATGTGTTAGTACATTTACCCTAGAAAATGATATTGTTAGTATACAATAAAGTTTTGTACATACTTACCTGGCAGATATATACTTAGCTTAGGTCTCTGACGTCACGACAGAAAATTCAAAATTCGCGGCACACGCTACCGGTAGGTCAGGTGATCTACCTTACCCGCCGCTGGGAGGAGGCTGTAAGAACCAGTCCCCCTTTCTTGTCAGGTTATTTTCTTCCACCTGTCTCCTGAGGGGAGGCTGGGCGGGCCATCAATCGTATATATCTGCCAGGTAAGTATGTACAAAACTTTATTGTATACTAAACAATATCATTTTTGTACATGAACTTCCCTGCCAGATATATACTTAGCTGATTGATACCCTTGGTGGAGGGAAAGAAAGAGACACATACTTACTTAGAAAGTGGGGACAACACATGTTAAAGGAATACATAATAAAACTCTGTTCTTACCTGATTTAGGCAGAAGACTTGATAGTTACTGTTATTAGTCTGCGTTGCCTAAAGAGTCTCAGCGAGGGCGTGACCTATGGCTGAAGAACTCTTTGGGTCTTACCAATGGGAACTGAGTCCACTTACTTGGCAGAATCCAAGCAGGATCTGGTCATGGGGATCAACCCGCTTACATGCCAGAGCCTATCACTACCAATTGCAGGAGCCTCAAGCACAACCGATCACCTAACCAAATACTAACATTAGTATACAAAGAAGGAAAGCTTGCCTCCTGCAACCTCCTTCGTACAACCAAAAAATCAAACTTAAAACTAACAGGGAAAAAGGATTAAAAAGGATGTGTTTCAGCTCCCTGCCCCAGCACTGAATCCGCCGATACGTACGGGCCTAGCCCAAAACACTTATCATAAACGTAATCGATACGTCCCTTAGGTAGTGATTAGAGGAAGACTGATTTAACACACCTCCAAAAAGTGGCCTTCATAAGGTTTTGTAATGACAAATTCTTCTTGAAAGCCAAAGACGTCGCGATGGCCTGTACTTCGTGCGCCTTGACTTTCAGAAGGTTAATCTGTTGCTGATTGCAAGAAGTGTGTGCTTCTCTAATATATTCCTGATAAAGAATGAGAGTGCATTTTTAGATAAGGGCCTACTGGGGTCCCTTACAGAGCACCAGAGATTGCTCTCATTAGCGGCAATCTTTTCTTCCTCTGAAGATAATTTTCAGGCTTCTCACCGGGCAAAGAGATCTCTCCTCTTCTGTCCCAACTAAGGAGGATAAGCTTTTGATTTCGAAGCTCCTGGGCCACGGCGAGAAGGGTTTTCATTCTTGGCTAGGAAAGCCGGAAGAAAAGAGCAAACCGCGGAGCCTCCTTGGAAACCTACCTCACCTTCTAGAGCCTGCAGCTCGCTGACCCTCTTCGCTGACGCTAACGCACAGAGAAAAAGAGTCTTCATCGAAAGGTCTCTGAACGAAGCAGCATGGGGAGGTTCGAACCTTGAGGACCTCAGGAAGAGCAGCACGACATCAAGATTCCAGCTTAGGCACTAAGGAGGAGGTTCTTTTAACCGTTTCAAACGATCTGATTAAATCATGGAGGTCCTTGTCCTCAGATATGTTTAATCCTCTATGACGAAAAACTGAGGAAAGCATGCTCCTGTATCCCTTGATGGTGGAGACAACCAACCCGCATTTTTCCCTCAGGAAGATAAGGAAATCTGCAATCTGAGTCACAGAGGTACTGGAGGAGGAAACTTTATGAGTCCTGCACCAGCGTCGAAAAACATCCCACTTCGACTGGTAGACTCTAGATGTGGAAGGTCTACGTGCATTGGCAATAGCCCTTGCAGACTTTGCCGAAAAGCCCTTAGCTCTGACGAGACTCTTGATAGTCTGAATCCAGTCAGACTGAGAGCGGGGAGGTTTTTGTGAAACCTGTCGAAGTTGGGGGCTGTTTGAGCAGATCGACTCTTAGAGGTAGGGATCTTGGGACATCCACCAGCCATTCCAGTACCTCTGTGAACCAGTCGTGGGCGGGCCAGAACGGAGCTATCAACGTCATCCTTGTTCCCTCTGACGCTGCGAATTTCCTTAACGTTTCCCCTATAATCTTGAAAGGCGGGAACGCGTAAAGATCCAGATTCCTCCAATCCATCAGGAATGCATCTATTGCCACTGCTCTTGGGTCTGCAATAGGGGAGCAGTATAGATCTATCCGCGCATTCCTGGAGGTCGCAAATAGATCGAGAATGGGGCCTGCCCCACGTCCTCCACAGCTCCTGGCATACGTCCGCGTGCAGATCCACTCTGAGGGAAGGACTTGATTCCTTCTGCTTAGCAGATCCGCTCTGACATTTCTTTCTCCCTGTACGAACCTGGTGAGAAGCCTTATGTTTCCTTTCCTCTGACCACAAGAGGAGCGATCTCGCTGTCTCGTACAGGGAGAAAGAGTGAGTCCCCCCTGTTTCCGAATGTAAGCCAGGCTGTAGTGTTGTCGGAGTTGATCTGAACATATTTCCCTTTTACGAGGGGTTCGAAGGTCTTGAGAGCTAACCAAATCGCTGTTAAGCTCCTTCTTGTTGATGTGCCCAGGACACCTGATCCCCCATCCAGGTGCCTGACACTTCTCTCGACCGAGAGTAGTCTCCCAACCTTTGTCCGAAGCGTCTGCATACAACACTAGGTTGGGTTCCGAACTGCAAGGAAAGGCCTTCCTTGAACAATAGAGGGTCTAGCCACCAACGTAGATCCTCCTTTATCTCTTGCGAAATCTTGAACGCAAAGTTCAGACCTTGAGACTTCCGATCCCAGTTCCTCGTCAGGAAGAACTGTAGGGGTCTGAGGTGCAACCTTCCTAGAGAAACGAATTGCTCCAGCGAGGAGTGTGTCCCCAACAGACTCATCCACTCCCTCGCTGTGCATACATCTTTCTCTAGAAAGATTGCTACCTTCTCCAAACCTCGGGTTATCCTCTCTGGGGACGGATACGCCCGAAAAAACCTGAGAAGCCATCAGAATCCCCAGATAGATACGCTCTTGACTGGGGATTAGCTGTGACTTCTCGAAATTCACTAGCAAACCCAGAGAAGCTGCTAGATCCAACGTCACTCGTAAGTCCTCCAGACATTTCTCCTTGGATTTGGCCCTGATAAGCCAATCGTCCAAGTAGAGGGAAATCCTCACTCCCTCGATGAAGCCACTGGGCAACGTTCTTCATCAGTCCTGTGAATACTTGGGGGGCCGTGGAAAGGCCGAAGCATAGGGCCCATGAACTGAAAACCCCGTTCCCTCCCCACATGAATCTGAGATATTGCGAGAAGAAGGATGGATCGGCACATGGAAGCAAGCGTCTGAAGGTCCAGCGACACCATCCAGTCCCCGGGACGAAGAGCTGCTAAGACTGATGACGTCGTCTCCATAGCGAACTTCCTCTTCTTCACAAAGACATTCAGGGCGCTTAAGTCCAGAACCGGTCTCCATCCTCCTGAGTTCTTGGGAACTAGGAACAGACGGTTGTAGAACCCCGCTGAAAGGGGGTCCTGAACCATCTCTATTGCCTCTTTCTACATCAGCTCTACCGCCTAGAGCGAGGGCTTGATTCATTAGTGGGTCTTTGTATTTGGCCACCAGTGCCCTTGGAGTGGTGGTCAAGGGTGGTCTCGAAATAAAGGGAATGAGGTATCCCCTCTTGATGATCGCGAGGGACAAGTTGTCCGCCCCCTTTCGTGCCCAGACATCTGCAAAGTTCAGAAGTCTGGCACCCACAGTTTGTCTGGAGGACTCCCGAACTATTTCTTGGCCCTAATAGACCAGGGAGAAGGTCCTTCCTCTTCTAGGTGGTCTCGAACCTCTGGAGGAAGAAGAGCGAGACGAAGGTCCTCCTCGAAAGGGTTCTTGCCTACTTTGAGCCTCTTTCTCGTCTTCTGCTGAAACGAAGTTTCGGAATTCTAGCCGAGCGAGCTAGCATATCCTGCGTCGCTTTTGCTGATAACGAGCTGGAGATATCGTTAATAGTCTTCTTGGGGAAGAGTTGCGGGGAAAGCTGTGAATACAGCAAGGAAGCTCTCTGTGCGTGAGAACCGCCTTGGTAAGAAAAGAGCAGAAAACGGCCCTCTTCTTTACCACTCCTGCACCAAAAGTGAAGCAATTTCCCCGGAACCCGCTCTCACTGCCTTGTCCATGCAAGACAGAAGACTGCGTGGAGGTCTTCAGGCGAAAGAGTGTCTTGCTCTTGAGTCCCTCTTAGCCAACACTCCCAGGGTCCAGTCAAGAAAGTTAAAAACTTCTAAGACTCGGAACATTCCCTTCAGAATGGTGATCCAACTCGCTCATACCCCACGTCGTCTTCGCAGAATTCAGCGCCGAGCGACGTGCGGAATCGACCAACGAAGAGAAGTCCGAGTCTGCAGAAGAGGGAAGCGTTAGACCCAAGGGCTCTCCTGACTCGTACCAGAACCCCATCTTACCCGTCAGCTTGGACGGGGGAAAAGAAAAAACTGTCTTGCCCTTCTCTTCTTTTGAAAGCAACCAGTCGTCAAAGTTCTTCATAGCCTTCTTCATAGACACTGTAGGCTTCATCTTAACGACTGAAGACTTCTTAGCCGTATTGGTCATTGAAAATAAGGAAGGAGGAGGAAGGAAAAAACGGAGAAAGCAACCTGCCGAAAGAGACTCCCAAAATCTTGCAAGAGGAGGTCTGTAAGTCTCTTATACGAAGAAACCGAAGCATCCTTGGGCAAATCTTCCTCCGAATCAGCAACAAACATTCTACCGAAGAATGACGTCTAGAAGTCTACTGCCCGGAGGAGAGCTAATCCTTGGAGAGCGCCTGTTCGGAGAGCGCCTACTAGGCGAGCGCCTACTGGAAGAAAAACCACAGGGTGGAGAGCATTACACGGGGAGCGCTTACACGGGGAGCGCACTACCAGGAGAGCGCCTCCCAGGAGAGAGCCTACTAGGAGAGCGCCTAGTTGGAGAGCGCCCTACTAGGAGAGCCGCCTACTTTGAGAGCGCCTCCCAGGAGAGAGCCTACTTGGTGAGCGCCTGCTAGGAGAGCGCCTACTTGGGGAGCGCCTACTAGGAGAGCGCCTACAAGTGGAGGGCCCGACTGTCGGAAACAGATTTTAACTCCACAGAAGAGCGTCTGGATAAGGGATGAGCGCCTATCAGGCTCTCTGCGCCTGCTAGGCTCTTGGCGCCTGCCATCCTCACTACGCCTGCCAGGCTCTTGACGCCTGCCACGGGGAGAGAAAACATCCACAGATGAATCCCTGTCAGAAGCGCGGCGCTTACAAGGCTCTGAGCGCCTATCCAATCGGGAGTGATCTAACGGAGGAGAAAACTTCCGTTGCCGCCTACCAGGCTCTTGGCGCCTACTAGGCTCTTGGCGCCTACTAGGCTCTTGATGCCTACTAGGCTCCGAGCGTCCGTCAAAAGGAGAGTGGCCACCAGGCGAAGAACTCTTCCTTCGCTCCTGACGAAAACGAGGCTCTTGACGTCTGTCAAGCTCTTGGCGCCTAACTGAAGAGGAGCGGAAATCCTGAGGAGAGAGCCTGTCTGGCTCCTTACGCCTTACATGCTCACAACTCTTGCTGGGAAGAGAGGAGAGCCTACTCGGAGAAAGATCCCGAGCTCCAGCCTGCACTTCTGACCTCCTACTAACAGGCTCAAAAGCTCTTCTAGCCAAAGGAGATTTAGCCGAAGGAACGTTTTTAGACTTCTTCACCGGAAGTGAGGCGTCCTTCCGACGATGAGAAGTCCCGGCAATAGACTCCGCTAAAGCGCAATCTGCGCCTGCAGACCCGCCAGGATACGCGCAGGAGATCTCTTAAACTCCTCTACAGGGGACGAAGTCCGAGAGCGAACAGGAGAAGCGTAACCGGACGAAATCTTGGTTCTCTTGCGTTCCACTTCTGGCTCTTCCGCGAAGGATTCGGGGCTGGAAGGAAGGGCGCAAGGATCCTTCCAGGGCCTCTCTTGAGAGGGCGAGACGACTCCGATGCGCTCCATCTACGCTGAGGAGAAGGCGACGAAGATGACGAAGCACTGGCGCAATAACTCCTTCTTGGTTCGATCCAAGGCAGCCTGGGAACGAGCAACAGGTAACTGCCGAGGGGACGCCTGACCGGTGGGGGTTCTCCCTAACCTTCCTGCGGCTTTCGACTTTCTCCTCCACGTGGGTCTGGGAGTCTGGAAGAGGTCTAGGCCTGGAAGCGTTAGTGAGCCGGTCAGACGCACCCTCCACTGCACTAAGGGCACTGCACTGATCACTTGCACTATCATCACTCTTACCTTTGTCGAGAGCGAGCGGCTTCTCCTTACTCTGATCGAGGCTCTCCCAGAAGCAACTTCCGAAAACGAATCTTCGGGTTCAAGCTGGACGCAGGGGCTGAAACTGGAGAAGGAACTACTTCTACTACAGGATTCTCAGCGTCAACTTCACTCACCCTCGATCTACTAGAACTCTTTGAAGAAGCCTTGCGCACCCTATCCTTCTCTAACTTTCTCACATAAGAAGAGAGAGCCTTCCAACCATCCTCATCCAAAATTCTCACACTCTTTGCAAGGGTTAATAAAAGAGCATTCCTTCCCTCTACACTACTCACATACCGAGTGAGATCTAATGCAGCTTTAGGAAGCCTAACTTTACATTCCTTCTCTGAACAAACCCTAAATAAACTAGGTTTCTTAACTTCAAAATCATCCATGATTATAGATATGTAAGAGAAATCCAAAAGAAAAATCCAAAACACAGTCCAAAAAGCGTATGCCAAGCCAACAACCAAAGGGTACTTCACAAATCCAAATCGTCGGCAACGAGAACGAATTTTAACTATCGTAAGGACTGAACAACAGGTGTTGTCCAGCCGGCGACAGAAAATAATCTGACAAGAAAGGGGGACTGGTTCTTACACCGCCTCCCAGCGGCGGGTAAGGTAGATCACCTGACCTACCGGTAGCGTGTGCCGCGAGTTTTGAATTTTCTGTCGTGACGTCAGAGACCTAAGCTAAGTATATATCTGGCAGGGAAGTTCATGTACAAAATAATAGATTAAAGGATATTTCGCTGGCGACACGAGCCAATCGCCCAGAAATAGATTTTTCCTTACGTCAAAATCCCTTTATTGTCATTAAATAATGTTTGGAAAGGAATAATAAAACCTTTACACCTATCATTGCATAATATTGCTGAGCGTGTGTTCTGCAGTAGGCTATTTCAAATATACATTTGAAGAAAGTCAAGATACAGAAAAGTAATACGAACTTATTCAGCGTATGTGGAAGAAATGGAAGCAAGATTGACGAACAAATTCAGTGCTGTTGCAAAAGCTATACTGGACGACTTCATCTGATCTGATCTGACCTGTCAAAAATGGGCGAGTTGGCACAGGCAATAGGCCGAGCTGGCTATCACAAATGGGCCATGGGTCGAGTTGGACCTATTTGATACGTACTTTCTATGTACTATACCGTAATTTTTTTTAATATGAAATTGTTTTCTTATGCTTAAATAAAACATTAAAAAGGTTTTAATAACTTGAAAAAGTTTAAAACTACACACAGGATGGTGAAAACTCCCACACGTAAACAATGCCACCATTGGGTGCAAGTGTACTGTACGATACAGTCCTTTCCTTTAAAAAACTTTTGGGGTGGAATTCCTCTAAGTTGCTCCTTCCTTCATCTTAACCTTAAGGGCAAGCTTTTTTAGTTTCAAGAAAATAGGTCTTCCTCTTTGACTTCTAGGCAGATGCATACAAGATGCAGATGATCAGAATACACTTGCAGATCTGAATAATACATATGACGATGGTGATGACACTGATCATTCATACACTCTGCGCTATGACGTCACAAAAGCGAGAGGCAGAGCCTTCTGTCTTAGCTAATGGCTGAGCAGGAAACCTTTCTCTCTCATTTCCCCTTGGAGGAATAACAGTATTTTTTTCCTCCAACCATTCCCCCCACCCCTTCTCTAGATACCGGCAAACCCCCGCCCCTGCCCCCACCCACCTAAAATACTTTAAAAGACAATAGATTTGATATGTTTGTGGCAAGTGACTCGCAGACTTTGAACAGCTTTGCAGATAAAGAAAATATATTTTTTGAGAACTAACCAACGCATAAAAGCAAACCGCACATTTGAAAACGCATAATTCGGGACCGGACTGTACAGTGTGTCACAAGAGCAAATAGGGAAGAGAGGAGCCTTAGGTATCTTGTTGTGATAGATTAGGTCATAAACCCCAATGTTGGTTAGCTTAGGATGGATCCCTCTAATTAGGAGATTATAAATATGTTACTTCGGTTAAAGCAATTAAATATCCAGATAAATATGGTTTTTTTTTTTTTGATTCTCCACCTGTAGGTTAAACCTTGGCTCCTACTGGAGTCCTCCATCAATTATGTGATTTAAGTTAAAGTTAGATTTAGTTTTAATGTGAAACCATGGCATTCTTAAAGGTTTTTGAAATATAGTTCTTTGGTATTTAATTAACATTTATTGCAAAATGCTTTACTTAACTTTGAACAACCTTATGCCTCATATTCCCAAAATGTGTTTGGGAGAAAGGATTATAGAAGAATTCTAGATGGAAAAGACAGCCAAAGATTTCAGGAATTGATCCACATTTTGGTATAAAAAAGCATACAATCTATTTTAGACAAAAAAAAAAAAAAAAAAAAAAAAAAAAAAAAAAAAAAAAAAAAAAAAAAAAATAAAAAAAAAAAAAAAAAAAAAAAAAAAAAAAAAAACAAAAAAAAAAAAAAAAAAAAAAAAAAAAAAAAAAAAAAATAAGGCAATGTTAATTTTGTGGGTAAGACCTACTTTAATGTGGGTAAAAGACATATTTCAAAGGGGATGCATTCTAACCTATACTAATTACTGCATATATTCTAACTCTGTAATTCTTACAGTTTGCTCTGCCAGCAAGATGATATTGTTATTTTACAATAAAGTTTTGTACATACTTACCTGGCAGACATACTTAGCTTACGTCTCTGACGTCACGACAGAATTCAAAACTCGCGGCTAACGCGACAGGTAGGTCAGGTGATCTACCTTACCCGCCGCTGGGAAGCGGGTGTAAGAACCAACATACCTTTCTTGCCAGATTTTTTCTCTCTTATACCTGTCTCCTGAGGGGAGGCTGGGCGGGCCATCAATCGTATATGTCTGCCAGGTAAGTATGTACAAAACTTTATTGTAAAATAACTATCATTTTTGTACATGAACTTTCCTGTCAGACATATACTTAGCTGATTGACACCCTTGGTGGAGGGTACAAGACAGAAAATAGAAAAAACAAAGAAAATGTAAACAACACCTGTTGTAGGATAAAAATAACCTTGGTTCTACCTGTTTAGGCTGAAGACTTCATAGATACTGTCTATTAGTCTGCATAGCCATAAGAGCTAACAGCGAGGGCGTGACCTACAGCTGAAAAGGACTCTTTTGGGTCTACTAACGGGATTTGATATCCGCTTACTTAGTAGAATCCAAGTCGGATCATGTCAATGGGGGTTCGCCCTCTCTATGACAGAACCTGTCCACTACCAACGCAGGGAGCTTCAAACCAAATCCGATCACCTAACCAAACTAAAGTTATTAGTATTACGAAACAAAAAAAGATGCCTACCTGCATCATTTTTCATACAACCATAAGAACTCAATTAACCAAAACAAGGGAAAAAAACTACTAAGGATATGTTCCAGCTCCCTGCCCCAGCACCGAATCCGCCGATACGTAACGGGCCTAACGCGAAGCCCACTCGTCATTACGTAATAGTACTGACGTCTTTTAGGTAGTGGTTGGCGAATACTGAATTACATCTCCAGAATGTAGTTTTCATCAGATTCTGAAGAGACATATTCTTCTTAAAGGCCAAGGAAGTGGCAATTGCTCTCACTTCATGAGCCTTGACTTTTAGGAGCTTGAAATGTTCTTCATTACAAGATCTATGTGCTTCTTTCACAACACTTCTAATGAAGAAAGACAGCGCATTTTTCGACAATGGTCTGCTGGGGTCCTTTACAGAGCACCATAGTCTGTCCTCAATGCCCTTAAGGGTTTTCTTCTTCTGAAGGTAGTATTTTAAACTCCTAACAGGGCAAAGAGTTCTTTCAGGTTCTTCCCCTACTAGGGCAGATAAACCACCAAACCTCAAAGTTCCTTGGCCAAGGATTTGAGGGGTTCTCATTCTTTGCTAAAAACGAAGGAAGGAAGGAACAAACCACGGAATCTCCTTTGAAACCTACCCTTCCTTCTAGGGCATGAATCTCACTAACCCTTTTAGCGGATGCTAAAGCCATGAGAAAGAGAGCTTTCCTCGTAAGATCTTTGAAGGAGGCTAAATGTGGTGGTTTCAAACCTAGAGGGACCTCAGGAAACGAAGAACCACATCCAGATTCCAACTTGGAACTTCGTTCGAAGTTTTCTTGGAAGTTTCAAAAGATCTTAATAGATCATGAAGATCTTTGTTATTCGAAAGATCTAAATTCCTATATCTGAACACAGCAGCCAGCATGCTTCGGTATCCTTTGATAGTAGATACTGCCAAACCGCATTTTTCTCTGAGGAAAACTAGGAAATCTGCTATCTGAGTCACAGAGGTACTGGAAGAGGAAAACTTCTGGTTCCTGCACCACCGGCGAAAGACGTCCCACTTCGACTGGTAGACTTTAAGGGTCGAAGGTCTTCTAGCCGAGGCGATAGCCTTAGCAGCTTTTGTCGAAAACCCCTTCGCTCTGACAAGACTTTTGACAGTCGAAAGCCAGTCAGATTGAGAGCGGGGAGGTTTCTGTGATACCTGTCGAAGTGGGGTTGTTTGAGCAGATCTTGTCTTTGTGGAAGTGCTCTTGGAAAGTCCACCAACCATTCCAGTACCTCTGTGAACCAATCTTGGGCGGGCCAGAACGGAGCTACTAGCGTCATTCTTGTCATCTCCGAGATAGCAAATTTCTTGAGGGTTTGTCCCAGTACTTTGAAGGGGGGAAAGGCGTAGACGTCTAGACCTGTCCAATCTAGGAGAAACGCATCCACTGATACTGCTCCTGGGTCTGAGATCGGGGAGCAGTAAAGTTCGATTCTTGCGTTCCTTGCTGTTGCAAAGAGATCGATGTGAGGTCTGCCCCATCTTCTCCAGGTCTTGGCATACCTCTGAGTGGAGGGTCCACTCGGAAGGCAGGAGTTGATTCTTCCTGCTCAGGAGATCGGCCCTGACGTTCCTTTCTCCCTGTACGAATCTGGTGAGAAGACTGATCTTCCTTGTTTGAGACCACAGCAGAAGATCCCTTGCTGTTTCGTACAGGGAGAAGGAGTGCGTCCCCCCCTGTTTTTTATGTACGCCAAGGCTGTTGGTGTCCGAATTGACCTGCACTACTGCATTTCGGACGTGGGGCTCGAAGGCTTTCAATGCCATCCAGACTGCCATCAACTCGTTTTTGTTGATGTGCCAGGACATCTGATCCCCTTCCAGGTGCCTGACACTTCTCTTATCCCGAGCGTCGCTCCCCAACCTGCTTCCGATGCGTTCGGAAAACAACACATGGCTGGGGTTCGGCATATAGAGACATATTCCTTCCACAAAACGAAGTGGGTTGTTCCACCACCGAAGGTCTCTCTTGATTTCCCTTGAGATCTTGAAGGAGAACTCCAGATCTAGGAGAGACGCTCCAGTTCTGGTATAGGAAGAACTGTAGAGGCCTGAGATGCAACCTTCCTAGAGAAACGAATTGCTCCAACGAGGAGAGTGTCCCCAGCAGACTCATCCACTCCCTCGCTGTGCATGCATCTTTCTCTAGGAAGGTCGTTATTTTCTCGTAGCAACGAGCTATCCTCTCTGGCGACGGAAAAGGCCCGAAAAGCCAGAGAAGCTATCCGAATCCCCAGATAGATCCGCTCTTGACTGGGGATTAATTGAGACTTCTGGAAGTTCACCAGAAGTCCCAGAGGAACTTGCCAATGTAAGGGTCTTTTGAAGGTCCTCCAGACATCTTTCTTGAGACTCTGCTCTGATTAGCCAGTCGTCGAGATAAAGCGACACCCTTACTCCCTCCAAATGTAGCCACAGCGCCACGTTTTTCATTAACCCCGTGAAAACTTTGGGTGCATCGATAGGCCGAAGCACAAGGCCTTGAATTGGAAGATGTTTCCTCCCATCATGAATCGTAGATACTTCCGTGAAGAAGGATGGATCGGCACATGAAAGTAAGCTCCTGAAGGTTCTAGAGAACACCATCCAGTCCCCTGGCGAAGAGCCGCTAACACTGAGGAAGTTTTCGGTCTCCATGGCAAACTTCCTCTTTTCCACAAAGACGTTCAGGGCGCTCACATCCAAAACCGGTCTCCATCCTCCTGAGTTCTTCGGAACTAGGAATAGTCTGTTGTAAAAGCCCGCAGAGCGGGGATCTTCCACTAGTTCTATAGCCTCCTTCTCTAGCATGAGATCTACTGCTAGAGAAAGGGCTTGATTCATGATGGGGTCCTTGTACTTGGCCACCAACTCCCTCGGAGTTGTCGTCAATGGTGGTCTTGACGAGAAGGGAATGAGGTATCCTTTGCTGACAATCGATAGGGACCAATTGTCTGCCCTTTGTGGGCCCAGACGTCGGCAAATTTCAGTAGTCTGGCACCCACTGATGTCTGGAGTCCTTGATCGCTATTTCTTCCCTCTGACTGACCTAGAGAAGGTTTTACCTCTCTTAAAAGGTCTAGTTCCTCTGGTTGAAGAACCTCTGACAGCGGGTCCTCCTCGAAAGGGCTCCTGCCTCAGAGGAGTCTCTTTCTTGGCCTTGGGTTGGAAGACAGAGCGAGGTTTCCTGGCCGCCTGGGCTAACATCCTGAGTAGCCTTAGCTGAAAGGGCACTCGAGACATCTTGAATAATTTTCTTGGGAACAGAAGAGGAGAGAGTTGAGCATACATAAGCGAGGCCCTTTGTGCATGTGAAACTGCCTTAGTGAGAAACGAACAGTAGACAGACCGCTTCTTAATAACTCCAGCTCCAAACAGTGAGGAGACTTCACTCGATCCGTCTCTCACTGCTTTGTCCATGCAAGGTGAGGGACGCAGTTAAGATCTTCAGGAGACAGAGAATCAGGGGTCTGGGTCTTATTAGCCAGAACTCCTAAAGACCAATCAAGGAAGTTGAAAACTTCCAGGACTCGGAACATTCCCTTCAGTAGGTGGTCAAGTTCATTCATCCCCCACGTAGTCTTGGCGGACAAGAGGGCGGAACGACGAGCAGAATCCACCAATGAAGAGAAGTCCGAGTCCGCAGACGAAGGGAGAGCGAGGCCTAAAGGTTCGCCCGATTCGTACCAGAATCCCAATCTGCCAGTCAGTTTAGACGGAGGGAAAGAAAAAACCGTCTTCCCTTTCTTTCTTCCTTAGAAAGGAGCCATTCCCCAAAACCTCTAAGCGCCTTCTTCATGGAAACAGTAGGTTTCATCCTTACACAAGACGAAACCTTCGACGTCTCGAAGTGGAGAATAACGAAAGAGGAGAAGGGGGAGCCACAGGAGAAAGGATATCTCCGAACTCTTGGCAGGAGCAAATCTGTCAGCCGTCTTATAGGAGGAAACAGAGGAGTCTTTTGGTCCTTCTTCTTCTGAGGGGTCCTGTTCTTCCTGAGCTGAAGAACCCTCATGATCCTTAGAGGCGCGACTATTCTTAAAAAAGGATCCTCTAGAGGAAGTAAGACGTATACATCTTGGAGACAACGCTTCAGAAACGTGTCTACTTGCAACATCCTTCTTGTCTGGAGGAGTGCGTTTCCCAGATTCTTGGAGCCTAACAGGAGTAAGGCGGCTGTCAGGAGCAGAGCGCCTGTTGAAGAAGAACTTCTATCAGGCTCTTCGCGCCTATCCAAAGGAGAGCGGCTACCAGGCGAACAGCGCCTGCCATACGAGAAGCGGCTACCAGGCTCTTGGCGCCTGAAACCGAGGCGAGAGGATCTCTGGCGACGAGCGCCTACTAGGTGAGCGCCTACAAGGGGAGAAGTGCCTGCTAGGATCTCGGCGCCTGACTCGAGGAGAGTGAAAGTCAGGAGAAGAGCGCCTGCCAGGAGAAACGCGCGTAACAAGCTCTTGACGCCTGTCCAGCGAAGAGCGCCTGTCCGATTTAGGGCGCTTGTCAACAGGAGAGTGGAGGAGAGACGAGGAGCGGCTACGAGGCGAGTAGCGCCTACTAGGCTCTTGGCGCCTGTCAAGGGGAGCGATTCTGCTCCGAGAAGAGCGTCTGTTGGGTGAAGATCTCTACGAGCAGTTTGCTCCTTGTCCGAAGGAGAAACCTGTCTGTCAGGCGAATGGCGCTTGGACGCAGAAGGGATCTTGTCCGAAGCAGAAAGTCTCCTGCGAGAATCCGAACGCACAGGTGAGCGCGCCGCTTCCGTCGAATAGCGAGAGTCAGGAGAGGGGAGCCTGGATTTCTTTTACAGGAAGCGAGACGTCCCTTCCTACGACGAGACGACACGCTAAAGAGAGCCAGCCAGAGCCGAAATCTGCGCCTGAAGGTTAGCCAACACCCTTGCAGGAGAATCACAAACTCTTGAACAGGTGACGAGGCTCGATCTCTGCTCGGGAACGATACTCCTGAGATCTCTTACGTTTCTTCGCTTCCACCTCAGGCTCTTCCGAAAAAACAAAAAATTCAGGGCTGGATGGACGAGCGCAGGGAGCGTTCCAGGCTCTCTTCGAAGGGCGCGAGGCTTCCGAAGAGCTCATCCTCTTTTAGGCGAAGGCGAAGACGAGAAGTACATTGGCGCAATATTTCTCTCATTGGAGCGATCCAAGGTAGCCTGGGAACGATCAACAGGAGCTACCGAGGGGACGCCTGACCGGTGGGGATGCTCCCAATAACCTTCCTGCGGCTTTCGACTTTCCTCCTCACTGGGACTGGGAGTCTGGAAGAGGTCTAGGCCTGGAAGCATTAGGCAGCCGATCAGACGCACCCTCCACTGCACTGGGTCACTGCACAAATCACTATTGGAATCACTCTTACCTTCTAATTGTTTGATTTTCCTCTCCATACTGCGAATGGTGGCTTTCATGGAGGCCACTTTCGAAGGCGCATCTTCGGCTTCGGTGCAGGGAGCAGGAGCTGAAACTGACAAAGGAGCTACTTCTAAAATAGGATTATCTATATCCAACTCGCTGATACGAGATCTACTACTGCTCCTAGAAGAAGCTTTCCTAACTTTATCCTTTCAAGCTTCCTCAAGTAGGAAGACAAAGACTTCCATTCATCCTCATTCAGCTTTTCACATTCATTACAAGGATTATTAAAGGTGCATTCATTCCCTCTACACTTCAAACACCGTGTGAGGGTCTACCGCAGCTTTCGGTAGCCTCACCTTACACTCAGTCATACAACAAACTCTAAACATAGCAGTTTTCTTAGTATCAACATCAGACATCATGAATCAAGAGAAAAATCCAAAGAAAAGTCAAATAACTGTCCACAAATCGCGAATGCCAGGCCAAAAAAGATCGGGTACTTCACCAAAAGTCCGTAGTAGAAACAATCCAGGGCGAAAACGAGAAAAGAATCCAACTGTCAAGAGGTACCGACAACAGGTGTGGTCGACACCGACGACAGAAAAAATCTGGCAAGAAAGGTATGTTGGTTCTTACACCCGTTCTTTCCCAGCGGCGGGTAAGGTAGATCACCTGACCTACCTGTCGCGTTAGCCGCGAGTTTTGAATTCTGTCGTGACGTCAGAGACGTAAGCTAAGTATATGTCTGACAGGCAAAAGTTCATGTACAAATTATCATATTTAAGTACTTTCACTAAAAAGATTGAAGTTGAAAGTTTCGTTTGGGTGATATATAAATCTAAGCAGCGCTAGGTCTAGAAGTGGTTTAAAAATCAAAATTAAATTTGACCACCCGAAAAAAACTAAGTCCCTTGGCTTCACAACTCCTCAAATTCCTCTTCAGATCAAGCTCTCGTTTGTTTGTTTGTACGTTAAAAATGATATTGTTATAATACAATAAAGTTTCATACATACTTACCTGGCAGATATATACATAGCTAAGACTCCGTCATCCCCGACAGAAATTCAAATTTCGCGGCACACGCTGCAGGTAGGTCAGGTGATCTACCGTCCTGCCCTGGGTGCAGGATTAGGAACCATTCCCGTTTTCTATTCATATTTTTTCTCTTCCACCTGTCTCCTGCGGGCGGTGGAGGCTGGGTGGGCCATTTAATCGTATATCTGCCAGGTAAGTAGTATGAAACTTTATTGTATATAACAATATCATTTCATACAATGAAACTTACCTGTCAGATATATACATAGCTGATTGACACCCTTTGGTGGAGGGTAAGAGACAGCTAACATGGAATAGACAGGTAAACAACGTATGTTGTAGGTATAAATAACCTTGGTTCCTATCTGATAGGTGGTAGACTTCGTGGCTGTTGCCCGTAGTCTGCATCACCTCAAGACTTTAGCGAGATATGTGATCTATGGCTAAGAGTTCTTGTGGGTCTGCCGATGGGGTATGAACCGCTTACTCGGCAGAGCCTGAAAGGACTTTGTCAATGGGTACTGGACTACTTCTATGACAATACACCTTATGAAGGAGCGCAACACCGATCCCGATCACCTGATCCTAAACACGAGGGTTCGCGCTCAAATTGAAAAGAGTTATCCCCACACTCCTTTCAAAAACCCCAATAATTTCACTAAGTTAAAAAACTAACTCAAAAGTTAAGGATCAGTGTCGGCTCCTTATACCCAGTAACGTATCCGCAGAAACGTATAAACCAAAAGAGAAAGGATCTCTCGTAGGGTTAACTTGACATCCTTTGTGTAATGAGAAGTCAACACAGAGTCGCCTCTACCGTACAACACAGCTAATATGTCTTATATGACATATTATGTCCAAAGAACAAGAATTTGCAAAAGCGCGCACTTGCCTGCGCTTTTAATTCTCAGCTGTTTGAAGGAATCAAGTCACTTATGAAGTGCTTAGGAGATCTCCATGTTTCAAAGAAGACCAGGGCTTTCTTGAAATGGATCTCTCCCGACTGAAGCCTGAAGCCTGGCAGGAACCTCGTGCCTGGCTGGTGCTTCGCTCTTGGTTGGCACCTAGCGCTTGTCTGGTACCTTTCGCTTGACTGGCGCCTCGCATCTGGTTGACGCCTCGTGCCTTAGCTGGAGATTCGCGCCTAGAGCCTGGCTGGCGTCTCGTGCCAGGTTGGCGCTTTGTGCCTGCCTGGCACCTCACGCCTGGCTGGCGCCTTGCGCCTGCCTGGAGCTTCGCGGCTGGCTGGTACGCTCGCGCCTGCCTGGCGCCTCGCGCCTGGTTGGCTACTTCCCACTTGCCGGAGCTTCGAGCTTGGTAGAGTCTCGAGGATGTCTGGAGCTTTGGCCTCTCCGGCAAGGGGAGGCGATTGTAGTCAGCTACATCCAGTATACGATAGGATATCTAATCAGTATGAGAGATAAGTCTTCCTTCGAGGAGGATCCTTCTTGAGTACTTCCCTTGCTCACGAGATCTCTTCTTACCTGTTGAAGGGGCTTCTCGTTGCAGAATCTTCCCTATCCTTGTCCGAAAGAAGGGAAGAAGCTTGGAAGTCGAAGGAGACTCCGAGCTGAAATTGGGAGTACTCCTGATTTCTAGCTCCTTATTGTATCCCTCATGAACACCTTCTGGGAAGCATTTCGAGCCGTCATCGCATTCCAAAGACTCTGTAGGCAAACAAACGTTTTAACCATTCTACTGTAGATGAAAAACGTAAGTACCCTGCCTGGACAACAAAACCTCTATCTGAAAACATTGAATCAGGAATAGGGGTTGGGGGTTTTAGTTCTCTTGCCAGACATACTATGCTGGCAAGAACCATTGCCTATCTCCATAGAATCTGATGCGAGATTCCAATGCTAAAAAAAAAAATTCACTTGTCTTCTTGATCGTTTGGGACCAGAGAAACAAAGAATTCCCTCATAAAAATTTCTCAAAGAAGTTTGATGAGGAGCAGTTCCATCTTGTTGGAACATAGAATCTGTGGCCACAAAAAAGATCCCATTAGAAGTACATGATATCCTACTCTTGTCATATTGAGGTATCGTATAAGATCCCGAAGATCCTTAATCCTCTGCTATCTCCAACCCCTTTATAGAGACAGAGTATAGCCTTTTACTGTGTTCTTTGATAACAGATATATACAAAGGTGATTCTTCCCTCTGAAAGGGAAGAAAAAACCGCTATGTGGTTCACAGAGTATCGGAAGAGGACAGTTTTTCCTCATTCCCTCTAGCACAATCTGCAGCAATTCTATATGTCCATGACTCTTGTCATTTACCTTGAAAAATCCTCTCATTCATGTCACTTCTGGTCAGTCTGCACGCAGACAGACTCAGAGTGGAGAGGTTGTTAAGGTCCATTATAATGATGCTGATAGAAATATTCAGACTGTCTTGGAAGACTTCCAAAACATGCTGTGAGAAGAACGTGACCTCTGTGAATCCAACCTCTCTAAGGCCAAAATGAGGCATAAAATATTATCTTCTCTTTCTTTGACGCCCTTTATCTTAAATTCTGCAAATAATTTATATTTAGGGGAAAAAAAGACTTTATCTTAAATTCTGCAAATAATTTATATTTAGGGGAAAAAAAAGACTTAAGTTTATTCCCCTTTCTAAAAAAAAATAAAGATGGCGTATATTGCTACCTCTCTTGGTTCGAGGAAAAGGAAGCAGTCTATAGGAAGCCTGTTCGTCTTCTACCTTCCTAGAGAGATCTATGAAGAAGACTTTTCGCAGGTTCTCACAACTCTTTCCAATAAATGTTAAACATGTTAACAGTTATTATCGTCGATCGAGAAGGATCTCTTTGTTAACGCGAATAGGAGCGAAAAAAGAGATTCTCGATGCTGCTTTTGCGATATGAGAGAGTCGTGGAATTGGCCTAAGTGATTAAATGGGTAACGAAATCAGGAACGAATCTTGCCCGTTACCGAGCCTGTTGTCCGAGAGGCTACTGGACTCTTAGGTTAATAACTCGTTAAAACGAGAAATTCTTGGATGATGCTCTTGGCTCACTGCGCCAGGCTGGCGCTTCTGGCGCCAATTTTGCGCCAGGCTGGCTCTTCTGGCGCAAATTTGCGCCACAGGCTGGCGCTTCTGGAGCATTGCGCCAGGTTGGCACTTAATGCGCCAGGCTGGCGCTTCCTTTTAATTCTTATTATGTTATGTGCCAGAACACCTGTGCCTTTATGGTACCCGACATCCTTTCACATGTTTAATTCCGTTCTTAGTAGGAAAAAGCTTTATATACGTAGTATAGTCCATTCAGGGAAACAGTTTCTGCCCCAAAGAGAATGTTTCCCATCCGGACTCATCCATCTTCTTCTGAGCAGGTACTCTAAAGCTGGCCTCACACTAGGCATTTTTTTCTTGAGCAGCGAGCCGTTGCTGCCGAGAATGAAAAACCGGGAGCTTTTAGCTCGAGATTCTAGCTTCCCAGCAGGACGGGAAGCAAGCCAGCACGAGCCGCGAGCCACAGCATAGTGTAAACAAACAAGATGGCTGCTGCTGATAAGACGTACTCTCCTGAGACACTCTGAACCCACAAACGTTTTTTGTTACTCTTGCATTCACGTAAGTTTCCGAGAAATAAACCACTGCAGCGCATTTTACAACAGTCCGACAATTTCTGGGCGCCATGATGATATCAGCTGATCAGTTATGTTTACTTTTTCCTACGGCTCCTCGAAACCACGAGTTCCTAGTGTGACGATACAACACTTTTGCTCGTGAGCATCGGCTGGATGCTGGCCAAAACCACGAGCAAGAAATGACTAGTGTGATACCAGCTTAATAAGCTATGCTTTCGTAAGCCTGAGAGCATTATATAATATAATGTTCTGCTGCGATAGAATCCTTTAATAATGTTACCTACGGTAAACAGCATTGAAAGATGGTACTATCTCTCTTATTGAAAGCTTCTTAGCAAAAGGCATACAATATTTTATTTATGTTAGCTTAACTATCCCCTCAATCCGAGTCAAGACCGCGATTGTAGGGGAGAGATACGGATAGTTATTCCATCCCGCAGGAGAGAGAGTACACCCGACCGATCATGACTGACACCTACATGGTACTGACAGTAACTACTAACTGGCGTACTGCGTTGGTCTCAGGCTCTCAGCGAAAGCAGTCCCCGTTAGCCGTCTGGCCTTACTCTTCCAGAGTTGCCAGCTACTCCATTTAATAAAGGAATTTTATAAAATTATTATCGAACTTCAGGAAGTTCTTATTAAAGCTATTTAAACGAAACAGACTTCGATAAATCTAGAAGCTAAGTAGGTGTTGTCTTAACAATCCCTTTAAGCGTAGTCCTTCCTAGGAAAGTCGTAGAAGGATACTGGTAATTGAGTTGCACAGAAAAGAAGTAACTACGGTATGTGTTTATGATTTGACCGTATCGTATTCTCATACAGCAGAACAATCTACTACCTTCTACTATCTTCGTTCTTTTTGTTAATAGAACGATAGAAAGAGTTATAAAATATTCTTAAGGAAGGAAGTTAATCCAGGAATTCTTTAAATCTTCGTGATTTCCTCATAAATCGCGGAAGAGACAGAATTCCTGTTCATCACTAGGGTTTACGGAAGGAAGTAGATTTTCCTATCCGCCATCATACCCAAACGCGATGAGATTCTTATTAAGAAAAAAAACTCCCCAAGCTCTTGCTCCTCAAAACGAGGGAAGAGCATGGATGAAGGAGAGGTCCGCATTGAGAGGAACTGCCTAACACAGGAGTCTTCTGAATAATGAAAAGGGGCTTCTCTTAGTATCAGAATCCTTCTGACAAAAGCAACGGCCGCCTGTGCGACATCTTGCACATTTGCCAGGGGAAAGTTGCTAAAGTTAAAAAACTCAAAGAGGAGTCTCGCGACTGACCTCTCTCAAATGAAGATTTTGGAATCTTCTGACGCCTGGCGTCTGGATCCTTGCGCCTAGCGCCTGGCGTCTGGATCCTTGCGCCATAGCGCCTGGCGTCTGGATAGTTCCGCGCGCCTGGAATGTTCCGCACGCTAGAAAGGAGACTCGCTCCTGAACGTTCCGCTTGCGTGGAAGGTCCCGTGCGCCCTGATAGATCCGAGCGCCTCTAGTTATACGATCCTCTTGCCAGTAAACGTTCAATGGAAGCATCCTTCTGATTGCCACTCTACTATAAGGCTCCTCAGTCTAGCCGTCTGTTTTCTCTTTGAAGGCGCCTTGCGCCAAGAAAAAAAAGTTCTGGAACGCGGCTCGCGCTCAGTTGCTGGAACGCGGCTCGCGTTTATCTGTATGAACGAGGCTTGCGCTAGTCTGTTGGAACGTGGCTCGCGCTAGTCTGTTGGAACGCGGCTCGCTGCTGGCTGTTGGAACGTTCGCTAGCTTGCTGGCTGGCTCTCAGCCTCTCGCTCAGTGAGTCAGTGTTCTCTTAGTTTTCAGAGAACAAGCCAGATCGTCCGAACTCCAAACATGTACATTCTTCGTCTTTTCGGATGTAAGATGAAGAAACGGAAGAGACGCACTTTTTAAAGGATGCCTTTCCAATGGCTATCCCTGGCACTGGCAGTCTGGGACGTTTTACAGATCCTGACGAGGGAAACGCCCGATCGGTGGGATTCTCCATAACCTCCATAAGGCTTTCGACTTTCCTTCTCTCTGGGTATGTGAGCTTGGAAGAGGTCTAGGCCTGGGAGCGAAACAGAGCCGATCAGAACGCACCCTCTACTAATTAGGACGCCTTTCCAATGGCGAACTTGGCAGTCTGGACTTCTACAGATCCTGCCGAGGGGGACTCCTGATCGGTGGGGATTCTCCATAACCTCCGTAAGGCTTTCGACTTTCCTTCTCCTCTGGGTATGTGAGCTTGGAAGAGGTCTAGGCCTGGGAGCGAAACAGAGCCGATCAGAACGCACCCTCCACCGCACTAACACTAAAATCACTTCTTACCTTTCAATAGCTCGTATTTTAAGCTACATTCCTTTGTCTTCAAATTGCAATATGAATTTGAAGATTCTGTGAAGTAAGAAGGAGATGAGGATACAACACTACTAGTATGTTAATGCTCTAACTGCTTGTTAGTACGAGAGCTTATAAAAACTTCTAAAGGAAGCGTAAACTATTCTACTCCTTACTTCCTCAAGAAGGAAGATAGCTCAATCAATTCTAACATTTACTACATGTTATTATGAATAAATATTAAAATTTTCCTTCTTGCAAACTATGTGAGTGTCTACCGAAAAGTTCGGTAGTTACACGTAAACTATTCTTCGAAATTTTCGAAGCCAAAGTTGATTAAAAAAAAACAATTAATATGCGTATGCCGAACCAAAGATCCAGTACTTCCCTGCAAAAGATAGCCCAGAAGATCGATGGCGATGAAATCCAAAAATCAAGTCAGGAGGAACTGCAAACGTTGTTTACATTCCAAGCGACAGAAAAAATATGAATAGAAAACGGGAAAAGGTTCCTAATCCTGCCACCCAGGGCAGGACGGTAGATCACCTGACCTACCTGCAGCGTGTGCCGCGAAATTTGAATTTCTATCGGGGAGGGGACGACGGGAGTCTTAGCTATGTATATATCTGACAGGTAAGTTCATTGTATGAAAACATGGATTATGTCATTATACATCATCGA